>NC_064641.1:677192060-677498370 GCF_023864345.2 Schistocerca serialis cubense
GTTTGGTTTCACCCATCGTCGCGCATGTTGTTAATCAGCCCAGTTTACATTTACTTGCCCTCTGTCATTTGATGGTCGCTGTAAGTCGGAAAATAATTATCTGTTCAAATAACTTAAAAGGTGAATCAAGACTCTGTAGTCTGTTTTGTTTGAGAACTAAATCTATTAAAGCCATTTTGCAGCTTTGTTATGGAGGAGCTTCCGTTTTATTTTCTGACCTGCATACCGACCCGATCCTTACACTTTTACCTCTCTTTAAATATTGCTTTCAGTGCCTCTATTTCGCCGCTCGTACATACTATCACCATCCAGTCAAATTTCGGACTGGCGTCACTAACTGCAGACGTACTATCTCTTGTTTAGTCTCTTAACCCACCAGCCAACTAACTTGCTATATTTTGTTGATTCTACTCCCCCTAAACTACGTTAATAATGTTTGGTTTCTGCCTTGTTTGTTCAAAGATGTTTGTGACTGTTGCGAAAAACATAGTTTCTCGAGAAAACTCACTTGACGTCGAAATTGTAAATTACTGACAGGGAAAACATTTGTAATTCCTGATTTAACGTAATTTGATGGATCTTCACAAAACAGTTTTATTGTCTTCCACCGTTTCTGTTTATGTGTTGTTGTTGTTGTTGTTGTTGTTGTTGTTCTGGCCCGGTATTTCGTAATGTTTAAGGTGCGTCCTGCATGTAATAGTCTTCCCTGTTCGGAGCACTTCTGTCATAAACTCAGTAATATTAAGTCAATTTACGGAGTTTTAAAACGCAAATAGAAGCAAAGACTTTATTGGGTCATGGGCTAGGATAACACTCTTCTTCAGGCTGCTATTTATCTACATTACGGACGGACCGTACAATACTATAGGTATAGGGTACAGTATTCCAGCCGGCCAGAGTGGCCGAGCGGTTCTAGGCGCTACAGTCTGGAACCGCGCGACCGCTGCGGTCGCAGGTTCGAATCCTGCCTCGGGCATGGATGTGTGTGATGTCCTTAGGTTAGTTAGGTTTAAGTAGTTCTAAGGTCAAGGGAACTGATGACCTCAGCAGTTAAGTCCCATAGTGCTCAGAGCGATTTGAACCATTTTTGAACAGTATTCCAGTTCGAACCAGGGAGTAGGTTCCACAAAGATGTTAATTATTTGATAGCTTTTACGTAGGCTGTGAAGTACACTGAACTGTAAAAAGCTGTTCACATTAGTGTATCAACGTTTTGTACGTTAGTATGTTCGTTGATGGAGTCGTTTTGATCTATGATTTATTTGGGACTTATTAAAGACTGCAAATACCGTATTCATGCATCCTTAAATAAACAGAAACTGTCATGTCCTTTGGAACTATAAACATATCACGGTTCGCCTGTCATAACCGTGACACAGCTTGCTCGTTGGAAAGAGTTTGCGCTATAAGAAGTCCACCCCTGCTGCCTTACTAGAGGCGCGAATACGTTCCGTACCCTAGCTGCACTTCGCCCTGGCGGATCTGTTGACGAGACACGGCTGCAGCATGGAACAGCTGTGGTTAATGAGTCACGCTGCATGGAACTTAACTTCTACAGTGACAGGTACGAATGGTATTACTGAAATTTTAACAGTGGGAAGACTGATATTTCGCCCCCTCATTGCTATTGAAAATCGAGGTGAAGTGTGAAAACTCGCTTCTCTGTAGTCGAAAACTGTCCCATTAAAAATTTGGAGAGTCCAGCGTTGATCGTATTGTTTTGTTAACATGGTAAGATTTGGTATCAGCGCTGTTTCTTTAAATATCGCCCGTCCCAAGTACACACAGTAAAAAAACGTGTGATTTGCCGAAAACGGTGTGGCTTTGCCGTTATACCTGTGCGAGGTGACGCAGCCGTCCCGCTGCGAGCCGGCGAGGCCGCCTCCGCTGGACGAGTTTGAGCGCGCTATTCCTGGCGCCGCGGACTAGCCCGACGGGTAGGACGGCCGCATTACCTCACACGACCGCAGCGTGATCCAGTACCGGCCTCATGACCGTCTTGTACGCGCCGCTTGCCGCCTCTGGAAGCTGGCTCCAGCCTCCGAACGCGTCACGCGCCGGTACCATCTCCGTGCAAAGCAGCTTCTAGTCTTTTCCTTGAATTTAACAGCAAACGCCGCATTGTTGTCCTTCCTAGCAAAACTTGGGAATAGGAGACACAGTGTTTGCGAATGTGGTTACATTCGACTACTTAAGCCTGCTGGACGTAGTATTAGGCATTCACGTAAAGGAGGACACGGGTCGTTTAGCAGCTCTGTAGATGGTTATAATACTAGGTCGTTATAAGACTCTCCTCCACTGATGCAAGTCGTGTAAATGAAGTGTTATGTATGTGCCAGTCCACTGTACGGGATCAACACCTTGTCAGCGTGGAGACGTCATCGGATAGCAAAAACGAGCTGTCGTGTTTGGACGTGCGTATGACCACTCCATGAATATAGTTGCCCGATTTTTTAGTTTGTTTTTTATTATTTACTCGCTACCATTTACAGATGACATGAAACATCAGTGCCTGTGTTATTAAGAAGTACGCTGCAATGTTCTTTTTGGAGATGCATGTGTGAAGGAACGTTTCATCGTACATATTAACCCAGGCACTGCAAATTTGTTTTTATTCACAAATACCATGCCAAGATTGTCAGTAAATATATCGTTCCATGATGGGAATATAGGTTGCGACACACAGACGAGGACGTATGGAAATTTGGGTCTAGCCATGATTCGAACACTGATAACCAAAGAGGTTAATGCGGCCGCTCGCGTAAAACAGGAAATCCGGGTTCGAGTCCCAGTCTGGCACAAATTTTGATTGTCGTCATTTCAATATACAGCCGATGGTGGTTTAAATTTTCAATTGAGATTGTTTCTTATATATACAAATGACTTGTGTCCTGGTGACTAAGCCAGGTCGTGATTTCACATCATAGGAAACTTACTTGATCTCTTATTATCATAACAAAGTTCCAGCTCAAAATACCTGGAAATTTAAAAGTAATTAGGAAACTAGAATCCCAACATTAACAATTTATATATTACAAAAGTAGGAAGACAGAAAAGAGGTTGCGCGTCTCTAGCCCTTAGGTGGTGTGATCCTATCTCTAGATTACGGTATTCTACACAGAACCGCAATATTCCTCTTACAATGTGATATTAATATCTAATGACCGCTTTGTTATCGTGACACTCCGTTGAGTATACATTTAGCCTGATTCTGTATTTGTCGGTCTTCAGGTGTACAAATTTTGTCTGATGTACGACCATTATTTTTGTCGTCTGTCTCGCTATTACTGTCCATGGAGTCATTCGTCGCTGTGCTCGCTGGCTTCTCTAGCTATTCAGACCGCTCTTTCTCCACGGGCACAGTCGGCTTCCTGAGCCAGGTTTGCACGCAGCAAATGTCTGGTGTACAGCCCGCGATCGATTAAGAAATGAACAGTGCTTCGCCTGATATTACCATGTTTCGTCCTTAGGTGTTCCACGACGTTGTGGTTTAAAGGAAAGATTAACCGGACAAAGCTGTTACGGGCTCTCTGTACAACTTGCCCCATCGTAGGGAAATCTTCGAAGTGGTAAAAACAGAGTTTGTATAACTTGCTTGCGGTGATGGGCCCACTGACTCTCAAGTTACTCCTTATGGCTGTAGTCTAAGATGGGAAGCGATTCCGAGATAGTGCCTTGTCACGGAAAGTCCGTATGGAGGTGGATTGCTGTTCCCAACAATACTGTCTGCACCTCTCTCTCTCGGCTACTCGCAGTTTGCCAAACGCTAAGAAATGTCTTCAGAAAGGCATGTGCCATGCTAAATGTTCGTATAGTCTTCAGATTATATTTATTTTACATTCTTTGTTGTTTTAGCGTTAAATTGCGATAGAAAAATAGAATGGCTGACGGTAGTAAGTAGTAGTAGTAGTAGTAGTAGTAGTAGTAGTAGTAGCAGCGGTAGCGGTGGCGGTGGCGGTGGTGGTGGTGGTGGTGGTGGTGGTGGTGGCGACAGCGGGGGCGGGGGAGGAGGAAGAGAAAAAATATATCAAATTTTTGTGATACCATACAGAAAAACCACTTTTCATGGTATGGCAAAATAACAAGTTACTGGAGGGGAGGTAGTCACTGATAACTTGGGAACGATTCGCTGGGCAGAAAAAGAAACGAAGGTGAACAAGAAAAAAGTTGATGTACGGAATAGAAATTGGTATCACAGCCAGGAACTTAAAGGAGTAAGATTGGCGAGATAAGAAGTTGTGGCGCACGGGGTGCTACAAAAGGCCTTCGATGCTATAAAACAAATATTTCCTAGATAGTATCATCCGCCGATTTCTCCTGTCAGTGGTACTCTCAGTATTGTTTTTATCCCAAAGTCGCCTGCGTGCGCCATATTCTTTGGAGTACCGCTACGAAAATTGAAACTATAATGAAGCGATGCTGACATGTGATTGATAATAGCCTTACTTAGACGCTTGTCCAGAGACATTCCGCTTATAGCGTCCTAATATCTGTCTGTGGTGCGCTGTGATGTACATCACATGCCTTACAAGCGCGCATATCGCGACTGTAACCCGACGGCCACATTTGCCTACTGCTGCAGCTGACGCCGTGCTCTACGCCCGGCTACTGTTACGGATGTACTTCACACGTCCTCTTGTAACACGGTAAAAATTATTTACTGTTAAGATAGGTGATTCTTCTCGCTAGCCGCGCGGTCTAAGGTGATTCTTCTCTAGCCGTGCTGTCAGGGGCGTCTTGTCACGGTTCGCGCGGATCCCCCCCCCCCCCCCCCCCCCCCCCCCCCCGGAGGTTTGAGTTTCGAGTCCTCCCTCGGGCATGGGTGGGTGTGTTGTCTTTAGCGTAAGTAAGTCTAAGTTACATTAAGTATAGTGTAAGCTTAGGGACCGATGGCCTCAGCAGTTTGGTCCCATGGAACTTAACACCACTTTTTATCGTCTCCTTAGTGACAGTGTGCGAGATTCAACGTGGCTAACGGAAGGATCAGTACAACTCTATTGCGGCTATCATTACAGCAGTTGAAACGGTCACGGGTAATGCAGCTGTCGATAAAAACTAGGAGCGGTGACCACGTGTCGGGCCACATTGTACACGCAGCTTTATCGGCCATAAAACTTCTCCAAATGGTAGGTTGTTGGGGCGGCGTCTTATGGCCGTTTGTGAACACCGATGGGCGGGTTATGTGATCATAAAACGTATTTCTGTTTATAGTAAACTACCAGCCTATCATACAGATCATGAATCTCCGGCGCATTAACATTCTGATGCGGTCCAAACACACACTTACTGGACAAGTCTATTTTATCATTGACTAACGGTGCAGTATTGTTAAGTGGCAATGTCAATCGTTAACTGTTTTGTTGAGAGAGAGAGAGAGAGAGAGAGAGAGAGAGAGAGAGAGAGAGATGTAACCCTGTAACCCTAATAATACTAATATCTAGAACTGATAAATTTGATGTTACTCTCGCGAAATACGCTTATAAGTGTCTTTCATGAAGACCGACTTGATGACCATTCTAAGCAAACCATGACGTCAAGCAAGCTTTTCTGTACGCTTTCGGAGTGTCATCCTTAATTCCTACTTCGGTATACACTAGAGGTGGGCAAAGTCGTTCATCGTTGGGAACTAGTTCACTGGTGATCGCTCTTTTTTCGGAACCGTTCATTTTTGCTCGTTCATTGTGCTTGGTAGATGGTAGTTATGAAAAATTGAAAATTAGTACCATAGGTGACTGAAGATGGAAGGCGCAAAGAGTACAGAGTTTTTATTCATACCAGAATTCTCACACACTTGTAATTTTCATGAGTCTGCATAACATTTCGTTTAGCCAACTGCATCGTTATGTGGCTGATCGCAGTGAAATAATATAAGGTAGGCACGGAAAACCGGCCCCGAGTACAGACTGCTCGCCAATTACGCACGATTTGTTGCCCGCTACGAGCAGAATAGATAAACATGGAATAATTAGGCACTGAAGAAATAATATGTAAGCTAATGCAAACAACTTCGAAACAGTAGATGACGATTGGTAAGCGACAATGAGCAGTCTAGTATTCGGGGAAGATTTTTCGTGCGCCACCCTGTACCACTGAAATAATATTGTAGGAGTTATCATATTCTCTTCACAAAATATGACACCATACACTCGATTAAGAAGGACGGGCTTCATTCGGTTGCAAGTTGGTCTGCCTTCCGTAACAATGAACGTGCTATTTTACCTTGGATAAAAAAATAAATAAAAAAACATGGAAAATAGCCACTCGTGTGTGCCGTGCCGACGTCCTTTGCATTTGTAATAATAAAAAATCTTGCCTCTTTACAAGTATTTCTAGTGCTGTTTATCGAAATAGTGAAGTAAGCTCATACGCCGTTTTGTTACCTGAAAAGATGTATGTATTGCATACCACATAATTTTTATGTAATTTACGTAACGTAATTATGAAATACATTTTAATTACCGGTCGTGGACGCTGAATAGAATACGAAAAGAATCAGAAGTTCAGAGTTCAAAAAAGGTTTGAAACAGATCTATAATGGGCGTGCGAAGCGAACGAAACGAACAACAACTCGATACTGAACTATGAGCAGTCGGTAATGGAACTGGGGCGACTGGCCCCGCGAAGAAGAACGAGTCCGGCCGACCGAGACCGAGACCGAGACAGACGGGAACAGGACCGAGGCTAGAACGAGACCAACCGTTTCCCGTTTCCGGGAACTATAAGTAGAAAGCCGCGACCGAATTGAACTATGAAAGACCGTTCCTTAAAATTCGTTCCTCGCTCGTTCCGTTCCTTTGGACCCGTTAGTTCCTAAGCGACCGATCTCTAGTATACACTGAGATGACAAGTGAACGGGTAGCGATAAGCACATGCACTGATGGCGGTAGTATTGCATACGCAGGGTATAAATGGTTAGTGGATTGGCGGAATAGTCAATTGTGCTCAGGTGATTCATGTAAAAAGGTTTCCGATGTGATATGGCTGCAAAACGGGGAGTAACAGACTGAACGCGGAATGTTAGTTGTAGCTAGACGCATGGAACATTCAGTTTCAGAAATCGCTTGGGAATTTGGTATTACGAGGTCCATAGTATCAAGAGTGTGCAGAACGTACAAAATTTCAGCCATTACCTCTCACCACGGACAACGCAGTGGCCGACCACCTTCACTTAACGAGCGAGAGCAGCGGCGTTTGCGTCGAGTTGTCAGTGCTAACAGACAAGGAATACTGCGTGAACTAACCTCAGAAATCAATGTGGGACGTACGACGAGCCTATCCGTTGAGATACTGTGGCGAAATTTGGTTTTAATGGACTATATATAGCAGCAGACCGTGTGTTTTTGGTAACAGCATGACATCGCCTGCAGCGCCTGTCCTGGGCTCGTGGCCATATCGGTTGAACGCTAGACAACTGGAAAACCGTGGCCTGGTCAGCTGAGACTCTGTTTCAGTTGGTACGAGCTGATGGTAAGTTTCGAGTGTGGCGAAGACCGCACGAAGCAGTGGACACAAGCTGTCAACAAGGCACTGTGCAAAATGTAGTGGCTCCGTAACGCTGTAGGCTGTGTTTACATGGAAGGGAGAGGGTCCTCTGGTCCAGCTGAACCGACCGTTGACTGAGAACCGTTACGTTGGGCTCCTTGGTTCCAAACAACGATGGAAGTTTTTTAGACGACAATGTGCCATGTCACCGTGCCACAGTTGTTCGCGATTGGTTTTAAGAACATTCTGGACCATCCTAGTGAATGGTTTCGTCACCCAGATTGCCCGAGGTGAATCCCATCGAACTCTTAAGAGACATGATCGAGAGGTCAGTTCGTGCACAACTTTCTGCACCGGCACACTTTCGCAGTTACCGTCGGCTTTAGCGGCAACATGGCTCAATATTTCTGCAGGGGACGTCCGACTTGGTGCAGGAGGAGGTCCGGCAAGATATTAGGAGGTATCCCGTGACTTTTGTCACCTCTTTGTATGTTGTCGTTTGTAAGATTTATAATTTTTGAGATAAACATAAATTTCGACAAACGCGTTCAGCATGAGTTTCTCAGTGAAACACCGAAAACAATGTACGGGTATAACTCCACCCTCCTCCCCGCCCTCTCCCTCTCGCCCCCTCCCAACTCTTCCCCCGCCTCATCCCTACCTCTGACCATAGCTGGGTGGCACGAAAGAGGGTTTTCTGTTCGGTGAGTAGAAATGTTACTCCGCTTCTGTAACACCTCTGCTTCTGTAACACAGGCCAGCGGCGTTGCATTGCAATAGAGGGCTATTACAAATGATTGAAGCGATTTCATAAATTCACTGTAGCTCCATTCATTGACATATGGTCACGACACACTACAGATACGTAGAAAAACTCATAAAGTTTTGTTCGGCTGAAGCCGCACTTCAGGTTTCTGCCGCCAGAGCGCTCTTGAGCGCAGTGAGACAAAATGGCGACAGGACCCGAGAAAGTGTATGTCGTGCTTGAAATGCACTCACATCAGCGAGTCATAACAGTGCAACGACACTTCAGGACGAAGTTCAACAAAGATCCACCAACTGCTAACTCCATTCGGCGATGGTATGCGCAGTTTAAAGCTTCTGGATGCCTCTGTAAGGGGAAATCAACGGGTCGGTCTGCAGTGAGCGAAGAAACGGTTGAACGCGTGCGGGCAAGTTTCACGCATAGTGATGTGAAAGATTCAGTGTTTAAACCTCCTCTACCAAGAAATGTGCCAGAACTGCGAGCTCGCATCAACGATGCTTTCGAACTCATTGATGGGGACATGCTGCACCGAGTGTGGGAGGAACTTGATTATCGGCTTGATGTCTGCCGAATCACTAAAGGGGCACATATCAAACATTTGTGAATGCCTAAAAAAACTTTTTGAATTTTTGTATGTGTGTGCAAAGCATTGTGAATATATATCAACTAATAAAGTTATTGTAGAGCTGTGAAATCGCTTCAAACATTTGTAGTAACCCTGTACTTGAGATAGGGGGTTGAGTAAAGTAATTGTTCTGTTTTCTCTTGCAGTTTGCGAGTTCAGATGAGCCAACGTTTCGGTGCCAAAATTACCCTTTGCTCTGTAGACAGCGTCCGTCCTTTGTGCTCGTACAGCTGTCCTCGTTAGCGAAGCGTGTTTGGCTGTGGAAAACAAACAGAACGCCGCGGAGGGACCGGCGCTAATTCCTCCTGTTGTTGGCAGCCTGCTGCTACATTCACCGTGGCCAGCGACTCAGCAGTGTCGCCGTGTCTACACTGACACACACCCATGAGTACTTCTCGATAGGTGTACGGCCTTTGTGGGTGGAGTACGACGGTTGTTTCCCCTACCAGAAGTTGACAGTTGCGGCTTCCTTTTTAACTTTCATAAAACATTGCCGTCTATCTTGTAGATAAGAATAACTATTTCTCGACCTTTACAACTGAATTTTTATTGTTTTTCACCAAACACGTTGCACGAAAGTGTTTAGGCGCCTTCAGTGGAAAAGAAGGAATTGTTCGCTTAACTACGAATATTTTGTTATGAGATACGTATGGTTTTTCATAGCAGCATTTTTACAGTATCGCCAGGTATTGAGAGCTTTGCCTGTCATCTAAAGTGCTTACAGCTCAGGAGACTTGGCAGCTGTGGCGTTTAAAAATGCCGGCGAAAACGTAGTTCTGCTGAAGTTATAAACATGTTACTCCTTTTGAAGTTTGGTGAAAACCCGAAATGTGTCTTGGCATGAATAAAGCTACGAAAAAAAGAAAGATGGTTGGTTACTGTATTTCGTCCAGTAATTACATCCAGAACCTCGGAACTCCATCACTAATACCATGGAAAAACAAATTGCAATAGACACAAGTTGTTGAGCACCCCCACTTTTATGTTTTCTACGTTTATTAAAAGTATTCAATCTCATACTGTAAATAACGTAATAAAAAGATATAGTGGAGGTAGTGCTACGGAAAACTGTCTCCAAAAACAAAAATATTTGTCTTTTTTTGCGCTGAGAAATTACCACGTTAAATACGAATATTTTTTGTTAGGCTGTACTGCAACTGTTACGGATATCAGTCCAAACTTGAAGTTTACTGTTACCAGGGAGAATTTATTTTATTTTCAGTACGTGTTTCAGAGATTTGAATCTCCATCAGGTAGATTTATGGGAATAAATAAGACATATACGTTATACACACATAATTCGTTTAGCTACTACGTCTCCCGAACTTGGTTGGTTGGTTTGGGGGATTAAAGGGACCAGACTGCTATGGTCATCGGTCCCCGTCTCCCGAACTGTATGCACTTTCTGAAGATAGGTAAAGCTCTCAATACTTGGCTAGGCAAACGTCAAGTAAATATTAAGATATTGTGTACGACTTCGGGGGTACTTTCTGGTACGATATAGTAGCAGAAGACGAAAACAAAATGCCATTTTAGTACAAGTGTCAAAATATTGTGGAGGTGCAAGATACTATATTTTCCGACATATTGTGAAGGTCTTTGGTCTCAATTTTATATTTCCCTTCCATATTTGCAGTTAAACAGCTACAAAAAACTTTGAGCTGTGTACTAGCGTTTTGTTTTTGTCTTTTGCCATTAGATAGTGGGGCAGGTTTACCCGAAGTTGTACCCACTCAACATACACATGTTTTCTTAAATCACACAAATCTACGTGATGGTATAGCTCTAAACCTCTGAAACTTGTAATGGAAATAAAATAACTTGTGACTGATCATAGCAAACTTGTAGTTTGAATTGTGTCTTTCGCTTTCTCGTAGATGGACGACGAAGACAATTTTGTGTACCTTGTTCAGTTCAAAACAGTAACATTAATTTAGTCCAACAGTAATCTCTCTTCTAAAAAATATATAAGATTGCGAAGCGGTAACTGAGTAAGAATAGCTGCAAACGTTAATAGTACCTTTGGACAGTCAATATGCGCAGGGACTTACACAAAATACTAGATTTTATCTAACTGTGCCCAGCCGTTCCGTGCGATGTGTGGGGCCACCGATCCTTTGTCACCTTTCCAAGCAGTTTCTGCGCCTGGTGCACGGTCACCGCGCGCTCCTTACGATGCCATCTCCTGAGGCCAGCGGCCTGGTGTGTTGTAGGTCGCGACTGCCATTGAATCTACGTGCTCTGCTATGGCCAATTTCACATGCCAACGTGGCACTTGAGGGCTGTTGCTTGGAACTTTGGCCACCCAGCTGGAGCGCCCGAATACTCTGCTTCCCAGCCGGCATGTCGTTTCATGAGAAGGCATAATGCAGCGAGATACTACTTGGTGTGTAACTTCTCATTTTATCTCGCGTAGGGTCTCTGGATGTGCCGTTGACGGCGACCGGGCGCGTATTGCTCGTCAGTTAATAACGGCAGCCGCGTATCTAGAGCGCCGATTGAAGGTGGCCCCGAAGGCTTCGTCTTTGTTCTGTTGTAGACAGGTAACTACTGTTGTTAAGCGCAACTTATTGTAGACTACTATTCACGAGGAAGTTACTCGAAAAAGAGGAACTACCGTCCCAGGCCTACAGTTTACCTGATCGAACCCAAACCTGTGGTCCGCCTTTCCTGAACTGTTGTCATTTCTGTGTCAACAAATACCATCATCTCCACTCTTTATCCGAGTTAAAGTACACACCTTGCGCGACTGTAAATAGGACGCTATTATTCACAGGACACGTAAATTAGCATGTTCTGCAGCTTGCGTAGCGTTTCAGTCACCTCGGTTCAGCATCTGTCCTGTTGCCTAGTAAGCACGGGGTCCGCCATGGGCCCTGATAACTTGTCCCATGCGTGATGATACCGACGCGTATAAAGCGCGAATGGTGTCCTGTGGTATAGCAATCCATACTACATTCATCTGGTTTCAAAGTTCATCTGTGGTGATTGTCTGTGGATCACAGCGCTGCACCCGTCGCTTCACCATATCTCTCACATTTTCGATTGGCGACAAGTCTGGTGATGTGCTGGGCCAGGGAAAAAGGCTGACATCCTGTGACACGAAGAAGGCACATGTTCCTGCAGCAACATGTGGTTGCGCATTGTCTTGCTGAAAAATGGCGTCTGGGGTGTTCTGCTGAAAGCTTATGTCTGTGGATCGCAGGATGTCATTCAATTAGGTCACACTGGTCACAGTGCCATGGACACGCACCAGCTGTGATTTGTGGTTGTACCCAGTAGCACCCGCCTTCAGTTGGCGCTGTATTTTTCGTGCGAATGCACTCACTGTGATGCCACTGCCCCTGTCTGCGGCGAACCAAAATGCAGCCATTATTTTCAAACAAACAGAACCCGGATTCGTCCGAAAACACCATCTGATGCCATTCCTGTTCCCAGTGACGTCGTTCCGTAGACAATTGTCGTCCAGCATATTTCTGCACATTTGTCAAAGGTAGGCGGAGAAGTAGCGACGTGTACGTAACCCGTTCAGTAATAAACGCCGACGGACTGTCGCCCCTGATAGCGTACGATATGTTCGCTGTTCCACTGTTGTGTCAGAGCCGAGGAGGAGCAGATCTGTCCTGCAATGCCATTCGGATGAGGTGTCGAATTTCTACAACCGTTGCACTGTCGAAACACTTTGTCCCACGCAAGTAGCAATTTCCCGGTTGGGTGCATCGCATTCTATCGTGCCAATATGCGCCTCTTTCATACTCACTGATTTGACGATACGGTTCGCGTGTACGTCTGCCAGACATCGTGCACGTGTGTTCAAGTCACACTGATCCGTTACATTCGGTTTACAGCGACAATTGCAGTCACAGGCACATTTTGCCGTTAGGTGATGCGCCGCAGTATCGATGTCGGCGTTGAAACCACGGGCCGCATAGTTCAAATGCCAATCATTTCTTTTTGGTTGATTTGGGGGAGGGGACCAAACAGCGAGGAAATCGCCCGTGCCCTTTCAAAGGAACCGTCTTGGTATTTGCCTGAAGCGATTTAGGAAAATCACGGAAAACCTAAATCAGGATGACCGGACGCGGTTTTGAACCATCGTCCTCCCGAACGCGAGTCCAGTGTGCTAAGCACTGCGCCACCTCGCTCGGTATCATTTCTGCAGAACATACTAATGTACACATCGTATGAATATGAACGTCCTATCCGTAGTCGTTCAAGGTGTTACCTTTTTCCGGACATGAGTGTAGTTCCCCCATTTTACGTTTATTTCCAGAGTTTCAAAGATATTCTGTGATTGTAGTGGCAGTTAAAGTCTTTAAGTGCGTAGCTGTACTACCACAAGCGTAGCCTCACAGAGAACATTTTAATGAAACAAATCCAGGGTTAAAATTCCACGGTAATTCGATTTCTTTTATCACTTGTGTCGTTCTCTATGGTTCGCATTGGCAGTAGTGAATAGAACGATAAAGAGTCGGCATTCCTATTTGGCCGCAGCTAGGTTCAAATCACTGTGCGGCCATCGTAAGCCAAGATATGTCTAAATAACTTTATTGAATTGTCTCGTCGAGTAGTGGAGCCACCAGGTTCTCACGTCTAACCTGACATCGCACATATTTTACTTTACGGTCACTACAAGTAGGTTATGAGAGACCTTAAATCTGTGACAAAATCCATCATTTAGAAATAACCATGATATAATTAGTGTAAACAGTATTACATTTTGCGGAAAGAAACAGGTTATATTTTTTTCATGAAACGAATGGCTGAATGTGGAAGAAAGAGACCATCACACTCTAAACATCCATCGTTGTCCAATCTGAATACGTTGTGCGTTAAACGCTTCCTTTAACTAATGATATTTTTCGGAAAATAGACTTTTGCTACTGACGTACTGCCACTGTGAGTGAAGTTGTACGTTTCAAATGTAATATGTGGTATTTGAATTTCACTAGTGAGATTTTGTTCACTGGTTGTTAATGATAAAATAAATGTCCCGTAACCAGTTTCACCTTTGGTTCGATTCGGCAAATTTTTTGTGGATGACATGTTGTATTTTTCAGCTGACATTCCAAATACACCTACCAGGCGCAGGATAACGTAGGCCTACAACGTTGTGGGTAATAGATTCACAATTAATAATGTATAAATTTACGGTAATTGTTCTACCAGACCAAGCAGTCCAACGTCATGAAGTTGTTCTTAAGAGCTCTATGATAGGATTGTCGGAAATACGAAAGGGGAACAAAAAGTTTGATATCCCCAAAGTGTATGCGCGTTTATCATGCTTATTATTTTGATACCGTTTGCAGTAAAACTGCTGTGGAATCCGTATCTGTCATTACTTTATACAAGGACAGTGTATTTTTCCCCTCTCACGAGTTCGCGCAGCAATTTCAATATAATATCAATTTTAATATAAATTTATACCAGCTGACGTCCCACTGCCCTCCACTTCAACTATGGATGTACGAAGATTTAGTTTCAAGGTATCTTGGTTTTTGTCTCAGCCTTGGGTTACAGTCTCTCCGTATTTTCAGCTTGAGACTGATGGGCCCCGCCTGCATTGTTAGCGGTTGGGTGTGGCTGGTGGACATCCAGGTGGTCCCTAAGCCACCCCACTGCGGTATCCGGTTTTTTGTTCCTTCAGAACGGGTGTCCGGTGATATGTTTTCACTAATGGTGGGCCGATCCCGGCGTTGTGCACCGAGGGTCGGGCCCGTGTCGTAGAAGCAACCTGGTCCTGAGTCTCCTGCCACCAACCTACAAATGGATGTCGTGGTGATGTAAATGAAGTTTCATCTACGGTGGACCAATGTGGGACCGCCCTTCGCGTTTATTCTTAGCTATTTTTTAGTTTCCATGTCTTGGTTTTTGTAAGGCCACAGTATGAGCGTAGAGCTGCCGATTTGGGAAGCGCTTAGCGGAAACATAATTCTGTCTGGACAGAATTGCACATGTTGGCGTTATAGGGTATTTTAAATATGCTTGTACGAAAAGAAGCCTGATTTGCATTAGCGACTTTCTGTTCCAAACTGACAACTCGTGATGGATGCGAGTCTCTTGGCAGCCTGTAAACCAGCTGCCAACCACTTTTGCGTCACTGACCAGTTTACTGTGTCGGGTGTAGAATTCTATAAAGTCAGGACTATGCCGAAGACTGCTAATTCACGGGAAGACAGGACGGTGGCGTATTCTCTTAAGGGGAGTGCGTATATCCTATGCCTACAGTGTTAAATTTGCAATATTCATGACCCGTTATCTCAGAACCTGTGACAGAGATCTGAAATTTTTGGGGAAGTATAGTGCCACTCCTTTTCTGATTGCTGAACCAGAATCATAATATATAAATGATTAGTTAGTTATGATTTTTTTAAATCTATGTTCATTTTTTAAATCTACTTTCGCTTCTGTAAGCAAAAAACCACTATAGCTAGAAACGTTTTGATGGCGCATCAGCATTATACTAACAGGTAAAACTGTGTAAAATTAGATATACGTATCTGTAATAGTTCCTGAGATAATGAGGCAAATATTTTAAAAAAAGTCTTTTTCAGGAAATCAAGTTACACGTTTCATTTGATATTAACTCACATAGGGAGGCATGCCAGTACACGGATAATACTGGACGGCAAGTAAGAGCGAAGGACGAAGTTAATTCTGGAATTTTTTTCCCCTCTCATTTACTTTTCCTTCTCGAGATTACGTACTGGCGCTCGCCATATTGGGACGTTTATGGTTACGCTTCAGAGAACTCGGTGGCGGGCTAATCTGCAAGAAAGCCTTATGGAGACTGTTTGGCCACGGCTGCAACGGCCTACTTCATGGTCTGTTTACAGTGCGGGTGCTGCCTCCCGCCGCTAGAGGCGCTGACCCGTTCCGTAAGGCCTTCTTGCAGCACTGACTGTCTTGTGAGCCCGCCGCTGTAGTCGAGCGGTTTTAGCCGCTTCGGTCCGGAAGCGCGCTGCTGCTACGGTCGCCGTTCGAACCCTGCATCGGGCATGGATGTATGTGATGTCCTTACGTTAGTTAGGTTTAAGTAGTTCTAGGTTCTAGGGGACTGATGACCTCAGATGTTAATTCCCATAGTGTTCAGAGCCATTTGAACCATTTTTTGAACTGTCTTGTGAGAGATCCGGATTGCCTACGTTAAGAGTGCTAACTTACATCACTGCAACGAAAAGGCTTACGAATGGCTGCATGCAGAAGTTCAGCACACGTGGGTGGATGTGTTCAGTACGAACTCTGAACCGTGATAATTGTTCTCGGAAGTTTGCTATTTTTGAAACATTCCTTCTGTCTAGCGAGGCGGGTAAGCCAGATAGGTATTCAATTATATTGTGGAGGAGATGGCTCAAAATCTAGAATTATGTTTCGCATAATTTCTCTTAACCGCGTTAGGCAAATGCCAAAATTATACCTCATGTACACCGAGACGACAAAAGTCATGGGCTAGCGATATGCACTTATACATATGGCGTTAGTATCGCGTACACAAGGTATAAAAGTGCAGTGCAATGGCGGAGCTGTCATTTGTACTCAGGTGATTCGTATTAAAAGGTTCCCGATGTGATTATGGCTGAATGGCGGGAATTAATCGACTTTGAACGAGGGACGGTAGTCGGAGCTAGACGCTTGGGACATTCCATTTCGGAAATCGCGAGGGGATTCAGTATTCCGCGATCCACAGTGTCAAGAGTGAGACATTACGTCTCACCACGGATAACGCAGTGGCCGACATCTTTCACTTAATGTCAGAGAGCAAAGGCGTTTGCGTAGAGTTGTCATTGTTAGCAGACAATTAACGCTGCGTGAAATAACCGCAGAAATCACTGTGGGACATGCGACGAACGTATCCGTTAGGGGAGTGCCGCTGAAATTAGGTTTTAATCAGCCATGGCAGCGGACGACCGACGCGAATGCCCTTGCTTACAGCACGACATCGTCTTCCGCGCCTCTCCTGGACTCGTGACCGTATCGGTTGGACCCTAGACGACTGGAAAACAGTCCCGATTTCAGTTGGTAAGAGCTAGTGGTAGGTTTCGAGCGTGGCGCAGACCCCACGTAGCCATGGATTCAAGTTGTGGCTCCAAATGGAATAGGCCGAGTTTACATGGTATGGACTGGATCCTCTGGTCTAATTAACACGATCATTAACTGGAAATGGTTATGTTCAGCTACTTTGAGAGACCATTTGTAGCCATTCATGGAATTAATGTTTCCAGACATGTCACCAGGCCACAGTTCTATGCGATTGGGTTGAAGAACGTTCTGGACATTTCGAGGAAACGATTTGACCACCCACATCGCGCGACTTGAAGCTCATCGAACATTTATGGGATATAATCGGGATGTCACTTCGTGCATAAAGTCCTGCACTGGCAACACTTATTGACGGCTGTAGAGGCAGCATCGCTCAATACTTCTGCAGGGGGCTTCAAACGACTTCTTGAGGCCATGCCACGTTGAGTTGCCACGGTATTGTGAGGTACCCCATGGCATTTTTCACCTCAGTGTAAAGTTGTTAAGGAAAAGGGGGAAAGATTGTATATTCCGAATCTCTGAGAGAACGCCGGCCGGAGTGGCCGTGCGGTTCTAGGCGCTGCAGTCTGGAACCGAGCGACCGCTACGGCCGCCGGTTCGAATCCTGCCTCGGGCATGGATGTGTGTGATGTCCTTAGGTTAGTTAGGTTTAATTAGTTCTAAGTTCTAGGCGACTGATGACCTCAGAAGTTAAGTCGCATAGTGCTCAGAGCCATTTGAACTTCTCTGAGAGAAGGAAGCAATTCAAATGTCGTATGCCAAAACTGCCAGTCTTACCTTGTGAAAACATGAATTTCTATTTGCTCAACGGAAGGACCAAGTGTACAGGTTTTGTTCTTATTTTGTTGACGAAAATGTTTAAGTAATTTCGACTTCAGGTGTAATACATACAGGGTGGTCATAAATTCCCGTTACAAACTTCTAGGACTTGTAGAAGGGAGTGAGTATGTAATATTTTGAATAGCAACACATGTCCGTTTTCGTGCTACAGCCGTTTGAAAACATGTTTGCTAGGTAGGTTTGCAACAGAATAGTCATAGTGATGGGTGCTTACGTCAGATGTCATTTGACATCCTATCCTACCTCACTGACCTGGTTGAGCCTCAATCACGCGTCTGCCAGTGTTGGAACAACATGGTTGAGTACAAGTTTGCAGAAAACACCGACATGATCCTCCTGAATGGCGAAGCTCACGGCAATGGAAGAGCTGCTCGTCGCCTTTATCCAGATAGTTCTCCACAGCTTCAGATTACGTCGCGTACCCTTTTCGCCACAGTCACGCAGCGGTTTCGAGAAAGGGTATCTTCACCAGCAGCAGGCGTGACTGTGGCGCTCCAGGGAGGCCCCACAAGCCCGAAATGGAAGAGGCGTTAATGCATCACGTTGATGAGAACCCTTCAACAAGTACACGAGTAGTCTCATTGTCTATTAACGAGTGAAACTATAAAACAAGTGATTTAGTGGATCACGCCCAGTCAACTACTTGTAAAAATGGTCGCATTAGCAACACGTTTCTGAACATGGGTTCCTATTCAAAATATCATCTACACACTCCCCACTACAAGTTCTAGAAGTTTGTAACAGGAACCTCCGACCGCCCTGTATGCATCTTCATGCATACAGTGCAAGCCACTGTACGCTTTACAAACGTGTCTCTCAACTTGTTGCTCATTCAATACCTCGTACCGCCTGAAATACTCAGTACCGGCCATCAGTTGTGTAGTCAACAAGAAGCCTTCTGTTCCTGTTCCTTGTATAATCATGAATGTTGTGTGGGAAGAACGGCTGCAGATTAGTCTAGAGTTCATATAGATTGTATCTTGATTTTCTCGTCATGGTCATTTCGCGAGACACGTGTGGAAGTTGTGTTACCCGACTGTTCTTGGAAAGGACGCTCCAAGAATTTAAACAGTAAATCTGTCCCTAATGGATAACACGTCTTTCGTAGCGTCTGCCACTGGATTTAGTTCAGTACGTCTGTACGAACCCGCCGGTGCACACGCTGCTGGCAAGTCATTGACTGACGCGCGCTACTCAAGAAACAGTCGAATCATTGTACTGTGAGTCACTTCTTTTGTGGGTGAGTTTCATTTCTTTAAGAGTCTTCCATTTATTCTCAGCTAGGGATCCGCTATTCATAAAAGTAATTTTATACAGCCATTCCACTGTAGTTCGTTCTGGACGGTTTTACGGTTGTTACTGTTTTCAGTGATTTATCTTCAGTAGCATCATCTGACCGTAATTGGATGTGTTCGCTTATTTATGCGCCAGATTTACCGTTGCTTTCTCATCTCAAAATACTACGTTAATTACGCACTACCATTTGGACGTTGTAACATTTTTTTAATTTCCTTGTATCCAGATAAAAATAGGAGAAAATTCCACCTTATGCAAGATACATCCATTCTTTTACCCACCTGCTGTAAAAGAAAATTAAGAGAGTTATGGCCGGCCGGAGTGGCCGAGCGGCTCTAGGCTCTACAGTCTGGAACCGCGTGACCGCTACGGTCGCAGGTTCGAATCCTGCCTCGGGCATGATGTGTGTGATGTCCTTAGGTTAGTTAGGTTTAAGTAGTTCTAAGATCTAGGGGACTGATGACCTCCGAAGTTGAGTCCCATAGTGCTCAGAGCCATTTGAACCATTTAAATTAGTTATGTCTTGCATAAGGCGGAAAATCTTCCGCCATGACCCCAACGGTTTGGACACCCTGTATCCTGAGTCCCCTCTGTCACCAACAGAAGTGTGCAATGAGAATGGTGGACCAAGCTGGGGGCTAAAATAAAATTTTCAGTTATGATTCAGTCTCGAAATTAAGGTATTTAAAAATATCGTTTCTTTGTCGCTTTCGTCGCTTATTAGATAAGTAACCATTAATCACATAAAATTATTAAACATGGTTATTAACTCCGGAGATTGGCAGTTTATTTATACAATAGTGTCTTATTGTTTATTGACCTCAATTAGCTACAACATGTGTTTCAAAACATATGAAAGCGAAAAATCACAAAGAATATTAATAATCAAGAAGAAGATAGTGAAAACACGCAAGTGATGTTCCGAAAAGTGAGTTGCTTATGTTTCTCAAAGAGCTAGAAATAAAACTTTCGGTGATTTATCCCATATTGTGCCAGTCTTTCTTAAACGACCAAGAATAGAATCAGAAACAGAAACAAAATTTCTGAAAATTTCTAGAATAATTAACATTTTGATGCTAACTTTCAAAATTTTCGAAGTACATAGTGCAGGCGTTATAAAAGTACTGCGTCCTGGTATCTGCCATACACACGGTCTTTAGTGCATATTTCGCCGGTTTTCTTAGCAGTTACATTCAGAATCTACAAGGATTTCATCAATACACATAATACAGCCTCTGGAGCAACACTAGTGACAGTTACCAATAAATACCTTAGTAATGTTTGAAACTGCGGCAGTCACGTCTTCTTTTTTCGTTTCTACCTCAAGTAGAAGAGGTGCCGACATGAACAATACTTTTATATATACACTCCTGGAAATTGAAATAAGAACACCGTGAATTCATTGTCCCAGGAAGGGGAAACTTTATTGACACATTCCTGGGGTCAGATACATCACATGATCACACTGACAGAACCACAGGCACATAGACACAGGCAACAGAGCATGCACAATGTCGGCACTAGTACAGTGTATATCCACCTTTCGCAGCAATGCAGGCTGCTATTCTCCCATGGAGACGATCGTAGAGATGCTGGATGTAGTCCTGTGGAACGGCTTGCCATGCCAATTCCACCAGGCGCCTCAGTTGGACCAGCGTTCGTGCTGGACGTGCAGACCGCGTGAGACGACGCTTCATCCAGTCCCAAACATGCTCGATGGGGGACAGATCCGGAGATCTTGCTGGCCAGGGTAGTTGACTTACACCTTCTAGAGCACGTTGGGTGGCACGGGATACATGCGGACGTGCATTGTCCTGTTGGAACAGCAAGTCCCCTTGCCGGTTTAGGAATGGTAGAACGATGGGTTCGATGACGGTTTGGATGTACCGTGCACTATTCAGTGTCCCCTCGACGATCACCAGTGGTGTACGGCCAGTGTAGGAGATCGCTCCCCACACCATGATGCCGGGTGTTGGCCCTGTGTGCCTCGGTCGTATGCAGTCCTCATTGTGGCGCTCACCTGCACGGCGCCAAACACGCATACGACCATCATTGGCACCAAGGCAGAAGCGACTCTCATCGCTGAAGACGACACGTCTCCATTCGTCCCTCCATTCACGCCTGTCGCGACACCACTGGAGGCGGGCTGCACGATGTTGGGGCGTGAGCGGAAGACGGCCTAACGGTGTGCGGGACCGTAGCCCAGCTTCATGGAGACGGTTGCGAATGGTCCTCGCCGATACCCCAGGAGCAACAGTGTCCCTAATTTGCTGGGAAGTGGCGGTGCGGTCCCCTACGGCACTGCGTAGGATCCTACGGTCTTGGCGTGCATCCGTGCGTCGCTGCGGTCCGGTCCCAGGTCGACGGGCACGTGCACCTTCCGCCGACCACTGGCGACAACATCGATGTACTGTGGAGACCTCACGCCCCACGTGTTGAGCAATTCGGCGGTACGTCCACCCGGCCTCCCGCATGCCCACTATACGCCCTCGCTCAAAGTCCGTCAACTGCACATACGGTTCACGTCCACGCTGTCGCGGCATGCTACCAGTGTTAAAGACTGCGATGGAGCTCCGTATGCCACGGCAAACTGGCTGACACTGACGGCGGCGGTGCACAAATGCTGCGCAGCTAGCGCTATTCGACGGCCAACACCGCGGTTCCTGGTGTGTCCGCTGTGCCGTGCGTGTGATCATTGCTTGTACAGCCCTCTCGCAGTGTCCGGAGCAAGTATGGTGGGTCTGACACACCGGTGTCAATGTGTTCTTTTTTCCATTTCCAGGAGTAATATATATATATATATATATATATATATATATATATATAAAATTACACTGTGAAAAATAATACGTGCAATACCACCCACTGAGAAAAGATTATCAATGGATTCATTACCAGATTTGTTGATTGCTGTGAATACAAGTAAGGCTGCAAAAGCTTTCAGATCAAGAACAGCATCATATAAAAAAATATGTGTCCTTTTTTGACTAGTGTTATTTTACTGATTTTAACTTTCGATCTCATCTAAAGTATTATGTTAAAAAGAAGACCCTAAAGTTGTTCTGCATCTGGATTCCTACCCAAGGCATTAGTCCTAAGTCGAAGACCAGGAATCTGCAACACTATGTTACATTGTCTTTTTCTGACGTTAGTTGGCGGTTGTGCTTTTCACCGTTTGAAGAAACTTCCCCCTACTAAAAGAAAAAAAAGTAGAAATTACTGCAGTATAACTTTCCAGAATGAGATTTTCACTGTGCAGCGGAGTATGCGCTAATATGAAACTTCCTGGCAGATTAAAACCGTGTGCCGGACCGAGACTCGAACTCGGGACCTTTGCCTTTCGCGGGCAAGTGCTCTACCATCTGAGCTACCCAAGCACGACTCACGCCCCGCCCTCACTGCTTTACTGTTGCCAGTACCTCGTCTCCTACCTTCCAAACTTTACAGAAGCTCTCCTGCGAAAGGCAAAGGTCCAGAGTTCGAGTCTCGGTCCGGCACACAGTATTAATCTGCCGGGAAGTTTCAGCAGTATAACTCCTTTTTATTCATATCATCTGTACCTGTTTGCATGTACTCCGTTCCATCATAACCACACCTTCATTCACATCCTATTTTGGATTCATGTCGTCATCACTTTCTTGTTTTGTAATCTGGAACAATATCAGTCGTCCCAAACTTCATCAATTATTTATTCGAAATACATTTCTTGGTTCATTTACTCTCGGAACTCATTGAGAATTACCGGTCTGTTTTGAATGATGAGATCGACTTTGTAGAGGCTACGTATTGTGCAAAGTAATTGCGAGACACTGTCAGTAATAACCACAATGCGTTATCGCAATGAAACGGAATGTTGATAAACGCGTCTAAGTGAATTAAATCAGCCTACTCCTATCATAAGTCTGCGAAACATCACGGTGACTTTACTGTGTGTTCGATGTAGATCAAATGGTGCGATCGCTACCTCATCTACACTGCAAGAAACCAGCACTACAACTGAAAGGTACTCTGAGTGAAAAGTCGGAACGAGGCAAAGAGGGGAGGGGTGGGGGGGGGGGGGTGGGGGGGAGATTGTATCTTCACCAGAAAGTTCGGTAGCCGCCTCACAGAAGTGTGATACCAGTTAAGGGTTAAATTAGACTAAAAGGAGCGTAAAGTCATGTAAACATTCATTTTTCACTCAGTCAATGCGCGAGTGGAATAGGGCAGTATACCCGTAATACTGGTACGAAGTAGCCTCCCCCGTGCACTGTATAGTAGCCAGCGGAGTAAAAAGTATATGCGGATGTAGATAGAATCTCGTTCAGGGTTAACGGTCTCAGAAAGGTTGGAAACCGCTGCTCTATACAATCAGATGGTGAACTAGGAAGAGCCTGGTATTCGTTACTGCGACCACTGTGCTGTGGGTACACAGCGTCGTGCTGGTCCACGGCCTGCAAGAAGGCCCTACCGTCCGGGTCGCCGCTGAACAGCCGAGCGGTTCTCCGTTGCTGGTGATTTAGAACGGTAGCCGGCCGGCCCCCAGTGCTCCGTGTCGGCGCTTGTACAACAGCTCCTGCATGCGAAATCTCGTCGTTATCTCGCGCAGCCCTTTGCATTCGCCGGTTCAGCGCGTTACAGGGAAAGCTCCGCAGCTGGTGACAGGGGCTGTATATCAAAGCCGAGAAGGAGTGCCTGCCGCTTCGTCCAGGTACCCTTCCTTGTTGCAAGCGGTCTGATTCGTGTGACCTTTGGCTGTGGAAAGGGGGAGAATTACTTCCGGGATGACCTCCTCGGTGAAGATCTACTATTGTCAAAATAAACTTGCGCTCTCCGCAGAAGAACCGAGAGGTGCAAAATGTCTAGAGGTCACTCGAGGGCAGTCCAGTTCATACAGCTGTGTTAAAAGCAGCGAAATATTGCAGTTAGGCGTATGAAGATGGATGGAACCCCCAAATTCCTCATTTCGAAAAGGAGGTCGTCCAAGTATATTCTCTCTCTCATATGAACCTGAAGCCTCGGTGTTCTATTTCCACATCTACATCTACTACATCTACGTGATTACTCTGCTATTCACAATAAAGTGCCTGGCAGAGGGTTCAGTGAACCACCTTCAAGCTGTCTCTCTACCGTTCCACTCTCGAACAGTACGCGGGAAAAACGAGCAGTTAAATTTTTCTGCGCGAGCCCCGATTTGTCTTACTTTATCGTGATGATCATTTCTCCCTATGTAGGTGGGTGACAACAGAATGTTTTCGCAATCGGAAGAGAAAACCGGCGATTGAAATTTCATGAGAAGATCCCGTCGCAACGAAAAACGCCTTTGTTTTAATGATTTCCACTCCAGTTCACGTATCATGTCTGTGACACGACCTCCCCTATTTCACGATAATACAAAACGAGCTGCCCTTCTTTGAACTTTGTCGATGTCATCCGTCAGTCCCACCTGATGCCGATCCCACACCGCACAGCTCGCAGTGGTTAGCACACTGGACTCGCATTCAGCAGGACGAAGATTCAATCCCAAGTCCGGCCATCCTGATTTAGGTTTTCCGTGATTTCCCTAAATCGCTCCATGCAAATGCCGGGATGGTTCCTTTGAAAGGGCACGGCCGATTTCCTTTCCCATCCTTCCCTAATCCGATGAGACCGATGACCTCGCAGTTTTGTCTCTTCCCTCAAACAACCCCAAACCCACGCGGCACAGCAATACTCCAGAATAGGACGGACAAGCGTGGTGTAAGCAGTCCCTTTAGTAGACCTGTTGCACCCTCTAAGTGTTCTGCCAATGAATCGCAGTCTTTGGTTTGCATTACCCACCATATAATCTATGTGAGGTTCCAAATTAGGTTATTTGTAATTGTAATCCCTAAGTATTTAATTGAATTTACAGTCTTCAGATTTGTGTGAGACTTATCGCATAATCGAAATTTAGATGATTTCTTTTAGTACTCATGTGAATAACTTCACACTTTTCTTTATTCAGGGTCACAGTTATCATAGGAGTATAATGTATAATCGTTTAATAAAACTTCGGTCCATGCACACCTTAATTGTGGTCCCCACACTTAGTGCCACACTAGGCATTAGGTGGCATAACATTTCACGGGGACGAAAACGCATTCTTTATGCAGATCTAAAGTAAGTGTAGAGGTGTTAGTAAAAATCTATAACCATTTCGTTATCAACAGAAACTTCAAACTCGCCGACAGATTTGTTAAGAAAGTTATCTTGTCCTTCTGCTACAAGGGAGGTTCTGTGCATCACGAGAGATTTACCGTTAAGATTCGGCGAGTGTATAGGGCCCGACAGAAATATGGAAAGGTCACAAGAAATGCACCCTTCAACATAAAGGCATATGCTAGCCAAGCTTGCAGGTGCCACTGTTCTATTTGACCAGAACGGCACATGTGCATCGCCCTTAGTACGTTGCAAGTCCCAATTATGGTCAGAACAGTGTTTTGTGTAGTTGTGAGGCGATTATGTAGGAGTTTAATGAATCCGAACGTGGGCAAATTGTTGGTGCTCGTACGGTGAGTGGTTCCGTAACCAAGGTAGCCGAAATGTTCGGTGTTTCATGACACACTGTAACGGAGAATTATACCACATACAGGGGAAGCGGAGGAACATCATCCGCTAAGTCATTAGGCGGACGATAGTGTGTGTTAAGTGATCGTGACGGACAGTCATTCAAAAGGATTAGCCGGTCTGAGCGATCGAGCGGTTCTAGGCGCTACAGTCCGGAACCGCGGGACAGCTACGGTCGCAGGTTTTAATCCTACCTCGGGCATGGATGAGTGTGATGTTCTTAGGTTTAAGTAGTTCTAAATTCTAGGGGACTGATGACCTCAGAATTTAAGTCCCATAGAGCCATTTGAACCATTGAAAAGGATTGCGAGGAAAAATAACAGGTCGACAACTACAAAAGTCACTGCAGAACTGAATGTCGCACTCGCAAATCCTGTCAGCACCAAAATAAGACGAAGGTAGCTTCGTAAGTGTGGAGTTCCAGGGCGAGCTGGAATTCGAAAACCACTCATGAGTGACGCAGATGCTCATAAGAGGAAAACGTGATGCCGAAGCCATTAAAACTGAGCTATGGAGCAGTGGAAGAAAGCAGTTTGGTCGGATTAGACTTGTTTCACTCCGTTTCCGTCATTTGGCCGAGTTGACATGCCACGAGTGAAACGTGCCAGGGGTTGGATGATGGTTTGGGCAGCCATATCGTGGTATTCCATGGACTCCAGTGCTACTCTGCAAAGTCGCATTATTTCCAAGGATTGTGTGACTATATTGGCCGATGAGATCCACCCCATGTTATTATGTTTGTTCCCCAACGGTAATACTCTGTTCCATCCGCCAGGTTATCCGAGAGCGCTAATGCGCTGCTTCCTGGACTCGGGTAGGCGCGCCGGCCCCGTGCCGGCCAGCCTGGATGTGGTTTTTAGGCGGTTTTCCACATCCCCCTAGGTGAATACCTGGCTGGTCCCCACATCCCGGCCCCCAGCTACACGGCTCGCAGACATTTGCACGCTTTCGCACTGTTCCACGGATTACACTAGTCGCAGACAATTGGGGTACACTAATTCTGTCCCGGGGGGTACGGGGTGGCAGCAGAAAGGGCATCCGGCCACCCCTTAAAACTAACATTGCCAAATCCGATTAAGCATGCCGACCCTGCCTAACTGCAGGTAAAGGCACAGGTGAAAGAAGAAGAAAGATGTGATGCTCTGTTGCAAGACGACAGGACTGGTTTTGCGGGCATGAGGACGAATTGTCGCATCCCCCATGGCCAACACAGTCACCAGATCTCAATATTATTGAGCCGTTCTGGTGTTCTTTGGCGAGAAGGGTGCGCGAACGCTATCCTCCTCCGTCATCGTTACCTAAACTTGCGAATATTTTGCAGTAAAAGTGGTATAAGCTTCCCTTGAAGACCGTACATGACCTGTGTTTACCCCTGCGAGAAGATTGGAAGCTGTTTTGAATGCCAGCGGTTTTTCTAACTGCGTTGTGGATTGTAATGTGTTGTCATTTTTGTGTTCCCGTATTTTTGTTCACCACCCGTACAGCTCTAGAAGAGTCGAACGGCACACTACATTCTTCCACAAGTGTCTCGCGAAAATATCCTGAATTTAAAATCGGGAAGTTAGAGCTCATTAGGAAGCTTTTGGACTATTGTTCTTCCCGGGTACCATTTGCAAATGACACAGGAGATGGGGGAGGGGGGCAGGAATGGCGGTTGGGAGCGGGACAAATGATATTGGTGCATGAAGTACGAATCAACACACAGCACACATTGTAGCTTGGCTTACGGAATGTGGATGTAGATGATTATGATGATGATTATTACTATCTCTTGACGCTAATGCGTCACTCGTTGACCACGATGGCACCGAAACAGAGGACGACCGAAGAAAGGCAGAAATACTGAATTCAGTGTTCCGAAACTGTTTCACTGCGGAAAATCGTAACACGGTCCCTGACTTCAGCCGTCGCACGGACGCCAAAATGGAAAATATTGAAATAAACGATATCGGAATTGAAAAACAACTGCTATCACTTAGTAGCGGAAAAGCATCCGGACCAGACGAGATACCCTTAAGATTCTACAGTGATTATGCTAAAGAACTTGCCCCCTTTCTATCAGCAATTTATCGTAGATCGCTGGAAGAACGTAAAGTACCTAGCGACTGGAAGAAAGCGCAGGTCGTTCCCATTTTCAAGAAGGGTCATAAATCAGATGCGAATAATTATAGGCCTATTTCGCTTACGTCAATCTGTTGTAGAATAATGGAACATGTTTTGTGTTCTCGTATTATGACGTTCTTAGATAATACAAATCTCCTTCATCATAACCAACATGGATTCCGCAAACAGAGATCATGTGAAACCCAGCTCGCCCTATTTGCCCAAGAAATTCACAGTGCCGTAGACACTGGCGAGCAGATTGATGCCGTATTCCTGGACTTCAGGAAGGCATTTGATACGGTTCCGCACTTACGTTTAGTGAAAAAAATACGAGCTTACGGAATATCGGACCAGGTTTGTGATTGGATTCAGGATTTCCTAGAAGAAAGAACACAACATGTCATTCTTAACGGTTCAAAATCTGCAGATGTCGAGGTAATTTCGGGAGTACCGCAGGGAAGCGTGATAGGACCTTTATTGTTTACAATATACATAAATGACTTAGTTGACAACATCGGTAGCTCAGTGAGGCTATTTGCAGATGACACGGTTGTCTACAAGAAAGTAGCAACATCAGAAGACTCGTACGTACTCCAGGAGGACCTGCAGAGGATTAATGCATGGTGCGACAGCTGGCAGCTTTCCCTAAACGTAGATAAATGTAATATAATGCGCATACATAGGGGCAGAAATCCATTCCAGTACGATTATGCCATAGGTGGTAAATCATTGGAAGCGGTAACGACCGTAAAATACTTAGGAGTTACTATCCGGAGCGATCTGAAGTGGAATGATCACATAAAACAAATAGTGGGAAAAGCAGGCGCCAGGTTGAGATTCATAGGAAGAATTCTAAGAAAATGTGACTCATCGACGAAAGAAGTAGCTTACAAAACGCTTGTTCGTCCGATTCTTGAGTATTGCTCATCAGTATGGGACCCTTACCAGGTTGGATTAATAGAAGAGATAGACATGATCCAGCGAAAAGCAGCGCGATTCGTCATGGGGACATTTAGTCAGCGCGAGAGCGTTACGGAGATGCTGAACAAGCTCCAGTGGCGGACACTTCAAGAAAGGCGTTACGCAATACGGAGAGGTTTATTATCGAAATTACGAGAGAGCACATTCCGGGAAGAGATGGGCAACATATTACTACCGCCCACATATATCTCGCGTAATGATCACAACGAAAAGATCCGAGAAATTAGAGCAAATACGGAGACTTACAAGCAGTCGTTCTTCCCACGCACAATTCGTGAATGGAACAGGGAAGGGGGGATCAGATAGTGGTACAATAAGTACCCTCCGCCACACACCGTAAGGTGGCTCGCGGAGTATAGATGTAGATGTAGATGTAGATGCCCCAGATTGCCAGCCCCAGATTCGGTAAATGTCCGGTTCAGTGCCAGATAAGATCGAAAATTTTTCTCCTCTCTCATTCTCGCAGAGATGTGCCAGACCTTCTCTAGTTGGGCAGAAAGCTTTCAACACTACTCTTTTTTAGTACTAGATTCAAGATGGAGATGGTACTTTAGCTACCAACTCTGTAGAATACTGGATGATTTCTCTCCTTTGTGACATCCAGGAAGACTACTGATGCCCCATAGCACTAGCAGCAGCGGGTATGATAGGTAACATTGAACAAACTGGGAGACACGCTGCTAGAGTCGTAACAAATTGGCCGAGCCCATACGAAAGTCTAGCGAAGATCACCGGGGAACTGAAATGAAATGTCGTGAAAGAAAGGAGACGTAGTTTTCACGAAATGCTGTTGTGTAAATTTAGAGAACCTACGTTTGGGGAAGTCTGTGCGACTATTCCACTGCCACCATCGTGTCTCTCGTGTAGGGATCATGAGAGCAAGATAACAGATTTGGGCATCTACAGAGGCGTTTAGCCACTGCTCTCTCGTTCAGTATGCAACTGGAATTGACGGAAATCTAGGTACTGTGCAAAATCTAGGTTCTGTGCATCCTCTGCTACGCGCTGAATAGTGACTCACGGAGTGTGCATGTAGGGTATCAGACCGATGCCATATTCCTTGACTTCCGTAAAGCGATGGCTCGGTGCCCCACTGCAGACTCCTAACTAAGGTACGAGCAAATGGGATTGGTTCCCAAATATGTGAGTAGCTCGAAGACTTGTTAAGTAATAGAACGCAGTACGTTGTCCTCGATGGTGAGTGTTCATCGGAAGTGAGGGTTTCATCTGGAGTGCCCCAGGGAAGTGTAGTAGGTCCGCTGTTGTTTTCTATCTACATAAATGATCTTTTGGGTAGGGTGAATAGCAATGTGCGGCTGTTTGCTGATGATGCTGTGGTGTACGGGAAGGTGTCGTCGTTGAGTGACTGTAGGAGGATACAAGATGATTTGGACAGGATTTGTGATTGATGTAAAGAATGGCAGCTAACTCTAAATATAGATAAATGTAAATTAATTCAGATGAATAGGAAAAAGAATCCCGTAATGTTTGAATACTCCATTAGTAGTGTAGGGCTTGACACAATCACGTCGATTAAATATTTGATCGTAATACTCCAGAGCGATATGAAGTGGGACAAGCATGTAATGGCAGTTGTGAGGAAGGCGGATGGTCGTCTTCGGTTCATTGGTAAAATTTTGGGAAGATGTGGTTCATCTGTAAAGGAGACCGCTTATAAAACACTAATACGACCTATTCTTGAGAACTGCTCGTGCGTTTGGGATCCCTATCAGGTCGGATTGAGGGAGGACGTAGAAGCAATTCAGAGGCCGGCTGCTAGATTTGTTACTGGTAGGTATGATCATCACGCGAGTGTTACGGAAATGCTCCAGGAACTCGGGTGTGAGTCTCTAGAGGAAAGGAGGCGTTCTTCTCGTGAATCGCTACTGAAGAAATTTAGAGAACCAGCATTTGAGGCTAACTGCTGCAGTACAATTTTACTGTCGCCAACTTATATTTCGCGGAAAGACCACAAAGATAAGTTAAGAGAGACTAGGGCTCGTACAGAGGCATATAGCCAGTCATTTTTCCATCGTTCTGTTTGGGAGTGGAACAGGGAGAGAAGATGCTAGTTGTGGTACGAGGTACCCTCCGCCACGCACCGTATGGTGGATTGCGGAGTATGTATGTAGATCCCTGTCGCAGTTGTGAAGAGAGGGTCGATCTCAGCTGTATTACGCTCTGTGGGACGGGCTGACAGGGGAGGCTAGACCACGAGGAGCAGGCTCGCTCCCCCAGAGGCCACACAGAGATGTCCTCTCATACGCCGGCTCAAGGGCCGACACTCGTACCCTAGTGACGTCACGTCACGTGACGTGACACGGCGCGCCTCCGTCCTAAGCCGCGGCCACACGTGATGGACGGCTCCTCGTTCTGTGGGTGGTCGCTGCTCTTGTGGCCAACCCCTGCGACTGTACCTCCCACGTCTTCAGCTTCTGAGCGCTCGCTTCGTAATCGCACCGCTCGCTCCAGTGAGGTTAATTGGATACTCGAAATTCGATACTGGTTCAGCTCCCCGTCCGTGCAGCGAAGTAGACACTGGCCATGTGTCTGAGCTCGACACGGTGATTGCGGTATACAAGAAATGCTGCAGTCAGTCGTGCTTATGAAGATGAGCGGGCGCATGAGCTTACTAACACAACGTTGTCATACCGTGAGGAGTAAACGTACAGAATGACATTCACTACCACCTCACTCGCGTTGACACACACTATCTCACACGTCGTAATGTAACTGAGAAAGGGTGAAAGTCGCTAAATCTGGGATTAAAACACACAGAAAACGACAGGCTTGCAGAAACAACTGCACAGAGAAATGTGACTGGCTGACCACTTCCAAAAAAAACCTGGGTGAGCCAGTCAACCTTTTAATAAATGGTTCAAATGGTTCTGAGCACTATGGGACTTAACATCTGTGGTCATCAGTCCCCTAGAACTTAGAACTACTTAAACCTAACTAACCTAAGGACATCACACACATCCATGCCCGAGGCAGGATTCGAACCTGCGACCGTAGTAGTCGCGCCGCCTAGAACCGCTAGACCACCGCGGCCGGCCAACCTTTTAATACATTAAGAACATATCCCTAAAGTTACAGGGAACAAAACCGTAACAACGCTGACCACGCTCGTCTTGCTTGGTCTTGTTCTTTAACACGTCAGTATTCCTTTGAACAGGGGTTAGAATTACCACCGTCAGCGGACTGAAATCTGTCATCTTTGGAAAGCTGATATTTGTGTACAGGTATCTATGGGATCGACACGTATCGTATTTTCAGAACGAAATGGGACATTACTTCTATATAATTGTAAAATTAAAACCGGAGGGCGCAGTTCAGACAATGGACCCCTGTACGCTAGGGGAACGGTTCCAATCGAAGTCGATTCAACTTGGTTCAGTATTTTATGTATTATTTCGAACATACAAATAGGCTGCGCCATTTCTCTTCTGTATTCTTGCCCAGGCGGGCTTATGCTCCGACTACTGCCTCACTGGCGTTAATTTGCCGAAGAATTGTGGAACTGCTCGCGTGGGGCCTTTTTTCATCCGTGTGAAACTCTCCTTCCGCTATTCCTTCACAACTAAATGGCGAATGCCCCGCAGGTGCAGTGTTTCGTGATGGCCAGAAAACCTTCGATATAATTCCGCTTCGTTGGCTAAGGAGTGAAGGGACGATAACGTTTTAACTCCGTTTCTTGTTCTCATGCGTTTCTTAATACTGTTAATATATATTTTCGCAACTCTGTTTTTTGTGTAAATGGAGAATGTCTTGTATCTTTCCATTGTATTCTAGTTTTGTTCAATTCTGCCAACAGTATCTTCCAATCCATCCTATTAGTAAAAATTCTGCTTCAGTTATTTATCTTGCTTAATATTTGATAGGACGTAAACGTAATAGTCTTACAATACCAAGCGCTTGTGAAACGTAAACACAATAGATCAAAGAAGAGTTCCAGGTGCAGCTTCCCGTGTGATACGGATAAATTGAACTTTCCCTAGCGTTCATTATGGAGAGGAGCCCTTAAAAACATGGGTGAGAAACCGACATAAATCAATACGTAGAAAAATTTGTTACGCCTACATTCCTCTGCGCTGATACCGGATGAGCGTGTGTAGATAACTACAATTATCCCTTTGTGGGCCATTAAAAGTCGTAATTACTGGTGCCGGAAAGAGCCGCAACGAGAATGGGGCAAACAATGGCCCAACACACAGGATAGGTGTAAACAGAGCGACGCAGCCCGCTTTCCTAAAATTACTGTCCTTTTGTTTGCTCGCGTTCCCATTGCATAGAAACAATACTTAATTTCCACTTCACTCGCAGACTGTGATGGACCAAGAAGTTGTTCATTAACCTGCCTATCAATTTAATGATTTTTCAAATAACTACCTTTTGCATTAATTCTCTTCGGCGTCTACCGACAGGAATATTCTTCTACTTGACGTACCATACAGAATTAATTCGTCTGTCAGATCGGAATTCTGATCGTTTCCTTGCGGTAGTAAAGCCAACTGATAGCGTCAGATATCTCTACACTACTGGCCATTAAAATTGTTACACCAAGAAGAAATGCAGATGATAAACGGGTATTCATTGGACAAATAGATCATGCTAGAACTGACATGTGATTACATTTTCACGCAATTTGGGTGAATAGATACTGAGAAATCAGTCCCCAGAAAAACCACCTCTGGCCGTAATAACGGCCTTGATACGTCTAGGGATTGAGACGAACAGAGCTTGGATGATGTGTACAGGTACAGCTGCCCATGCAGCTTCAACACGATACCACAGTTCATCAAGAGTAGTGACTGGCGTATTGTGACGAGCCAGTTGCTCGGCCACCAATGACCAGACGTTTTCTATTCGTGAGAGATGTGGAGAATGTGCTGGCCAGGGCAGCAGTCGAACATTTTCTGTATACAGAAAGAGCCGTACAGGACCTGCAACATGCGGTCATGCATTATCCTGCTGAACTGTAGGGTTTCTCAGGGATCGAATGAAGGGCAGAGCCACGGGTCGTAACACATCTGAAATGTAACGTCCACTGTTCAAAGTACCGTCAGTGCGAACAAGAGGTGACCGAGACGTGTAACCAATGGCACCCCATACCATCACGCCGGGTGATATGCCGGTATGGCGATGACGAATACACGCTTCCAATGTGCGTTCACCGCGATGTCGCCAAACACTGATGCGAACATCATGATGCTGTAAACAGAACCTGGATTCATACGAAAAAATGACGTTTTGCCATTCGTGCACCCAGGTTCGTCGTTGAGTACACCATCGCAGGCGCTCTTGCCTGTGATGCAGCGTCAAGGGTAACCGCAGCCATGGTCTTAGAGCTGATAGTCCATGCTGCTGCAAACGTCGTCGCACTGTTCGTGCAGATGGTTGTTTTCTTGCAAACGTCCCCATCTGTTGTCTCAGGGATAGAGACGTGGCTGCGCGATCCGTTACAGCCATGCGGATAAGATGCCTGTCATCTCGACTGCTAGTGATACGAGGCCGTTGGGATCCAGCACGGCGTTCCATATTACCCTCTTGAACCCACCGATTCTATATTCTGCTAACAGTCATTGGATCTCGACCAACGAGAGCAGCAATGTCGCGATACGATAAACCGCAATCGCGATAGGCTACAATCCCCCCTTTATCGAAGTCGGAAACGTGATGGTACGTATTTCTCCTCCTTACACGAGGCATCACAACAATGTTTCACCAGGCAACGCCGGTCAACTGCTGTTTGTGTATGAGAAATCGGTTGGAAACTTTCCTCATGTCAGCACATTGTAGGTGTCGCCACCGGCGCCAACCTTGTGTGAATGCTTTGAAAAGCTAATCTTTTGCATATCACAGCATCTTCTTCCTGTCTGTTAAATCTCGCGTCTGTAGCACTTCATCTTCGTGGTGTAGCAATTTTAATGGCCAGTACTGTATTTCCTCCAGTAGATGCTATACATTCTCGCGTGTGCGTGTGCGCTCGCGCGTGTGTGCGTGAGCGCTCGCGTGTGCGTGTGCGCTCGCGCGTGTGTGCGTGAGCGCTCGCGCTTGAAGTTGGAGAGGCGAAAAAGGGAAGGAACTATTTACTGATGTCAGCTGCATCGAGACTTCATGCGGAATGAGCGCCAACGAATGAAAACGTGTGCTGGACTGGGACTCGAACCAGGAATATCCTGTTTACTAGGCAGCAGTTACTTTAAGCACTGCGCCCCCGGGACACAATGTTCAATGCACGGACTATCTCGGTACGGTCCCCGGCCGACCCACATTCCCGCCAGCACCACCTATCATCAGTACCCGTTCGTGTCCTCCTTGCTCGCTAATTTTAGATTTCCGCCGGAGGCCGGTTGTGAATGTGAATCCGCACTAAAAGTTGTGGATTAATTGCCCTTCGATGGCAGTGAATTGTATGAGTGCCTGTTATCTTTTATTTCGGATATTTCTGAAAGAACAGACACGAAGCATCCGTACAGCTTTAAATAATGTTGTATTTTACATGGAATTTATTGTAAATTTCCTGGTGCACTGAACAAAGGATGGTGATTTGTGTTTCCGGTTGGCCATCATTTAATACCACGAACGATATTTCAGCTTTATACCTGCCAAACATATTCAGGTGAGCCGTCGTAGATTCGCCTTGGCTACCCACAATATATTGGCGCGCTGTTCGCATTTCAACGTCCGGCTGCATTTCCGCCAACTCATGGAGGGTATCATTTATTGGCGTCATGGCTGTGTTTGTTGCACAGATCTGTTCCAGAAGATCGTCATATCGAAAAATCACAATGAGAGTAGTTGCGAATAAAGGATGCCTGTTATAAGTGGTCTTGCATTTATGGACGTAAAACACACTTTCTTGAAAGGAGCAAAGATTGCAAATGAAAATTTGTAATGTAGTGCTTGATGCCGTAATGTCGCTCACAGCTATTATCACATTTGTAAATATGCCGAAAAAATGAAGCTTCCTGGCAGATTAAAACTGTGTGCCCGACCGAGACTCGAACTTGGACCTTTGCCTTTCGCGGGCAAGTGCTCTACCATCTGAGCTACCGAAGCACGACTCACGCCCGGTCCTCACAGCTTTACTTCTGCCAGTGTCTCATCTCCTACCTACCAAACCTTACAGAAGCTCTTCTGCGAACCTTGCAGAGCTTAGATGGTAGAGCACTGGCCCGCGAAAGGCAAAGGTCCCGAGTTCGAGTCTCAGTCGGGCACACAGTTTTAATCTGCCAGGAAGTTTTTTAAAATACACCCGTTTTCAGGATTTTAAATCCTACAACTGTTTTGGCTGTCATCATTTACCGTGAAGAATTTCAACAGTTGCTGTTTCAGTCATGTTTAAAATCTCTATTGTAGTTGGTCACGTTAGAAGAATCCAGTCCAGGTAGGGGTGAGGGAGCGGAGGCTTTGGGGCTCCAGCAACACCCTCCCCTCCTCCCTTCTAGACCTACACTAGTTTCTTCTTAAACTGAAAGAGAGAGAGAGAGAGAGAGAGAGAGAGAGAGAGAGGGGGGGGGGGGGTGGTTCTTTACAAACTAGGTTTTACTTAAGTCTTAAAAATTTTCTCGTTATTGTAGTTGGTATTATTATAGATGAAGTAACGATCTTCGTTTATTGTAGAGGATTTTCCTTTCTCCTCGTCCTCCTCCCTCCCCCACCCCCACCCCCCTTACACACACACACACACACACACACCAGACCAAAACCCTGGATTCGACTCAAGTCTGCCACGTAATAACGCAGGCTTGCAGGCTTGTTGCGGAACACTGTGCAGACGAATTTCGCCCTCGACTGGGGGAAGCGGGTTCGCCGCCCTGTTGGAAACGCATTCCGGAGAGGTCTCCCGCGATAAGATAAGAAGTGCGTGCGGCGCGGAACACCGGAATGCGGGCTCGGGAGCCCAAACCGACCGCAGATGTAACCTCTGCGTCCCATTTCAGCCAGAGCTGGAAGCTCACCGAACCTAGCTTCCAGCCGTTCAGCCGCGTCTCGTTACAAGGCCGCTGCTTTGATGTACACTTAACTAATCCTTCCCTCGCCAGCACGCCGTGTGGCCCGGTGGTAGAAAGCTGCACTCCTGCCAACTCATTCTCTCACTCACTCACTCAGTCGTTCCAAGTAGATTGCGTAATGGTTTCTGTGTAGTATCTCGTATAATGAGTGCAAAAGGATCCGACCTCTCTCCAGATGAGTACTTTAAACAGTACGAAGTTGCGTGTTGACGTCAGCTTCACTGCCTCTTATTTACTTCTACGTGACTACTCTATAGTTCACACTTAACCCTAGATTACGAAACCCTCGTAAAATTTATGATCGCAATAAGGTATAAAAGAGGACATTTTGTACTTAATGTGGTATATAATGTACCATTGGAGATCTGATAATTGTAATTAACTAATGCGTAACCTATAAATATGACTTCCTTTGAATTAAATGTGTAGTAGTGAACTTAACGATCATTTAGTGCCAGCCGGGCTGGCCGAGCGATTCTAGGCGCTACAGTCTGGAACCGCGCGACCGCTACGGTCGCAGGTTCGAATCCTGCCTCGGGCATGGATGTGTGTGATGTCCTTAGGTTAGTTGGGTTTAAGTAGTTCTAAGTTCTAGGGGACTGATGACCTCAGAAGTTAAGTCCCATAGTGCTCAGAGCCATTTGATCATTTAGTAACATCCCCCCTCCCTCCCCCTCCTCCCTTAAGTCTTCTAGGATTAAGAGCGTGGCAGAGGGATCATCGAACCACTTTTCTTTCCCGCTTTTCTCTCTTTGTCTACCGTTACACTCTTGAACAGCGCGAGAGAGTAACGGACTCTCAAATATTTCCGTTCGAGCTTTGATGCATGTTATTGTATTGCCATGGTCGTCTATCCATGTGTAGGTAGGTGCTAACAGAATATTTTCGCATTCGGAGGAGAAAGTTGGTGATTGAAATTTCATGAAATGACCTCGTCGCAACGATAAACGTCATTGTTTTAATGATAGCCACCCTAGCTCGAAAGTCATATACACTGTGTGATCAAAAGTATCCGGACACCTGGCCGAAAATGACATAAAAGTTCGTTGCACCCTCCGCCGGTAATGCTGGAATTCAGTATGGTATTGGCCCACCCTCATCCTTGATGACAGCTTCCACTCTCGCAGGCATACGTTCAATCAGGTGGTGGAAGTTTTCTTGTGGAATGGCAGCCCATTCTTGACGGAGTGCTGCACTGAGCAGAGGTATCGATGTCGGTCGGTGAGGCCTGGCACGAAGTCGTCGTTCAAAAAGTGTTCTATAGGATTCAGGCCAGGATTCTGTGCAGGCTAGTCCATTACACGGATGTTATTGTCGTGTAACCACTCTGACACAGGCTGTGCATTATGAATAGTTGCTCGATCGTGTTGAAAGATGCAGTTGCCATCCCCATTGCTCTTCAACAGCGGGAAGCAAGAAGGTGCTTAAAGCATCAATGTAGGCCTCTGCTGTGATAGTGCCACGCAAAACAACAAGGGGTGCAAGCGCCCTCGAAGAAAAACACGAACACACCATAACACCACCGCCTCCCAATTTTACTGTTGGCACTGCATACATTGGCAGATGACGTTACCGGGCATTCGCCATATCCATACCATGCCATCGGATCGCCACATTTAGTACCGTAATTCCACACAACGTTTTACTATTGTTCAATCGTCCATTGTTTACGCTTCTTACCAAGTGATGCGTCGTTTGGCATTTACCGGCGTGATGCGTGGCTTATGAACAGCCGCTCGACCATAAAATCCAAGTTTTGTCACCTCCCGCCTAACTGTCATAGTACTGGCAGTGTATCCTGATGCAGTTTGGAATTCCTGTGTGATGGTCTTGGATAGACGTCTGCCTGTTACACATTACGACTCTCTTCAACTGTCAGTCAACAGACGAGGTCGGCCTGTACGCTTATGTGCAGTACGTGTCCCTTCAGGTTTCCACTTCACTATCACATCGAAAACAGTGGTCCTACGGTTGTTTAGTCGTGTGGAAATCTCGTGTACAGGCGTATGTCACAAGTGACACCCAATCACCTGACACCTTCGTAGTCCGTGAGTTCCAGAGAGCGCCCCATTCTGCTCTGTCACGCTGTCTAATAATTACTGAGGTCACTGATAAGGAGTACCTGGTAGTAGGTGGCAGCACAATTCACATAATATGGAAAACCTATGTTTTTGGGGGTGTCCGGATACTTTTGATCACATAGTGTACGTGACTCTCTGTACCTTTTTGTCTCTGTAGTACACAACGAGCTTCTTTGATCTTTCTCTATGTTCTCTCAATCCTGTCTGGTGAGGATCCCATACCACACGGCAGTACTGTAGCAGAGGACGAAACAACGTAGTGTAGACAATCACTTCAGTGGATTTGTTGCATCTTCTAAGAGTTCTGCCAGAAAAACACAGTCGCCGTTTCTCTTCGCACGACGTTATCGATGTGATCACTCCAATTCGTTGGTCGCAATTTAATTCCTAGGTATTTAGTTGAATTGGTAGCCTTTAGATTTGTGCGATTTATCGTGTAACCGAAATTTAATGGACTCCTTTTAGTACTCATGTCGATAACCTCACACTTTTCATTATATCGCGTAGTTACCAATTTTCGCAACATACAGATACTGTCTCTAAATCACGTTGCAATTGTTTTCGATCTACTGACGACTTTAGTTGACGGCAAATGACAACATGATTTACAAACACTGTAGGAGGATTGCTTATGTTTTCTTCTAAATTATTTATATAAATCAGGAACAGCAGAGGATCTGTGACACTTTATTGGGGAACGCCAGATATCACTTGTTTTACTCGTTGTCTTCCCATTAGTTACTACGAGCTGTGATCTTTCTGACAGGAAATCACGAATCCAGTCGCAGAACTGAGACTGTACTCTTCAGCCACTTAGTTTGATTAGAGCCCCATATCAGGAACGGTATCAAAAGCCTTCTGGAAATCTAGAAATACGGATTCGAAAATTGTGATCTCTTGTAGATAGCACTCATTTGTTCATGAGAATAAAGAGCTTGTTATGTTGCACGTGAGCGATATTTTCTCAGTGCGTCCTGACTTTGTCACAACATAGTTTATCTCGAGGTAATTCAAATTTTTCGGTCTGTCTGTGTTCCAAGATCCTACTGCAAAGCATTGTGTTTGTTCTTCTGTACCTAATACCTTCTGGTATGCTTGATTAAAACAGAATAAGAAAAAAATGTTACTTTCCTCATAAAACTTATCTTTATATCTCTGTAATTATAAAGCATGTCCATATTTATGATTAATTACTCAAGTTTTCATATACTGGTAGCAGAAACTTTCCGACGTGTTTACCTGACGCTTACATAGACGAGGCGTTGTGAGCAACTTGAACACTTCTCTACGATCACGTTCACGTTGTGTGTACTGTAAATGAAACTTGCTGCAAGACTGTAACTGTGCGCCGGACAGGGACTCGAACACGTAGGAAGTTTCAAAATAATTACACTCCGGTGTAGATTAATTCTCGTGTAATTGCATGTTTCCGGAGATAAAAGTCGATGTGGTATGAGACACCGTGCCTTCCTCCGTATGTTCTACATACATGGAAAATCCAGGATGGAATGTAACATCATCATGAAAAGTTGCTATTCATCATATAGATGCTGAGTCGCAGGTCAGAAAGGGAGCTTTCGGCCAAAAAGGCCTTGTTGGCCGCAAGCTCACTTTCTGTAGGTCTTTTTGTTGTGCCTATCTGCGACTCGGCATCTCCGCAATGCGATGAATAGCAACTATCATTTTCATAAAGTCGTTCTACATATATTTTATGTAAGACTGTAAGACAAAGTTTTTCGTTTTACAACATCTGATGATGACCAACAGTCAAAATAAGTAAGCGAAGGAAACAAAATTATTCGTGATTATTGCAGTAAAAATGATGAAATATGATCGTGTACTTATTACTCGCCGTCTCTTCTTGCACTAAATTTAAACGTGTCACACCAGATCTTTGTACCGGACAACGCTCATTAGATCTAAGCCATGAATGTATACTGCACGATCCTTCTCGAAACTCGAGTTTGCTAGCATCTCTCCCCTTGTGGCTACTGTTGTTATTAGCACTGTACGAATAATTTCAGCACAAAACCGCCCATATTGTACCGTAGAGGGAGGGTTTTACGGATGCTGCAATAAGCAAAGTGTCGTCCCTTCTGGCGTTATCAATAATAACGCAGAGCAAGCCCTGGGAACCAGTACGAGATTCCTCCAGTACCACCGGCATTCTCTGGTCGAATTTAGGACTCGGCTTCACATTAATGGACGTATGGACGTTAGGTAGTGAAACACGAGGCCGCTCCTATGTCTTTTAAGGATTCTGACTGGGACATTAAATCCAGCTATCCCAGTAGCTGTCGTTGTCCTGCTGTAACGTGATACTAAAGTTTTAATTTAGTACGCAGGATGCCTTCGAGCAGACAGCTTGTCCGCATGTCGGGTGTGTTCTACACAGTATTTTACGCGTCAGAGGCGCCTGGTGACGTTCGTTTGACCTCCTTCCGGCGGAAGTATGTAGGCGTAACGGCTGCGTGAGTGAGCGAGACGTTTTCATTCGGCGGTTCATTGATTGGAAATAATTGCTTTTCACTGGGTGCGACGATAATGGAAACGATAAACCGAAAGAGAGCCGTTCAGACTGACTGGAGTATGAAAGGGAGAAAGCTGGGTGACTGGCTGTAACGAGGGGAAGGTGTCTACACGCCGCCTCACGCACATCCTGCCGTCTGAGCGAGCACTTGTGCTGTGCGTCTGTTAGTGTCTGCGCCACGGAGAGAATTGGACTCAGGCGGTTCTTCCCGAGGGTGCGAAGGGTACACCGGCGACGCTGTCTCCGGGAGTGGGGTGAGATAGGCTGTGTGTGACGTCCATCACTGAGCTAATTTATTGCGTTCATTTATTTTACGTGTCCAGGAATTATATAACACAGAATAGTAAAAATATCGTACTAGCTGATCCATTCTCCAAGATATTTGAATTCTTTGATGATCTCTATTTATTGTTCTCCCATTTTAATAAGATTTAGTGTTTTTTTATGTTTGTTGTTATTCTGCTCTTTCCATCGCATCATTTAGATGGATATCTATTTTGCTGACATGGCTACAAACAGGATTTTGCGATAGGATACACAAGTGCTTGTGCTGTAGATCTTTAGGTATTTGCATTAGATCCCTAGTTAGCACCAGCCAGTGTTCTTAATATTTTATTTCTCGATTTTAGCCTCCGTACATTAGTTCTAGGTATCTCCTAAATGTCAGGAATCCATCGAGAGTCAGAACTATATATTTGGAGCGTCGTCAGTGTCATCATTTTTTGCTTCGGAAGATTACGTTCAGTTCTCTGTTCGGCACTCTGTTACATGGAATGAACAGACGTATGTTTTATCAGGGTTTGGACAAAGTCTCCAATTTTTATAGTACTACACAAGTTGGGAATTATCGATGATGATCAATGTGACTGCGCAACATTGGAACGAACAATGGAACACATATTGCACGACTGCCCAATAAGAAAATGCGTAGATGTATCTGCTTGTACTAATTAATAACATTTTATCTTATATCAACTTAATTCTGCGTACTTGTAAAATATAATTCTGTACGCCATATGCTAAATAAATAAATAAAAATAACAAAATTCTTCAACACACTACAAATTTTCTACTACATAGACCGTAAGCTCCAGAATTTCGTTATCACTTGCCGCATATAGGTCTTCAGTGGTACAATGATCGTGCAAGTTTCTGCAAACCAAGAGATGATATGGGTCCTGCAGGTCACCACACTCGCAGAACTCGGCTTCATTCATGAAGTCCCACTTCCTTGGGATAGTTGCATCGTGACACTCCTGTCCTCAAATGGTTTAGTGCCATCCATGTACGTAAGGCAGATGAAATTCTGCGGCGGGTTCCTCTTTGACGCTCTCCGTAATCCTTTCGGCTAATGAAAGTCGCCATAGATGTGTTTGGCAAGTTCCAGGTGCTGATGTAATTGCCGATGTTGTGCGCTTGACGCTCCTCCTTAACCTCATCCTGGGGTTTTGTGGTTCATGTCCGAACAGGGGGTGTCTAGGATCCATTTCCTGCTTCCTTTCCTCAAATTCTGCGACTGTTCTTCTGAGGATGTCAGATGGAGCTATTAGTAAATTGTACTCAGAGCTATTATGTCAGTCGTTGTATTTTACGAGTGTATGGGCCACAAATCTGTTGTGTATGAGTGACAGATTTCTAAACAATTACGTCTCATATGTTTAATTTGGTCTTAATTTAAAAATTAAAATCTCATTAAATTTTTGAACACCAGAGCTGGATATGCTAGCCAACCTGACTTCAACATTAACTGGTAGGAGCCAAGGTAGGCTAGTACTCGCACCCCAGCAACCAATAGGCTCGGGCCCAGTCTGGTCTATTGATGAGTAATCCGATAACCAAGAACTTCTCGATTCCAAAGCGTCTTAATTATCAACGAAAACTTATACCGCGTATTTGAATACCATTTTCGGCACCAAGATTACAAAATCTTTGCAAATCGACTCATGTCGATAATAATGGAGGCAAGACCGCAAAAGTAGTTTGCTGTAACTGTAAGAATACTGACATGTCTATTCGATTCCTAGAAGTTATTGGTTCTGCCCATCACTCCACTGATTTTATCGTCATAAGTCACAAGAAATCCACTGTCTGATAAAGATCTCCTGTACAATTTCCAAGCATCACGGTCTCCAGCTTCCAGGATTTGAAAAAGAAGTCAGGAAAGGCGATTCCGTATCACCAACATTTTTCTCAGCAGGCCAAGAGAAATTTTACAGTCCCTTCAACCGGGAATACTGAGTAGGAGACAATGCTAGTGGAACATAACTGAACCACCTTCGTTGCTGATGACATTGCACTGCTCGTCCTCTATTCTAGGATGGACAATAATAGATGCTGAAATCTAAGCGTCGTTCATGCAAGTAATGTTTGCCGGCAATGGGTATCACGCGCAAATACAATCCCAATCCTTCAATGATATTAACGATCGGAGGCGTAGGACTGAATTGTATTTTATATGACACGGTGGTTAGCCTCCATCTCAATTTCATTACACGCACAAAATGGTTCGACAATTATGCTGTCATCAGGTGCAGACTTAAATTTCGTCTCTTTCAGCTTTGCTTGGTGGGAATCAGACAATTTTTGGCAGCAGTATCACGTATAAAATTGCTAGTAATAAATAATTTAGGTTCGACAACCGTTAACTAGCATCTTGCCGTACGAATGTAAAGATTTGTTCCGTTCTGTGAATGGAGTGTAAGATGTAGAGTCCGTTAAAAACGATATTAGATACTTCACATTGTACTTTGACTGCTAGACAGGTATATTTACTCTTTCCGAGGCATAAGTTGCCTCGTCACATTTCTTACTTATACTTCAAAATAATTGACACATTTCTTATAGTCTGTGTTTCATTACTATAGAATATCTTTTGTTATTATGTGGTAGTAGTGAGTTTGACGAGAAAATTTGTTGAGGACTGTTAAGGTTTTGGAATTCATATTCAAGGGGGAAGAGGGTTAACGTCCAATGACTAGTATAGTCCACAAAACAAGTATACGAAGAGCGAAATGTGCAGAATTTAACTAGTTACAATAGAAAATTGATAATTCACAAATGAAGATACCTACGCCAAGTCGATATCAAAAATGCTAGGCGTACTATTATAAAGCGACATGAAAAGTACACAATTGAAGTTGTTCGTGAGTTTTCTGAAAACTTAATATAAACGTTTGTAAATTAATAGACTGTAATTTGTATTACCTTTTGGGAATGTAAACCTTACGATTTTGTTTTCACTGAGAATTGGATGCTTGTTTGTACACGCTGTGGAAAACATATCTCTTACTAACTTTGAGTAGTGATAAACGAAATAACTGTATTTTGATACTGTTTGGATAAAGTAGCAGCGGGAAGCTGGTAGTAAATGTCAGAACGTAAATTTCAGAATGGTGGAAGAGAGTGAGTACTTTTCCTCGCATCGCTTGAAAAGGTAATGGCAAAACATTTCCAAGTTCAGCATTCAGACAGAAAGCGCATCTGGTGAAAAAAGGTTGGCAGCAAAGGTCTCTGACAATTTTGAAAGCCGCTGAAATTCGAGGCACCAGATATTTTGCTATCTCTACAGGTTTCGAATCATCAAGCTGTTCACTCGAGCCGACAGAAAGTAGTCTGCTAGTGTCATTTTGATATGTACTTTTTTTCCAAGAACTACGACTCCTACACAAAAAAAGTTTGTTTGCGTGGCCATCCTCCGCAGCACGACTCCTAGACAAAAAAAGTTTGTTTGCGTCGCCATTCTCCGCAGCAAGCATAGAAATACCGTAGGAAAATGCGGTTTTATTTACAAAACAAATGTTCCTAGACAAAAATACCAACAGATGCGATCCATACTGTCTTTGATGTACTTCGTCATCTCTCAAGAGCCGGCCGGGGTGGCCGAGCGGTTCTAGGCGCTACAGCCTGAAACCGCGCGACCGCTACGGTCGCAGGTTCGAATCCTGCCTCGGGCATGGATGTGTGTGATGTCCTTAGGTTAGTTAGGTTTAAGTAGTTCTAAGTTCTAGGGGACTGATGACCTCAGAAGTTAAGTCCCGTAGTGCTCAGAGCCATTTGAAGCCATCTCTCAAGATTTGCAAAATTATACATTCCACAACACTGAATTGTTTTGTACCTTTTGCTGGAAACTGGTTGTACTATCACATGGTCAAATGTCCGCTGTTCTTTGTTCTTGAAATATCTAACACGTGAACGGTACGAGTTTGTTATTTGTATTAATGAGTACATTTATCCCCCTTCATCTTAAGTTCTTCGTAGCTCTGGTAACAGCTAGTTTATAGTGCGCGAGCGGAGGCCATGGTTAAGTGTTCTAGGCACCAGAGATTTGAGCAGCGTAATGGAACAGGAAGTATATCCCTTACAAGTCAGGTGGAGCACATTATGCAGTGGCTTGTTCTCTCCATCTCTCTCACTCCCAAAAGCAGATATCGGGAAACGCTAATACCTGGCTGCCAGAATTGCGAAAGCCTTCTGATATTCGCCAGTCGCTTCTTGCGAGCTGGATCTCCGCCAGACGGTGCTGTTAACTGCTGCAGAGTATAAAAAGAACAGTTCCAATATGTATGGCAGATACTTTTTTTTTAAATCAGATTTTTGTTTGAAGGAGACGAAGTTTTGGGACAAAGCGTTTCGAAGGGCATCAAAGTCTCGTTACGTTATGCAGTAATTTCACACTTCTCACTCGTCGTGCATCCCATCCGTAATAAACGTTTTAGCTGTTGTACTTGGTGTAGTTGTCGAAGTAACGAAAAATCCTCTTCCATATTGAGTAAATAAATCAGATCAATCTGAACAGCCGCTTGCCTCCAGTGCCCTAACGTTTATGTGGGAGACGCCAGGTAGCGGTACCCAGTTTCCTCACTGCAGTGTCGAATTACGATGGCCATAACTCACACTAACTTTTTTACTTACACGTTTATTTTTTTCAATATCTCTTTACAGTCCTTTAACATAATCTCTCTGCTTCTCTGTGACTGAATCCCAACGTCTCAGAAGCTCTATTATTCCATTCAGGACAGCATTTGCGTTCATCTGTCGAATGGCTCGGTTAACGGTGGTAGAAAGCTCTTCCAGGCAACGGTAACGACGTCCATGCATTGTTTTTTTTTTTTCAACGTGGGGAACAAGTCGAAGTGTGGTGGACTCGTGTCCGGGCTGTAGGGAGGATGCGGCAACATTTTCCATCCGTATTCGCGCAGGTTTTGGCTTGCAATATTACCGATATGCAAGCGAGCATTGTTTTGGAGAATGAGTGGTCCAGATTCGATAACCGAGGTCGGGTTTTGTGCATTTTTCTGCGCAGGTACACTGCTGTGATGCTTGTTCCACGCGGGAGTCTTACATGTCATGATAATTCCTTGGTGATCATAACCACAAATCATCATTTGCTTTTTGATTGAGCGTGTCGAAAGTTTTTGGACATGGAGAATCTGAAGCTCTCCACTCATTGGACTGTGATTTCAACTTCGGTTCAAAGTCTCTAATCCACGTTGCATCAATAGCGACATTTTCACACAAGAATCCTTGACCTGCACGGTCGAATCGTTATTTTAGAAAGGTTGCAATGTCCAGGCGATTTGCTTCTCTACAGCAGCCAAACAGCGTGGGACTAATCATGCAGAAATTTTCCTCTTCTTCTCATTTGTCAGAATACGGAATGCTGATGTTGGCGGCATTACCGTCGTTTCAGAGACCACCTCACATCTCGCACTGCGATCTTCAAGAGCATCTGCCATAAGTTTCACACTTCGTCCATCTGTTGACATTTCCGGCCTTCCGGGTCTTGGATTATCATCTATGCTCATACGATCACCATGAAAACGATTGAAACAACGTGAAACTGTACTACGATGCACTGTAAACTCAGCACAAACTTCACTTAACGCACTATGGATTTCTGTCGGTTTTTTAAAAAATAGCTCTAAGCACTATGGGACTTAACATCTGAGGTCATCAGTCCCCTAGAACTTAGAACTACTTAAACCTAACTAACCTAAGGACATCACACACATCCATGCCCGAGACGGGATTCGAACCTGCGACCGTAGCAGCAGCGCGGTTCCGGACTGAAGCGCCTAGAACCGCTCTGCCGCAACGGCCGGCTGTCGGATTTTTGCCGCGTAAAGTTTCGATCTTGTTGTGCGACCTCTGGTCTTTAACAGTCACAGTACTCGAAATCCCTGCGTGGCCCATTACTATCTCTCACATATTTTATGTTAGAGTACACAGCGAAAAAACAAAAATATGTGGTGTTTCGTCAAGCTACCAACTAAATCTGACTGAGATTGATTTAAGCGTCTCGCCTCGTCCCGACGCGAGGAATATAAGAAATAACGGAGCCAGTCCTCTTTGTTTAGTAAGACTTGCCTTAGGGTACAACTGTTTACGCATGACTTACTTCTGGTAACAAAACAGCTTACAGCCATCAACCAGACTATCCAAGGCGTGCATCTGAGCTCTTCAACGACGGGAACAAGCGTCTTCTGCTGTCTACACGTGTCATCTTCCTCCGCAATGACAAATGAAGGTGTAGTGAGCTACAAATATAGATAAATATCCATCCAACTACAAAAATGCCAATCAAAATATGCTTCTCTGCTCGACGTTAAAAATATGAGAGAATAAAAAAGAAAACGATAATATGAACCGCAAAACTAAACAAATATACTTCTATTGCTGACCTTGCCGGGGCGGTAGCATTACAGTTATAACTGATTGAAGGGGTTCTAGGGGTACGCAGAAAGTACTGTGACGCAGGGATTTCGGAGTGTACCATGACTGCTGGTATGTACCTACAATCAGACGTAAACTGAGTGTATAACCTTATTTTGTAGATGTGATAATTAAAACATTATGACTATCCACCGTATACACATTAGAACCTCGTTTCATGATGTTTTATGTCTCCTGAGGTTGCTAGTAAGATTCCTTATGTTTTCGCGTTACGCGACAATCTCTCCAAACCTTACGCTAAAATCTAATACCACAGTGCGAATAGTAACTAAAACCTACATTTAAAGTATAGGAAATAGGCTTATATTCTGGACGGCGCTAGAGAAAGAGAATGTTCTTGTTTTCGAAAGAAAAGTTGCACTGTCTTCGAATTGATTAGTAAATTGGAAACATTTCAGGACAGTTTTATGAAGTTCATTTTTAAGTAAGTTATGCTACTACTGGTTTGTATTACTCGTTTCCAAGTTAAGCTTTGCTCTGAGGGGTGTGCACCGAAACAGTATCTCTGGGTGCACGAAACAGCAAGGCCGGCCTGGGATCAATCCTCGTACCTTTCTTTTCCTCTAGTGGTAAGTACTCTAACGTCTGAGTAAGTTTGCAGAGCGAAAGTTTCATTCTGGCTAAGTCATTCACCGCTTATCTTCTCTACCAAGGCCATTTGTCCAGTGTGGCTTGGGAAAATGTGAGAGGTGTTAGCACGTTGCAGCTGTGAAACTGGCCGTGACTAGTATGCGCGCTAATGTAAGGTCCTGGTTAAGTACCGTTCCATTGCACACATTAATCAGCAAATATTATTTTATCTTTGCCACTAGCAGTTTACAGGAATTTCCTAAAATGCGTGATGTGTCAGTGAGCACTTCTTACTAGAAATTTATTTGAAACTAAATGGGTTCCACTATTTTCCCCTAAAGCCACACGTATTAACGCAAATGATGGAGAGTTGACGCTTGTCGCAACGTGCAATACGCGATCCGGAAGGAAGCGGCACAAAAGCAGAAAGACCACACTTGTTGTTTGTTGACAGAGAGTGGAACTTACGACTGTAATATTATGAGGTGCTTGCGCTTTACAGATAATGTGTTGGGGAAGTGAAGTCTTGGAAAACAATGATTGCATCAGTTGTTTGGAGATGGAGAGAGATAAGTGTAGTGAGTCACAGGAAGGCGTAGTAAAAGAACTGACTGCAGCTGAGTCAGCTCATTGTTGCGCCCAGTATTCCCCGTAGGCATAACGTCAAGGGAAATGTGTGTGTTTGGAAAACTGTGGGTTTGGGAACTACCAATAAGCTTTATCTATTTAAATTTCCAATAGTTAACTGCACGGTAATCTGATCGCTGAGGATGGAAAACTTAATGGCAAAAGCGGAACATTTTAGTAAGCATTTCGGGGGATAGGAAAAGGACTTTGTCGTCAACGGGATGTTAAGCTACGATCTTGTTTCGTACGTGGTTTGAGAATTCGGGACCGAAGCTGTTTCCAACTCTTTCGAAATGTCCTCAAGTGGATGAAACTAGTGGTGTGATTACTATTTAGGTTTCCCGCCAAAGCCCTCCTGTTAAATGGGAAACTGTACGGCATTTTGTTGTAATAGGTTTTATGGTCATACCGCCAGTGCATCAACCACACCAAAACGTTGACCTTTAAAAATTTGGTAGCTTTAAAAAGTGATGTATAAAAATGTAAGCAGGCTATAAAAATTGTTTGTACCGTAAAACAGGCCTCTAATATGAGGACGGCTACTACCTATGCATTTTACGTATTGAGTAGATCGCGGCTGGACCAAATTTGCTGTTGAGCCATCCATTTATGAAATCTGTACTACGAAAAGAATAGGGAGATAATTGATCTAAGGATATATAATGGTATGCTTAAATTCCAAGTGCTTCGCTTCAAGCACAAAAAATGTTTCTCCATATTGGTTTCTATGGCTCTGCTCTGACGAAAAGAAAACGCCGCATTCGCTACCCCAGACTAGTTTTATCGGTAATTCGCCGTGAACGGTTTTTATATTGCAAGGGTCACAACATTAATTTTGAGAAAACACGTGTTATTAATGTCGTAATGAACAGAAAAAGCAGAGATTAAGAACCAACCGTAACTAGATTGAAGATGACAGTGTTTTCATCAAGGTGGACCCATAATTCATTTCAATTTTTTTTTCTTGTTGGCCACTGGGCGCACAAATACATCCGATTCAGATTGAAGGGTTGCTTTCCACAAATTGCCTAGTTATTTACTACACAAATTTCTGCGGCGTCAATGACAACACTTATGTAAATTCAGTGGCCAAGATATTTGTGCATATTAGACTACCAAAGTAATTTCTGAATAAACACACACACACACACACACACACACACACACACACACACACAGAGAGAGAGAGAGAGAGAGAGAGAGAGAGAGAGAGAGAGAGAGAAATCGTGTTTTCTGTACGTTCTAAACGGAGATACAGTCGAAGACTGTAAAATAGTACAACAAATAAATGTGGCAGGATGGTAACTGGACCGCAAAATGATGGGTCTCCCACTTTGCAGCGCAATAAAAGCTCCACCGTAAAACAATAGGAGTGCAGGCACTACACAGAACTTCAAAACTGTATGCAAGCTCGTCTCGTCATTCTCTAAAATAGTGGGCCGGCCCTCATTTAAATTCGCTTCTGCCGCTCTATAAGAAATGCACTCCTCTCAGAATTTGGCCACCGTGATTGGGACGCCGCGGGCGCCACAGACTGGCTGCACCAAGGAATGTGGCGCGCGCACGGTATGCGGACCAGAAGACGTGTTTGGGTTTGGAGCTGTTGACGCGGCGCGGCTCGGCGCCAGTGGCCGTGTTGTTCTGAAGCTGCGCTGGCCCCGCCATTAGGAAGCGGCGCCGCCTGCTTACCCCGCTGTGGCTGGCGGCCGTTATCGCGAAGGCTTTGTTGCCCGCGGCCACCGGTATTCTGCCGCCAGAGCTGTGTCGCACGGGGAGAGGTGGAGGCGGCCGTGTCTTCCTGTTCAGCCAGATGGTCTGTGACGGCCACACTGCGTTACAGGGCCGTGACGATTGTCGTAACTTATGTATTTTTCGAAAACTCTGGTGAACAGTATCTAACCTATACAAACAAGTCGGCGGTATTTATCAGTATACCAGTGGATCTAAAATTTTGGGTGTAATGCAAAACGAGAAGATGGAAATTACAGAATGAAAGGCAGCTTAACCGTTAATTTTGGGTGTTGTGCAAAACGAGAAACTAAAAGTTACAGAATAAAAGCAAGCTTAACCGTTCGAAATGCAGTCAACAAATAAAACCTACATTTGCGCCAGTTGAAGCTGGATGAAAACCAGAAAAGCATGAATAGTTTTTAGTGTTTCTTAAAATATCATTTATGTAGTACTCTTATTCTGAAGAAAGTCCCAAAAATTCACAAAAATCTTTAAAAATCCTTTAAAAACTTCCTTTTTTAAATGAATGAAAATTCTTGACGTTCTTCTATGAGGCAACACAATCGGTTTCACACCATTGTAGATGCATCTTCAGGTGATAGTCTGTATTGAATACAAAACTTGTTTTTATGAAACTGTTAATACATAGTTTATAGCAGCGAGAAAAGAGGACCAGGTTTTTACTCACAACTTTTCACTTCATAAGGCTAAAGAAAACATACAGTGTCCTAACATTTAAGTTGCGAACCGATTGGCTGCGTAACCTCATAAAGGTTGATCATCGAATGGCCAAGCTCGGAATTACACACCGTAAGATGGAAATGAGCGCCGACCGGATGGCCGAGCGGTTCTAGGCGCTGCAGTCCGGAACCGCGCGACAGCTACGGTCGCAGGTACCGATCCTGCCTCGGGCACGATGTGTGTGATGTCCTTAGGGTAGTTAGGTTTAAGTAGTTCTAAGTTCTAGGGGAGCGATGACCTCAGAAGTTAAGTCCCATAGTGCTCAGAGCCATTTTTTCTTTTTTTGGAAATGAGCGTTTGGCGTCATTGGCCGGGAGGCACCTTGTGGGGCAGGTCTTATTACATTCGACGCCACATTGGGCGACCTGCGCGCCGGGTGGGGATGAAATGATGATGAAGACAACACAACACCCAGTCCCTGAACGGAGAAAATCCCCGACCCAGCCGGGAATCGAACCCGGGCCCCTTAGGACGGCAGTTCGTCACGCTGACTATTCAGCTATCGGGGCGGGCACACCGTAAGGTGAACGTCGGAAGCATCAAATCACTGCAGTTAAAACATGTAAGTCCAAAACAGTGATAATGGGCACCGTGTAGTGAAAGACGTCACCCACCAAAGTTGTCTCATAATAGACTCGTGGTCTAAAGAGCTGACTCCTTATTAAACTTGGACCAAAATACAGTCCCTATAAATTTTTGAATTTTTTTAATACTCTTAACAGTGTAGCATGTAAACTGTGGTTGCCCTAACCACAAAATACTGTGTTTTATTTAGTAATTGCGGGCACATTATAAGTCCTAGCAGTAAAAGTTCTATTTGGGGAATCTTCCGCATATCAAGTATTCCGGTCTGCTCTAGTAATTCTAGGTACAAATCCACTGCACATCGCGCCCTCGTTCTCGTCGGCGACAGAATACACATCCACTCTTTCTTCACCTGGAATCGTCGGATGACTCTCGAGTAGTCTACATTGATTGTATTCTCGGAAGTACCGCGCAATACTTTCCGCACAGACCCTCGAAATTTTGTGCTCTCTACATTGGCAGACAAGGAATACTTCAGACAAGAGGAGAGTAGACGCTTTTGAAATTTGTTGCTACAGAAGAATCCTGAAGATCAGATGGCTACATCCGATAACTAATGCGGAGCCACTGTTTTGATCTCAGAAAAAACTAATTCTCTGACTAAAGAGTAGGTCGGTTGGTAGGAGATAACTTGAAGCACAAAGGAATCGGTGTGTCGGGGAGGAGGTTATAAATGGGGGGGGGGGGGGGAGGCAGGCCAGTACGCCGCTGCAAGAAATGTTACGTGATATGGTTAATATCTTTGTTCAAACGAGAACAAACAAACGCTAGCGTTTAGAGATGGACTAATTTTAAGATGATTGCAGAGAAGGTTAACACGTTCTGTTCCAGCGATTTCAAATTTTTGCCGTGCTAAATCTTCCCTCTTGACGGATGAGCGGAGTACCGTTGTATGTTCCACTAATGGAGGCGTGAAATCTGCAGCCGTTTACTGCTGTGTCAAGTAGGTGAGCCACGTTCTCCCTTTCCTTTCACTGGGTTGGAGAACGGAATCGCGAATCCTGGGCGATGGTGAGGTTTTACTTTATATTCTTCAGAACACTCGTTTACTGCAGAAACTCCGGACCTCAACTGTGAACAGAGTTTCCAGTCCAGTCATTTTGATTACGCTTATTTATATCGTTTCCAGGCAGACTCCTTAAACATCCCACGACATTCCACCCCCCCCCCCCCCCCTCCCACGACTGCCTTCAAGAACCGTAACGGAAGTAATTCGTAAAACTGCCTCCCCGTATCACTGACATGAAATTGTAGAATCTTATAATATATTCTGAGCTCGGACATAATGATGTATCTCGAGCAGAGTGATCTTCTCTCTGCCAACCAGCATTAATTCCGAAAACACACACAACCCAGCATGCACTTTTCTCTCATGTCCACGGATCCAGCCAATTAAGTGGATTTGACACTTGACACTCGAACCACGCCAATGCTTATTATCGAATTTACGATCGTATAGGGTAACTAACTAAATTTGTGGCTCGATTGAAACATTATTGACAGGGACGATGCAGCATATTACCTTGGTGGGAAGTCCTCGGATTAAGTATAAGTAAATTCAGACGTGCCCAAGATAAATGTGTTGGGTCTCGTGCTCTTCATGTTGTATATTAATTACCTAGCATAGTAACTTCAAACGTTAGGTGATAGAGTTATCTATAATGGAAGCTCATCTTGAGAAATCGTCATTTAATACCGTGTAATTCCGGCATTCCACGTGATAAGCATCATTTTATACCTTGTAATTCCGGTCCTGGACTAGACAACCGCCTGGATTCGGCTAGGAAGAGAGTGCAAAAGGTTGTGCAGGTACGTCACATCCAGGTTAAACCAATTGCAATTCCACCAAATTGCGGAGACGCTGATGTCGGCGTTTTACCCGCTGCTCCAACATGTCGACGAATTTTCTACGGCGTTAAAGTCAGGTTATTTTGCGGGCCTGTCGAGGTGTAATAGGGTGGAGGAGTGTTTAGAAAATAAATTACACATTCTTCCAGCCCGATGAACGTCTGTGTGTGCTTGCGTTAGCAGTGGCCCCTTCCTAGGCGACCGACTCTAGATGTTCAGTACATGCAGTTCCCGTCACAGTGTTCTCTCGCTGACAGGTTGGGATGGAACTTCATTCTGCCTGCAGAAATTCCTGTCCGATTTGGAAGCTATTTTGTTTCACAAACCGAACGCGTCTTCTGTCCCTTTCAGAACCGTTTTTCGACCAAACTTCTGACTTGTTTCGTTGAACAGCCCGCCGCAAAACACCAATAAATCCAACAACTTTACACACCGTACGGCGATGGACATGGCCAACCGCAATTTCTTCTTTCTGCCACTCTTTCGTGTCCTTACATTTACTCAGATTTCCGTACAGTGTGCTCTTGAAATGTTGACATCTCACTGACCGCTACTGGCCTATGGTCACACACGAGACAGTGCACGGGCGTTTGAGCACGTGTCGCGATCGCTGTGCCATTTGTAAAGGCTTAACGGCTCACCAGTGCGTGTGCGCTGGGGTGACTAAGCTTTCGTCCGGTGACTTCATTATCCGCAAAAAACTGCGAAAATATTGAATGAGATCTTAAAATGGTACGCAGATTGACAGCGTGCTTTAGATATCCAGAAGTGTAAAACTGTGCGCTTCACAAAACACACAGACAAGTACTCAGTGACAGTAACAATGAATAACCATTGGAATCAGTCAACTAGACAAATTCCAGGAAGTAACAATTTGTATGGGTATGGACTGGAATAATGACATAAGTTCGGTAGTAAGTGAAGAAGGTGGCAGACGTTGGCGCGATGGGAAGACAGTGTGGAAACGCATTGCGTGTTTGGAGGACACTGCTTACAAAAATACTCGTATGACCTATTCAAGAATATTGCTCATCCAAACATAACCTTAGGAGACGATAGGCCGGATCCACGTTTCGCTCCCGTAGGGACCGTGAAGACAATGCTTATAAGTGATTTGCAGAGTATGGATGGAAATGTACACATTATTCCACAGCTGAGCTTCTGCTTCGTCTCTAACGATCACGAGGCTGTCGTACTTCAATCGCCGATCTTCCGTTTTCACTCCCTTTCCCCAATAAGAATAAAGTTAGTTAACCACAATGCCCTGTCACCCTTCGTGAACATGTCACCTTAAGACGTTACGCCACTACATTTTAAAGTTTTTCTCGTGTTAATAAAATGCAACGACTGTGATTTACATTTGCGTATCGGGGCAGTTAACTCCCCGTAACAGCGGAAGGAGAGAAGTCGACTGCAGTTTTGTGTTAGCTGCTACGCTACACTTGAGATAATGTGAACCGCTTCCGCTCTACCGGCGGCTGATGCGAAAGGAAAGAATAGATTTCAGTTGTTAATTACGGACGAACGATAAAAGATACAAACACATTGCACTTGTCATTGGAGACATGACGCTTCCAAGTTTGTTTGTAGCAATATGGCGATTACACCACAAGACAAATCATTTTGTGTGATATAATTTGCGTGTGATGTAATTGTTCAAGTACAACGTGCATTCCGTCGTCGATTCGGCAACAAGCCGCCTCTGCCCAAGTCTGTTTATGACTGGCATCCAAAATTCGTGGAAGTTGGTTGCATAAACAGGGTGAGTCAGGAAGAAAGGTAGATGCTTTGAGGGGTGATAGTATTAGTGATTCTGAACAAAAAACTTCAATGGACGTATGCCCTATTCCGAATGGTATTCGCGATAGAACACGTTTAATATCACTTTTGTACGTTTTTCTCGAATAACTTGAAAACCGCACCGTCCAGCGAAAACGTATCGCAGTACAAAATTAAGCTATATTAAATTTCCTACAAAAAATGTCCTATTCATTTTTTCTCTAGAACTAATAATTTGTGCGAAATGAGTGCGATAATTTGGAAAAACTCGCGCATGCGTTGTAGCTTACGTAGCTGTTGTAAGCCAATTTGAGATAGCATATTGAGGTAGCAAGTTGAGACGAACTGTTTGATACGTGACACCTGTGGTCTATGAAGTCGGAAACTACCTTAAATTGGCCTACAAAAACCACATAAGATACGACGCATGCGCGTCGAGCGAATTTTTCACTATTCTCGCGCTCTCTTCGCACAAATGATGGACAGTTCTAGAGAAAAAATGAATAGGAGCTTTTTTTGTAGGAAATTTATTATAGTTTAATTTTGTACTGCGACACGTTTTCGCTGGAGGCTGCGGTTTTCCAGTTATTCGAGAAAAACATACAAAAGGGATATTAAATGTGTTCTATGTCGGAAACCATTCGGAATAGGGCATACGTCCATATGGAGTTTTTTTTGTTTAGAATCACTAATACTATCACGCCTCAAAACATGTACCTTTCCTCCTGACTCACCCTGTATATGGAAGAGCACTGGTCGGCCACGCACATCTGGCGAAAATATAGTGCTTGCCCTAGAAGCGTTCACACGGAGCCATCGGAAGACTACGAGACGGGCAAGCCAGGAATTCCCTCAAACAACAGTATGGCATGCTGTGAAACGACGCCTGCGTATGAAATTGGAGTTACTGCAGCAAGTGAGTCCCAGGGACCATTTTTGGCAGAGGACACTTTTTTCCGAACGACTCATCTTTTCGGACGATTCGACATTCGATCTGTTGGGTAAAGTAAACAGCCGTAATGTAAGAATTTGGGGTCAAAATCCTGGTGTCATCATCGAACATGAAAGATACCAAAACTGAACGTGTTTTTTTGCCGTTTATGGACTTTCCTTTTTTGCGGAGGAAACTGACAGGAATATCATACGTGGAGATGCTGCAAAATTGGTTGGACGGCCAGGGTGGCCGAGCTGTTCTAGGCGCTACAGTCTGGAACCGCGCGACCGCTACGGTCGCAGGTTCGAATCCTGCCTCGGGCATGGATGTGTGTGATGTCCTTAGGTTAGTTAGCTTTAAGTTGATTTCATTTTTATGCATGACGATGCCCCGCCTCACTTCCACCGTGAGGTGCGGCGTTATCTTAACAACACCATCCCACAACGTTGTATGGGAAGAGGTGGACAACAAGACCTTCTTCATTGTTTTTGCCTTCCTAGGTCGCCAGATCTCATATCATTAGGATTTTGTTTCTTTTTTTCTGTGCGGGTACATAAGAGAGAGTGTTTATCCCACCTATGGCAGCTTCTCTTAAACAGCTGAGGAACTGAATTATTCAAGCTGCCGATTCAATAAACATGGGCCTGTTGATTCGTGTGTGGAATAAAATGGACTATTGTTTCTGTGTTTCTCAAGTAACGCACGGTGCTCATGTCGAGTGTATTCTATAGTGCAGTGGTTACCAACAGGTGGTCCGCGGACCCCCAGGGGTCCGCGAGCTATGCGAGAGGGGTCCGCAAGATGCTATTAGAATAAAAAAATATATTAAATATCTTTCGTATGATAACAGATTTTTTGTTTTGGCCGCTTCCTGCATGAGCAGAGCTTTAGCGAACGCTAACTTCTGCGTCTAGCGTTTTCCTAGAGCCAGCTGACACTAGCACACTCTAGCGCATCAGCACGCAAGGACTACAAGAAACTTGGAGATAAGGCAGTGAAAAAGATCCTTCCATTTGCAACCACATATCGTTATGATCAATCATTTTCTTTCATGTGTTTCCTGAAAAACAAATATAAGAATTGCCGCGCGGGTTTAGCCGAGCGGTCTTGGGCGCTGCAGTCATGGACTGTGCAGCTGGTCCGGGCGGAGGTTCGAGTTCTCCCTCGGGCATGGGTGTGTGTGTGTTTGTCCTTAGGATAATTTGGGTTAAGTAGTGTGTAAACTTAGGGACTGATGACCTTAACAGTTAAAAGTCCCATACGATTTAACACACATTTGATTTGAAATATAGGAATTGGCTCGACATGCGGTCGGATTTCAGAATGAAAGTTTCAAGTTTGGAACCTAATATTTCAGAAATAATGGACTCAAAGGTCAGATTGATCTCATCTCATTAAGAACTGAAAATTAAAACTAACTGTATACTGATGGAGTACTCTGTTGTAACTGTATTGTTTCAAATAAATAATACCTTGTATGAACTTAAGTGTTTTCTTATTTTTCACACTTCTCTACTAAATGAAATCTCAAGTGTAGTACACTTGAAAGAGCAATACACACAGTTTTAATTTTTTCGTGTCATTTTAAGTTCATACTCCTTTTTTTTTGAGTTTGTTATACGAAACACCCAGATTTGAAGACAAAGATTTTGAGCAATAATCAAAAATTTAATGACGAAAAATTTTTAAGGTCAATATTTTTTCAGTAATGAATGTCAATGTTTTTTCTAAGTACCAAAACTAAGAAACGTATGAAAAGACACTTAATTTGGCTTTTTTAGGTACTTGATACTGTGATATGACAAGGTACCAATCATGCTCGATGAGGGGGTCCTCGAGAACATTTTGTTGGGAACCCCTGGTATAGTGTCTGCAGGAGTATAGTAGTTTGAACCTTCTTCTATCCAGTGACATGCGGAATGTGTTTATATCTTTCATAGTTTGTCTGTTCTTCCTTTTTTTTATTTTTTATTTTTTTTTTTAATCACACTGTATGCTGTGCTGCCGTGAGAGAGTTGGGGTTTTGGGATCACTCTCGGAGAGGGCGCAAAGCTGCGGCTGCACATAGCCTCCGCGTGCTGCGGACAGGTCACCGCCTCTGGTGGCTGAGCTGTAAAGTGGGGTGCTAAAGAGACGGGAATAGCCGGCTGGTGGCCACCTGGCCACCTCGTGCCACGCCGGATGTCGGAGCTCCGCTGTAATTGCTCAGCCGACGTCGCTGATTGGCGCGGATAAGTCAGTCGTTCCGGGAATTGCCAAGTGGAGCCTTCGCCAGTCTCCTAAAACGGAAGTGTTCAGACCATACCGGCCAATCTCCTCTTAATGTGCGCATTTCTTGAAATGCTGCCAAGTGCCTGTTATAATTCTGCAAGTGAATATGTGAAGGTTCATTTATTGTTTTCTCTTCCGTCGTAACGGCAAGCGCCGGGACGAAGATCAAGAACGTAACCGCAGAGAAGGCTGTGAGAAGACGTCAGCCTAAAGCACGCTGGCTAGGACGTCACCACGGCTGCAGCGGCCTCTACAAGAAGAGAATATAAGCTCCGTTCCTGCCAGTTTCGGCCGGACAATTGTAGACGGGCACTAGCTGACCCGGACAGTACAAGACGCGCTCTGGCAGAGGCACTAGCAGAACCGTTACTATAGTTCAATTCTTTTATCTAGGCGGTTCGCGCATGCCCACTCAGACGCGGGAGACTGCTGCGTTGCCAGTTGCATGCGCCAAGAGAAGCAACGCCATAGTATAGTATAGTTCGCAAACTTACGTTTAGGGGGGAGCGCGCAGTTTATGCAGTAAAGCCACCACGGCCGCATTAACCCTTTCGCTGCTACAGAGACGTGCTTCCCGCATTCCGCGCTGTGCGCGATTTTGCCATCACTACACTGCTCGCCTGTGCAGTCACATGGTGTTTCGACTGCTTTGTCACACTTTATCATTAGATTTCACAAAAACTATGTGGCTCAAAAATTTGATTTTTACACATCTTCTTGACCGATACCTTCCCCCCCATAAACGACTTAATTTTGTTTCGATGTTCAACGCAGTTATTGCGCAGCATTAAATGTAGTAAACCATTCAACACAATTTTGAAGAGTTCGCAGAGGTAAAAGTCCAAACCGTATACTTCCCGTATGGTCGATTTTAGGTGCCATTAGAAACTTCAAAAAATTACATTCAAACGAATAAAATTCACGAAGTAAGACACTTCGATATTGTTTTTAAATACAGAAAATGTTAAGCACCGAACAAGGTTTGAACTCAAAACCTTTCGCTTAGTAGCTAAACACTTCAACCATTACGCTAACGCAGCTCATCATTCAACAGCCTTCCTGGAGGCAAAATAGCAATAAACACTGTTGGTTTGACTATGAATTACTCACGTTTCGTCGAAGTACAATAGGAAATAAACAATTACCGCTGTTCTTTATTGCGAAAAAGCGGTTCGTGAGAATGATACAAACACCTTTCCTTGCTATCGCCTGAATTAGGAGGCTTATTGCTTGTTTGGTTTAATTAATTAACAGAATATGAAGCAATTGGTGTAAAGAAGGCTTTTTCCAAACTACCTATAAAAGAAAGCGTGCTATCAAAACATTGCTTTTGTTCAATTACTTTATTTATGACTAAACGTTTCTAAAACTGAAGACACTCGTCCGAGATCTGCACTGCATCGAGCTCTGGCAGCGTCGTTCGCTGTTCAGCCGACTGTGTTTTGTGACGTCAGATGCGCAGAACGAACCTAAACTCGGCCGCCGTCGTAAATGGCGCGCACTTTAGTGAACCATAGGAACTGGTGTGATATCTGGCATGGACATCGTATATAGTAAAGGACACTGATTGTTTGCATGTCGCCAATCGCTTGCGACACGTTCTTGTAAACCAAAGTATTGTCAGTCTACTTTATTGTAATAAAAACCGTTAAAGTTATGTGCCTGAATTGTTGTATAGCTGTCAAAGAAAGCAACATCCTCTAGGAGACGAGTGGGCAGGACGTCACATTTTCGTGTTAAGGCGTGTACACTCTATGCCAACGAACAATAGCCAGTGGATTCGGCCGAAAGTTGGTCGCCACCGCGCCGGCCGCTGTGGCCTAGCGGTTCTAGTCACTTCAGTCCGGAACCGCGCTGCTGCTACGGCCGCAGTTTCGAATCCTGCCTCGGGCATGGATGTGTGTGATGTCCTTAGGTTAAGTTAGGTTTAAGTAGTTCTAAATCTAGGGGACTGATGACCTCAGATGTTAAGTCCCATAGAGCTTAGAGCCATTTGGACAATTTTGGTCGCCACCGCATAGGTGTTTGGCGTCACATCCTCACCAAACGAATGGATTGGGGGCCAAAGCATTCGGCCATGTGGAATCGCAGTTGGCTCTGATAGCTTGTCGAGGACGTTCCGATTTTGTTATTGATGCAAAGAAGTGTTTGAACTACCAGTTCACCAGCCGATACTATGAGGGCAGAAGAGGATTTAGCATCAGAAAAAGAAGAAAAATAAACGGCACTTGTGGACGACCCCTCTTTTAAAAATAGGAAGAAAATTAAACGATACTTGTGGACTACCTCTTTTTTAAAAGTAGGAAGAAATTTTATGGCTGACCTTAAAACTGAATTGTAATGCGGGTTATTTCATCATTTTTCACGTTGTGTGTATTACCTTCCAATGTCCGCCCGCCGTAGCTGAGTGGTCAACGCGACAGAACGTCAATCCTAAGGGCCCGGGTTCGATTTCCGGCTGGGTCGGAGATTTTCTCGGCTCAGGGACTGGATGTTGTGTTGTCCTAATCATCATCATTTCATCCCCATCGACGCGCAAGTAGCTGAAGTGGCGTCAAATCGAAAGACTTCCACCCGGCGAACGGTCTACCCGATGGGAGGCCCTAGTCACACGACATTTATATTTTTACCTTCCAATAGCTCATTTATTTCCCTCCACCCTTCTAATCTTTTCAATTTTTTTGCAATCGCAGTTCGTAGGATCCCATAAACATTCTTGTTTACGATGAAAATTTTCAGCTTTAATTCTGTCTCTGCACTCAAGAGTCCAGCTTCTTAAAACATCATAAATACACACCTTTCCAACAGAGACTGCAAATCGCTACTGAACGAACGGACATTAGACACGGGGTCCACACTAGGAGAGTAGTCCAATGGGCAGCCTACCGCCAACGCTCTGATTTTACCGATGGCAGTCTGAACTGCAAAAAGGCCAACCGCTTCGTTGTTTCCGATTTGCCGCCCGTCCACACTAAGCAAATTTCGATCAACGGTGCGGTTTGTCGTCGTTGGCCTTGTGTGTATGCGCCTTTACATATTGTGTGTTGATTTTTTTGCGTTGACAAAAATGCCTATTAACAGATCAGTGACAGCCAGTAACACAAAGATCAGTCAAATACAAATGTTTAACAGTGTTTACTGTGCATACGCGCTACCAGACTGTGTCAGTCTTGGGCATTAATTTCAGTCAAGACCGTTATGGTTTCGTCAGTGAGTGCGAAATGCTTGAAAGCTTTTCTGCAGGTACATGTGTCTCTACACGTGTACTCTGGAAGCTACCGTATGGTGTGAGGCGTGGGGTACATGATGTGGCTTCTCGCACCCCTCCTCCCTCCCTCTCTTCACCGGCTCCTTTTTTAGATTATTTCATTCGATATTCTGTCCATTGTGAAGACTCTACACGTCCATCCTCTACCTTTTCGCTCGGCTACATCTAGTAAATAGCATTGGGTTTTAGCGATTATCGATGGTTCCACCTCATCTTAGTCGCCATTCCTTTGGCTATGACTTTTCTGCCACGAAGAATTCCAGTAACTGTTGTCCAGTTCCTTCACACAACTTCTTCTTTGTGATATATCTCGGGAGCGAGTTTCCCGTTACCTGCCGCAGTTAACTCGATGTACTACAAACTCTTCGACGTCTCTCCATTCGTTAGGACAGTTTAATCTCTCACTTCTCGGGCTTAGATATCCGGTATCTGTTTTGCTGGTTTAAAGCCCTCTGTTCTTCCGTCTCGTCTCCAGCCTTCCAACTTGCTGTCCTTGCTGGCCTCGGAAAGAAACTGTCGTCGGCAAGTAGCGAGCGTCATGTGGATTTAATCTTCGATTCCTTCTGACGAGACGTTTAAAATTAAACCACAGATGCGAGGACTTGTGGCAGATGGCACCAACTATTGACTTGTATCCATTCTGTCAACATACGGCTTGTTACCTTTTTTTGCGCTCGTTCATACATATATGAGATGTACATATGTCTCTAGCCCTTGCTTCTTTCTCATACATTATTATTTTTCCTTCCATGGTACATTGTCATGTTTTCTCTAGGTCTTTGAAGACCATATGTAGTTTCTTGTCTCTCGCCGGACGTTTTCTTTTCCTGGCACAAACCCAAAATTGATGTCTGCTTTATCACAGTGAGGCGCTGTCGCTGTAAAGGTTATTTCAGTGTTACGTGCTGCCAGGGTGATCGTCACATCATTTGGCTCACAGGAGCGTGGAGTGCCGTGAGACCAGAAAACATGACCCGAAGGCAGGTGAATGCACATTGAGGTGATAAGTCATGGGATAGCGATACTCACATATATAGATGGCCGTAGTATCACGTACACAGCCGGCCGCTGTGGCCGAGCGGTTCTAGCCGCTTCACTCCGGAACCGCGCTGCTCCTATGGTCGCAGGTTGAATCCTGCCTCGGGCATGGCTGTGTGTGATGTCCTTAGGTTAGTTAGGTTTCAGTAGTTCTAAGTTGTAGGGGACTGATGACCTCAGAAGTAAAATCCCATAGTGCTCAGAGCCATTTGAACCATTTATCTGAAGAGGTGTACGATGACGTTAAGACCACACGACGGGAATTAAGATTTTGAACTCGGAATGGTACTTGGAGCTGGGCTGATGGAACACTGCATTTCGGAAATCGCTAATGAATTCAATATTCCGAGATCCACATTGTCAAGACTGTGCCGAGAGTACCACATTTCAGACATTACCTCTCACCACCGAAAACGCTGTAGCTGACTGCATTCATTTAACGACCGAGAGAGCGGCGTTTGCTTACAGTAGTGCGCTAACAAACAGTATTGTGAAATAACCGCAGAAATTAGTGTGAGACGTACGACGAATGTATCCGTTAGGGCAGTGCGGCGAAATGTGACGTTAATAAGTCATGGCAGTGGACGGCCGACGCGAGTGCCTTTACTAACAGAACATCGCTTGTTGCACCTCTCATGGGCTCGTGACAATATTCGTTGAACCGTAGACGGCTAGAAAACTGTGGCTTGATCAGGTGACTACCGATTTCAGTTGGTAAGAGCTGATAATAGGGTTGAATGATTTGATCTCGAGATCGCCCGACCTGAATCCAGACGAAGTTTTCTGGGACAGAATAGAGAGATCAGTTTGTGTACATAACTCTGCACCGGCAACACCTTCGCAGTTATGGACGGCTGCAGAGGCAGCACGGCTCAGTATTTCTGCGCGGGACTTCCAACGACTTGTTGAGTCCATGCCACGTCGAGTTGCTGCAGTACGCTGGGCAAAACTAAGTTCGACGAGATATCACCTCAGTGTATAGGAATGTGTGGGTTCAGTCGGCAGACTGATGGGCCAGTTAGCAGATTGATTTGAGTTCTCGAGGAAGCGTATACGGAGTCTAAAAGTGTCCAGAGGGCGGGCGGGAGGCGCAGCTCTCGCTTGGTTCGCGGCCGCGCGGCCGATCGATAGGTTCCTCCAGCACAGCACAGCACAGCACATCCTGCCGTCTTTACCTCCCTCGCTGTGGGCACGTTCTGTGTCGGCCCACGATGCCCCCCTTCTGTTCCCCCGTTCAAATTTTCCTAAGCGCTCAAGTCAGAGTGTAAATGTAGCATCGGTACCGACGACAAAGGCGTTTGTAGGGTGCTGAGTTTGGTCGATAATAATTACGTCTCAGCAAGGAAATGTGTGTTGTTTGCATAGGTGTGGCCTGCAGTTCCAGAAAATCGCCGGTAGATGTCAGTCAATGGGTCTTCTCAGTTTCCTGTCAGTCGTAAGTAAGATGGTGTCCGCTCAACAGAAGGCGTTTTGTGTCCTGCAGTTTTCATTGGGTGAGTCAGTAGTGATTTCGGTCAAGACGTGCTTTTCGCCGGCGTTTTGGCATTAATCCGCCTGCACCCAAAAACATTCGTAGTTGGTGTCACCACTTTGAAGAGAGAGGATGCTCGTGCAAATGTAAGAGTTCAGGTCGACCACGCACCTCCGATGACGTGGTGGAAACAATTCGGTAAACATTTGAACGGAGTCCACGAAAGTCTACTCGCCGCACAAGTTGAGAACTGGTAATGCCTCATACGACTGTGTGGCGAATGTTATGAAGCCGTTTAGTGTATAAACCATACAACTACAATTGTATTGTATTGTATTGTATGTTAACCAGGGACCTGGAAACGACGGAGAGGCTCCGTCCCCGCCGCAGCCGCAGTGGTCCACAACCCCACGACGACTACCGCAGTCCACTTCACCTCTCAGCCGCCCCACACCGAACCCAGAGCTATTGTGCGGTTCGACTCCCGGTGGACCTCCCAGGGAACGTCTCACACCATACGAGTGTAATCCCTTTGTTTGCGTGGTAGAGTAATGGTGGTATACGCGTACGTGGAGAACTTGTTTGCGCAGCAATCGCCGACATAGTGTAACTGCGCTGAATAAGGCGAACCAGACAGCATTCGCCGAGGCAGATGGAAAACCGCCTAAAAATCATCCACAGACTGGCCTGTTCACCGGACCTCGACACAAATCCGCCGGGCGAATTCGTGCCGGAGACCAGGCGCTCCTTCTCGGCTGGAAAGCCGTGCGTTAGACCGCTCGGCCAACCGGGCGGGCCACAACTACAATTAGTGCAAAGTCTTCTGGTTGATGATAAAAGGAAAAGAGTTGACTTAACCATTGCTCTGCTAGAGGATACGGAACAAGGAACATTTCGTATCAGCCGTCAAGTAAACCGACATAATATGCGCATATGGGAACTCCACAACCCTCATGACGTTATTGAGCATGAAAGAGACTCACCCAAAGTTAATGTTTTTGAGCCAATGAGCTTTCTTCAAATGCTGCAGAAATGGCGTCTTGCCCAAATTTAGAAGGACTCCGATGACTTCATTTTCCAGGGGAATGGAGCTCCATCACGTTGGCACAAGGTACGTCACTTTCTCAAAGACACTCTGCCTCAACGCTGGACAGGGTGCACGGGACCCCGAGACACTGCCCCGTATTTCTGGCTTCAAAGATCGCCAGACATGACCTCATGCAATTTTTTCATGTGGGGATATGTGAAAGAAAGTGTGTTCATCACTCTTTTACCTCGTTATAGAGAAAAAGTGAAGAACAAAATTACAGCCGCCATAAATTCCGTAAAAGCGTGTACACTCTGGAAACTTTATTACGAATTTAGCTATCGTTTAGATATTGTTCGTGCTGCATTTGTAATAGCAAAGTTCAAACTTCAAGATTTGGTGAGTATTTTGCAATCCATCCCGCGTTTGAGTCCGATCCACGAACGATGGCAGTTCGCGCAGGTCGAGACACGGATGGGGGACTGTATTGTAGGCAGTTCCAAGCGATAGTTCCGGTACGAACACAGATGTAATTTGAGCTTCATGAAACAGTGTATCGCGCAAATTATGTCTCTCACTTGCTCGTGGCTACCATCAGCCATGACAGCTCGCAACAAATGGCATAAAAAGTCATTAAATAATGTGCTACGATTACGTTTAATGCTCGCATTGTCTATGACATTCACATTTCACAGCAGATCGCCCTGGACACTACTGCACTCTCATTGGCTGTCGGAGAATCCCTTACGTAAGTGCGCAGACCAAGTCATCATTCATGAATCCAACTATAGTAGCTGGTTTTTATCTAGAAATACGGAGTTCTGAAATCGGGTCATTCTTTTTGAAATACTCTTATATACTAAGGATAATTAAAATTGCAATATCGCGAAAGATAGCAAATAATGAAATTTGTCGCGACTGCACGATCCCGTAAGGCAGAGTGAAAAAATATGGCATCCTCCCTTTAAAACTGACAAGGCACTTTGTCTACGCCATTCTTCACTGATTCAAGCTTGTGCTCCGTCCCTTCAGAACTCGTCGACGATTTACTAACTCTAATATTCGTTCGTTTTCGTTTTTACCGAATTAATCTCTCATGATATTCGCCGCCTAGATTCCGCCAAAAGAAGAAAAGCATGCGTCCGGGGCTTTGACCTGTTGCTACTGCCTCAGCTCGCGATTGAGGAACGGTTATTTCTACGACCCTCTCTCTCTCCCTTCACACCTCCACAAAGAGGGCCACAATATTTCCAACACGGAAGAACTCTTCGGTCCATTACCTTCTAGTATAACAGAAAGCCTCACTTCTTTAACATAGGTAGCAAACAGAAAATGAGATGCTGTTGCAGCTGGCTCCATCATGTCCCGTGATAGCCAATTCTTTCTCGCGTTGCTATCAGTGGCGGAACCGCTCTCGGCGCGGATGAATGGCTGCGGGGTTTCTCCCCTGGCTCGTCGCTTTCCTCCGTTCCGCTCCGTTCTGCCTTTTAATGGCTTGTTTCGGATCTGACTCGCCAAGATTGCTGGCGAAGTGAGCTGCGGGCTGCAACGGCACTACCACAGTAGGCGTGCTAACAGATGCTGCGATAGTGAGTGGAATGTTAACAGAGTGTTGACGTTAATGAACCCATTATCAGACAAAAAAGTTGAAATTTCCGGACAAATCAGAGGTGCATTTATGCAATTTTGTTTTGAAAATATAATGCAAAGCCTGTCTGACACGCTTCGATGACTTAACTACTCCCGTTTTATTTTGTTCGGAATTGTACAGACATTATTTTATCTCTTTCAACTTGTGCAAACAGTGTTATACACCCCACACCTCTAACAGTTGGGTATTTGGCCAGTACCATGATAAAATGTACTAAAACCGTTTGATAATCCTACTCCACTGTACGAAAATTGAGGTATTGGTTGTAACTAAAGAGACATAAAAATGATTATACAAAGCAGAGAAGATGATCTTCAGAACATGTTCCACTGGAATAGATTAGAGAAAAACCGTCTTAAGCTGTAAAATTCAAGCTACACCGCACCGTATCACGCATATGTGACGTAGTGAGATTTAATCCTATCAGACCTGAATTTTTCCTGGAGGTAGAAAAATTTTTCTTTAGCTGATAATACTCTTAAAAGATTTTTTGATAATTTTAGATGCAAGATTTATACAAAAATATGTATCCATTTTCAAAACATACTTTGTACACTTGGCTAATTCTCTGGACTAAAATAACTGATTACGAAATATTATTATTGTGATAAATAGTAAAATGATCATTCCATAATTACCATGCAAAATAACAAAAACAATATTCACTTAAACAGTGGAATATAGCGAGCCAACCACATCCGTGTAGTCTGATGGTCACGAGACGCTGCGTACTGCTACATTGATTTGTTGATATTATTATACTGATGCCCAACAGTTGGTAGAACTTGCGCATGACGAAAAGGTGGAACATTCACAAATGTGTACCTCAGATTTCCATTGGGGAAAAAGTACTTCTGTTGCAGCTGAGACACAGTAAAAGTTAATTTACACAGTTGTAGCCAGAGACTCTGAAATTGTTAAACTGTCAGTTAAGAAGGAAGTGCTATTAGAAGTCATCACGTACTCGTGTGCTTCCTTTGTCTTCAGTTGTGTGTAGAAATGACAAAAGGGCTCGATAAAGGAGCGCGAGTGACATAGGATTAACCGTTTTGGTGGAATCGATCATATTATTTATTGTCAAACCAACATTCAGGCAGCCAATGAAAAACTGCAAAGACCAACACCATCAATATGAAATAAAAATCCTAATGGTATACCCAGTAGTTCAAAAAATCGTTACTAGACCTACTAGAATGGTATACTGTACAGAACAACATTTTAGTTGAACTGCTTTGCTTAGACGTTCCAACTAAAGTCAGTTCCATCGTCGTCAATCTGCGCTCTATATGTCTGAACTTCTGTAAGTTCCAAAGATCGACACTTGTCGTTACACTGGTTCTGAGAAGTGGAATTGGAGAACTAGTAATAGCTGATCCTCCTGGACGGTTTTGTCATCATAAGAGTTCTGCGTATGAGATCAGGAAAGATATTCCGATGTCTTTGTAGTATAGGTGGTACATTTCACACCGTGTACTGTTGTTCGATTACCAATCTATTTGATGGTAGAGAACATGTTGGTCGGACAAATTACACACAAAACTCCAGGAAGGTAGTCCAAACAAACATAGATTTAATTTTGAAGTTTGTGTTAAGTTCCTGTGAGACCAAACTGCTAAGGTTATCGGTCCCTAGGCGTACACACTACTTAATCCAACTTAAACTAACCTACGCTAAGAACAACACAGAGCCCTTGCCCGAGGGAGGACTCGAACCTCCGACGGTGGGGTGGGGGGGGGGGGGGGGGCGAACCGTGGCAAGACGCCTCGATTTAATTTTCTACGGCAGACATTGCGTACTAAATGAAAACATTTTTATGCGGTGCACGCTTTGTAATACAACTGCAGTCAGTCAGATTGCAACTTCAGATACTGACTGCCGCGTCTTCGTCTAAATTAGCTCAGCGATTACTTTGAACACGTACTGGTACAAGCAGAATGCTAGAAGTAGCAATCATTTTTGGATACAAGTCTCCAGTCTTCCCCATAGCGAGGTCATGCTGTGGTAATTCAGGACCCTGAAATAGTATTTCTGTATGGAGTATAGAAACGGTGGTCTCGTCTGTTACACAGACAGAAATATACTGAACAGCACAATTTAGTCGTGTACGGATCTAAGAAAAAATTTGCAGTGTTAAGACGACGACAGCAATCACTCATTCTGATGTTCAGTGAATACAGGCGTGGGCGAATAATGAGATTGCAGTTTGCAAGTGGCGTGATGTCCTTAATCCATCATTGGTGGAGACGACGGGTCGCAGTAGATGAGTCGCGCCAGTGTGTTCTCGAGGCACTGATGGGCGACTGGGCAGAGTCCGCATAAAGTCACACAATCGCCCGATAGAAGTGGGTCAGCGTTCCTGCCGAGCTTACCCTTGACAGCGATTCATTGGCGACATCTGTATCCGGTAATGTCGTAACACAGAACATGGGGGCAGTGAATAGAGGTCGGTGGTAATTAGTAATAAAAGTCGTTTCTGTAAGGGGGCAAACTCGTAGACGTCTTCGTGCCCTTAGAGATGTTCGGGGCGGAGAACAAATGTCGTGTGTTCATTACGTGCCTTTGCGCCACGTTTGGAATTACGTTATAGGACGCAATCAGCTGCGCACCCAAGCCTCTCTGGAATTTTTTCAGTGGATAACTGAAAGTGTTTCTTTCGCCTGTGACGTAATCACTCTTGTTATTCCATCGTGCTTGAAATCTTTGTGGGATCCATTTCCCAACACGATTAACGTACGTCCTTGTATTGTAAGGGGAAGGCAAGACGGTGAACCCCTATCGTGGCTCTCTATATTTGCGGACCTCAACTCCCTTGATCACATGTGGCAACGACGATCATGCAGGTATGCCAAAATGTGCAATGACAATGGAATACTGCACCCCTCTGAGAGACATTACAAAATTTTTCCGCCATGTGACAGATTAGCTTCTTGATTGGCCTTCTACATTACTTATTAAAGTTTCTGTTGGGCAGTGGCGCCATTGAGTTAGTAGACTGTTCTGTCTAGCGCCACTGGCTCATGTGTAGTATCGACTATCCCTCTTGCGGCCCCACTGCCAATATCTATGAGGAAGAGTTGGTATCTGTGGGTTGTGCCTTTAGAAGGTCTTTGCTTGCCTTATATATGGGGTTCGCTGGCTCGACAGAGGGGTAGGAAGTTTGGGGATTGGCGGTGGCGTCGCTACAAGAGGTGGTCACGAGGTCCGAGCGGCCGAAGCCACGAGCTGCGCAAGGACGGCCTGCGCAGAGCGAAGATACGGGAGTACTTCACCGGGCTCAGCATAGATTGTAAGCAGCATGCCGACATCCCGTCGGTGTCCGCCCCCCGGTAGCTGAGTGGTCAGCGCGACAGACTGTCAATCCTGAGGGCCCGGGTTCGATTCCCGGCTGGGTCGGAGATTTTCTCCGCTCAGGGTCTGGGTGTTGTTGTCGTAATCATCATCATTTCATCCCCATCGACGCGCAAGTCGCCGAAGTGGCGTCAAATCGAAAGACTTGCACCAGGCGAGCGGTCTATCCGACGGGAGGCCCTCGTCACACGCCATTTCATCCCGTCGGTTGGTTGGCAACATTCGTGTCGGACGACCGCTCGTGGCTTGGCTGCCCTCCTCTACCTGGCTTTCATTGGCGCCACTGTCCGCCCCGGCAGGGTCGGGGATTTTCCCCGCTCAGGGACTGGGTGTTGTGTTGTCCTCATCATCATTTCATCCCCATCCGGCGCGCAGGTCGCCCAATGTGGAGTCGAATGTAATAACACCTGCACTAAGGCGGCCGGACCCGAGGTACCGGGTTCGATATCCGGCGGGGTCAGAGATTTTTCACCTGCCTCAAGATGACTAGGTGTTTCTGTTGTCCTCATCATTTAATCGTCATCCATGAATGTGGCGAGTTTGGACTGAGCAAAGGTTGGGAATTTATACGGGCGCTGATAAGCGCGCAGTTGATCGCCCAACCAACCAAACATCATCATCAGCGGCCGGACTTGCCCCATAAGGGACCTTCCGGCCAATGCCGCCAAACGCTCATTTCCATTTCCATCGGCGCCACTCGGTAACCGCCGCGACGCACCGTGGATCCATGGAACTGCTTGCTAATAAAGGGGACTAACATTCTGAAATCCTCGTGACGATTTGTGTCATTGTCTACCTGTCCTCATCATTTTCTGGTTTGTAGCCGACCCTCAGTAGAGTTTTACTCGGTCGGCTCTTTGGGCGTAAATATAGGCCGTAGTATTGTACTAGACAATAGTTGTCGTTTGAAAATTTGTTCCGATATTATATTGCCTTTCCTTTCTGGCTTATACCCGATCGTTAATGTTCTAATAAATCAGTTAGTGGTCGTAAATACAGTCGGAACAATTGTAGTAAGGCACAGGTTGACGTTAAACAAAACAGGGGCCTTGTGGTTAGATTTAGATTTTAACCGGTTCAATTCTTTGATTGTAATTGCATTTTTCAGTCATTACTTATAATCTGAATAGCTTCTTGTACTAAGCTGTGCGATGCTGTGTTTCAAAGACCGGGTCATTATTGGTGTATTTTAGATAGATTTTGTGGTTCCGCCGAGTGAGTTCTCTTGTAATAAGTGTTCACAAATAATGTTTTAAGACGTTCCTTCAGAGCGGTCCTAATAACTGACAATCAGTTTAACTTTGAAAATATTAACAGCCAACTGTCACCAGGGCTTTAGTCAAAATAAGATTATCAAAAGGAACAGGTTGGGATCCAGTCGCACCTCGGTTGCCGGTTGAAATTAAGAGGTTGGTTGCTTTGAAGCAAGCCTTGTCATTGTCATATTGTTTCCTAATCTGTTTAGCCTTTAAGCACAGGTGCGCATCTTAACCCCGAACCTTTCGACATACAACTTTCAAATCAAAAGTTACATCATCTGTTTTCAGTACTTGGATCACTCTTATCATCAATGGCGCTTACATAGTTTTCATGCGTTGCAGAAGGGCATTTAATAAGAGAGACTGTGTCCAGCGCGGTGGCAAACACCGCTGTTTCACCCGATAACGGGCGGGCAGCAGTTCCACCCGTCTTGTAATCGTTGTCATATTGTTTGCTGTTTTGATTTCTTTTGTAAAGGTTATTCATGTTAAGGTTTAAGGTCAAAATAATTTTGCAAATTTGTTCATTTGAAGAAAAAAAACAAATGTATGGTTATATATTCTTAAATAAACAGGTTGTGTGGAAGGAAAGTTATGTTGGTGAGTCCTCCCTCCCACGTTTTCCTTAATTCCAGTAAGTACCACGTCTCATCTATAATATTTCTTCAACCCACCAGCCACTTGCATATTTTATGGATGTTGAACAGGCTCTGTTTTTAAATCAGTAGCACTTTCCAGCGTTCCATTTTTAACTGCAATAAGTTTGCATCGCTGTAGGACCTACATCTGTTCTGCGCAAACCGTCTTGCGGTTTGTGGCGGAGGGTTCTTCCGAGGCCACTATCATTTTCCCCCTTATCCCTACCATTCCCGATTGGCGCGTAGGTAAACTCTGAATGAGTCAAAATTTGTCTTCGACGTCATGGTCATCTCGCGAGGTGTATGTGGCAGGACGGCTAATATACAGGATTTATATTCGCCTTCCTCCCATACATACCTCGCGACGTAACCATGACACTGAAGACAAGCAAATTTGGGCTCATACAGTGTCTTTCTTGGAACTACGTTCTCGGAATATCAGCCGTGATCGTGTCCGCAATGCGAAACGCCTGACTTGCCGCGTTTGTTACTGATATTTTTCTGAAGAGCTCTGGGACACCGTCGCGCTTGACAAATGAGACTGGGACAAAATATGCCGCTCTTCTTTATATCACCTCTGTTAATCATAACTGATAAGAATCCCAGACGGACGAGCAATATTCAAGAATAACCTTCTTTATATCACCTCTGTTAATCATAACCGATAAGAATCCCAGACAGACGAGCAATATTCAAGAATAACCTGATACTGTTTTGTTTAGCCACTTCTTTAATAGAGGACTTACATTAGGGCTACAGTTTCGCTTCCGCCATCTTTTCTCGAAGTTAGAGTATTTATTGCGAAAAACTTAAAAAAAATTTAGGATTCAAAGTACTGGCCATTGTTTTTTCCCATCTTTCGGGCAGCATGCGAATCCGCGTCGGAAGAACAGGGTGTCTTTTGAGGAAATTCATGAATCGATCCAATTTTGCACTTGTTCATATGACCGGAAGTGCTTTACGGTCATGTTGTGTGTCATTGATCGAAAAAGGTGATAGTCAGTAGGAGCAGTGTCCAGAGAATGCGGCGAGTTGAATAGGATATCCCATTTGAAGTATGTTCTGACGGATTCTGCGTCATGGCATCGAGCACTGTTAAGATCGCCTCTTCGCGTCTGTCGCTGTATTGTAGCCGTTTGTGTTTCAGTGCACGGCTCAAATGCATCATTCGCTTTCTGTATCGATCTCCGGTGGTTGTTCCCGTCGGTTTCAGTAGCTTCGAAAACCTTCTCTCTTCCACCGCCATGCCTGTCTTCGACGTCTAAAACACCGTTCTTGAAGCGCTGAAACCATTCTCTGTACACCCTTTAGCTAATAGCTGTCTCACCATAAGCCTTGCCCAGCATTTTATGAGTCCCAGTCGCTGAGTTCTCCATGTTAAAGCAGAAAATTCCTGTAAATGACGAGAATTGGTCTCGTAAGTTGACGTATTCAATCGAGAATAACTTCATGATGCAATCACAAATCGATTAATATTTTGATAGCGTTTTGTTTACGAATCCCTAAGCTTACAATATGACACTTACGACCTACCACTTGCTCCACTACTTGCCGCTATTGCCAACTGTTCCAAAACGATGGAAGCAAAGGTAGGTGTGTAGGGGTGTGTGTGTGTGTGTGTGTGTGTGTGTGTGTGTGTGTGTGTGTGTGTTTTGGAGCTTACGGGCGCTCAACAGAAACGTTATCAGCGATGAAACAAATGTGGATAAAGTGACTAAAATTGTTGTCATACAGTAAGAAGTAAACGTATAAAATGACACTAATTCATTCACTCCAACTTCGCTCGTGTTGACGCACACGGTGACTCTATCTCATCTGCCGTAGGACAAGAGAGAAAGGGTGAAATGTACTTTACCTGTGGTTAAAACAGAAGTAAAACTACAAAAATGAACTAAAAGAAAGGCACAAGGAAATGTGACTGGCCGACCATTTAAAAATAAGTGTGGGCCATAAGCTCTGTTAACACATTAAGAAAACCTCCCCAAGAACAAGTTGGACAAATCAAAAAAACCTTAAAACTCTCTCCTCATTCGTTTGAATATTACTTAAAATAGTGGGCAGATCCGTCGGCAAATCCGCCGCGACCCACTGGTCGGAAAATAAAACACAGTCCGATAATATATGGCGCACAGTGACCTGTATGCGACAAGCACCGCACAGTAGGGTCCTCGAGCACGAGCAAGAAGCCATGCGTCATAGGGCTGTGCCCTGTGCGGAGACGATTAAAGAGAAGCTCGTCCCGTCTGCGTGGTTGAAAGTGAGTACGCCACGGTCGTGTTGTGGGCTTTACTAGACGGAGCTTATTGTCTGTCACTTCCAGCCTCTCATCTTCTCACCTACACATGATTTTGAACTTCAACAGTGAGATGATAGCATGCAGCCGGAGGGCACACTGAACTTACTGAGGATCGGGAACACGTCTCCTTGGCTGTTACATCCGCCCCTTCGTTCCCCGTAATACCCAAGTGCCTGGTACCCAGCAAAAAGAAACCTCCTTCAACAGCCATTGTAGTTGGAGAAGGTCGTCCTAAATATCCTGGACTACTTTACCGGCTGAATATATGTTGCAGAGACTGAAGGGCACTCAGGGAGTCGGGACGAAGTTGTAGACGTAAACTTCCCCAGGATTGTTCCAATGAGTCCGCCTGCCACATCTGCTTTTTCTACGAGTGTTTGGAGAGGATCGGCTGCTCTATAACACTGTTGGACGACTATGCTGTCGTGTACAGGAATTTATTTCTGTTGGACGATCGTAAGGAAACGCAGAAAGATGTGGACAAAATATCCAATTGGTATGATGCTCTTCAAATGTGGACGGATCCAAGATAACGCCTTTAACAAAGAGAATGCGATAGTATCTTACAACAAGGTTAGTAGTGAACATTTCGAGAATGTTATGTCGAATAAGCATTTAAGGGTAATACTGCGAAGCAATATGAAGTAAGACGATCACGTAAAATCGTTCTTAAGAGAAGAATGAGAGACTCAGTTTTTTGGAAGTATTCTGGAAAGTGCAGTGCATCTGTAAAGGAAATAGCAATGCAAGCAGCTTGTGCGCACAACTCTAGAGTGTTGTTCCAGTGTTTGTAATCTTTATCAAGTAGACGTTGTAAGATATGGGAGAATTCAGAGGCATGCTGCTAGGATCGAATAGATTGTCACTGCACGTAAAACTAAAGTGTAACACAAATGCTCGGAGAACTTCAGCGGGAATCGCTGAAGAAATACGACGTATTTCTCGCGAATTGCTGTTGGGTAAATTGAGAGCAGCTATACTAAAGCGCCAAAGAAACTGGTATAGGCATGCGTATTGAAATATAGACACATGTAATCAGCCAGGTTACGACGCTGCGGTCGGCAGCGAATATATAAGACAACAAATGTTCGGCGCAGTTGTTAGCTCGGTTACTGCTGCTGCAATAGCAGTTTATCAAGATTGAAGTGAGTTTGAACGAGGTATTCTAGTCGGCGCGCGAGCGATGGGATACAGTATCTCCAAGGTAGCGATGAAGGGGATTTTTCCGTACGACAATTTCACGAGTGTATCGTGAATGACACGAATCCGGTAAAACATCAAATCTCCGACATCGCTGCAGTCCGAAAATGATCCTACAAATACGGGACCAACGACGTCTGAAGAGAAACGTCGACGTGACAGAATGCAACCCTTACGAAAATTGCTGCAGATTTCAGTGCGGGACCATCAACAAGTGTCATTCAACGGAACATCATCGATTGTGCTTTCGGAGCCGATAGCCCACTCGTGTACCCTTGATGACTGCACGACACAAAGTTTTACGCCTAGCCTGGGCCCGGCAAAACCGACATTGCACTGTTGATGACTGGAAACATGTTGCCTGGTCGGACGAGTGTCGTTCCAAATTGTATCGAGCGGATGGACCCTGTACGGGTATGGAGATAACCACACGAATCCATGGACCCCGCATGTCAGGAGGGGGCTGTTCAAGCTGGTGGAGGCTTTGTAATGGTGTGGGGCATGTTCAGTTGGAGTGATATGGCATCCCTGATACGTCTAGATACGGCTGACAGTTGACACGTACGTAAGCATCCTGTCTGATGACCTGCATCCACCATTCATGTCCATTGTACATTACGACTGAGTTGGGAAATTCCAACAGGACAATGCGACACCCCGCAGGTCCAGAATTTCTCAAGACTGGTTTCAGGAACACTCTTCTGAGTTTAAACGCTTCCACTGGCCACCAAACTCCCAGAATGCCTTGCAACGTGCTGTTCAGAAGAGATCTCCACCCCCCCTCCCACTGCTCCTCCCCTCCCCCCCGCCCCCCCCCCCCCCCCGGACTCTCACGGATTTATGGACAGCTCGTTAGTACGACTTCAGACATTAGTAGAGTCCATGCCACGTCGTGTTGCGGCATTTTCGCGTGCCAGCGGGGGCCCTGCCCTACACGATATTAGGCAGGTGTGCCGGTTTCCTTGGCTCCTCAGTGCTCGAAGAAGACTGTGGGATCATTCTACTGCCACCATTGTATATCTCGCGTAAGAATCGTGAGAGTAACGTAAGAGAGTAGGGCATGTATAGACATTTATTTTTCTCCCAGACAGTACGCGAATGGAATGGGAAACAAAATCGATGTAGATTTAGAACTAGCTTTATGGAACCTGACAGTGTATCCAGCGAGCTAAGGTTGCCCTCTGAAGCTATCCCAGTAACCTGTGGGCCCTCACATCACATCACATCACATCGCATTGCGGCAGCCGCCAATTACGAGCGACGCCATTTCGCCTTTGACTGGCGGGAGACTGTTACATTCGCGCCGCGAAGTGCAATTAACCGCCGGGATGCCACGGTGGCGGGCAGCGGCCTTCTGTTTGGACAGGAGTGACGTGAAAGCGGCAGCCGGATCGCGTGCCGCGCTCCGGAGCTGCTAGTCTCGTTCTCTGTTTCTTTTTTATTTTTTCCCCGCCGCTTTTCCTCTTTTTGTGGCAGTACGTCGCCGGGCCACGCCCACTTGTTGTGAACTATTTGCTTTCTTACGTAATGCGGGGTCAACTGCTGCGGGCGTTGCGACATAGGCGGGTGGTCGGTTGACTGTTTGCTCGGAAGCTGATAGGTCCGCCTGTTTCTTGCTGGCGCGTGCCACACCGATGCCAAATGAGCAGCGAAGGCCGCGGAATAGAAAAACAGTCTAACTCCCTTCTTTTCGCTGTCAAAACGGCGTTGTGTAAATGCAAAATGTTTCCAGAAGTGGAGATACATTATGTAGTTCTCCGGTACTGAATGAAGTTTTCAGTTCACTTCGGTAATAACAAGATCCATCAGAATCCCCGCAGTAACACCTTAGCCACCGTTTCCGGGCAGGTCTATTGCTGCACCTGTTCCTTGCTCGTACCACTCCGCTTCTTCTTTCTGGTTCGTACTTGAAAACTAATTTTGGCAAGCGATGGTGTTTGTAAAATGTATACATATCACTGTTCTATACAGCGCGTCTTGGACCTTCAGGGTTCCTACACTGTATATTTTTAAATACGAAAATAACGATCGGAAATAAATGTTTTAATTTTTTATTTACATAAATAAATAACACTTTGTAGCAATAACTTAAGCTTATGGCGCCTGTTCACAGTGTCGACCGCCAATCTGAAGCCACGGTTTTAACAAAGGCGCATAAAATTTTGCCGTTGGCTCTTGTGCACCTGTTTGTTGTGGAATGATACTGACAGCTAGGAGCCAACAGACGAGATCACCTACAGTCTCTGAAAACTTTTCATACAGCATTCATATTAAATAATGCCGCATGAGAAGAAAAAAACGGCTGTAGACCGTCCACAGACAATTGTAATCCTTTTGAAGATAGCATAACATACATCTCTCCTTGCACACGCTGTTTGTCCTGGTGCACCACGCCCAGTATGCTTGACGATGCAACTGTCCCGCGTTGTCACGCTGAAACCGGCGTAAATGTGCCTTTCCATACTGTCTGCTCGTCTAATGAGATCCTTTCTTTTTCTGTTTCAGGTAAGCAGCCATGACCATTGCAGCGAACTCCGGTGCATGGTTACGTGAGTAAAACGGATACATCCACCATTCTGTGTCAGTGCTCGAAGGGGTTTACCAGGGAAACCATGTTGTTTTGATATTCTGATGAGTTGAATGGTGCTCCTGCGAACGTTCTCAGTTAGAATGAGTAGATATCCATGCACATTATAGAAATAGATTTATATATTTGTGTGTACGTTCCACATATCCTCCTAAGAAACTGAACCGATATCAACCAACCTTTGTACACATTTCTTTTACTGCCCGGCAACACTAGCTGTTGGGGTAAGAACCACCTGCCTATCATAGTTCAGGAGATATGGCGTCATAAACAATGAGATGAGGAAACAGGATCAGATGGGTGGAGAGAGGGGGGAGGAGAGTAGATGGACACAGTGACTGGCATATATACACTTTGGCTTGTGTGTAATGCCAGAATTACTAGTAAATTATGACATAATTGTATATTTAAATAATTCATTGATTTAACATTTATTTTTAGCTTATGCAATAACACGAATCCACAGTTGGCTCTTAAATGTGATAAGAAAGAGTCGCATCCTTCTAACTCCAGGTGGGATGTTTTTCGTTCATCTATCCCCGTCTCATATTCTGACCCTTTTCCGCAATTTTCTTTTCAGACTTTACAAACAAAAAGCATTTTCCAAAAAATCAGAATGAAAATTGTTCAGGGGCTAATTCTCCCCTTCACTCATCGTTGAGACACTCTTCGACAAGATCCGAACACTACTTTATCATGCATTAACGTGAACACAAAATACTTCTATATGCTTTTAAAGTAAAACAAAATGCATTCGATGTCGAATTTACAGCAACAGCAGACTGATTGCTATATTCGGTAAGATGAAATAAGTTCCATTTTATTTTATGATGTATGGGTGTGTTACGCATAACAAGACAACAAGTTGTGGCCGAAAGCTCGAGCTAGTAGTGCAATGAATAAATCAACAGAGAAACATATGAATTAAAAATATTGTGTGACTGGTCGCACCCACAGACATACCGCGTTGTTGTAGTTACAGTCACGGACAATCAAGATTGAGTTGGTTGTAAAATTTTATCAGGTCTCGACCCCCAATTTGTGTTGTTATCTAGTCAACTGTACAGTTACTAGTGTTCATAGATGGCCAGGAGTAGCTTGAACGGGTTCTTGAACGAAGCTGTTGTCTTGCTTTGAGTGTCCTCGTCCGGTGTGAACGATTGCTCTGTATCTAAACAGTCTACCCTTGACGACTGTTGCTTAAGGTGGAAATTTTGTGTTTAAAAATACTCAATTAATTTATCATTTTTGTTCACTCAGTGATACTCAGATCACGTGTCGCTGATGTTATCGACAACAGTCGTGTAGGTGGCTCCACTTCCCTTACCCTATCCCAGTTAATCATCCTTTCCTAATTACCGTCGTGGCAACTGAGCTTTGGAAACTTTCCTCCCTTCTAATGAAATGTCGGCCAGTGTATTTACTGTAACTCAGCTTCTCGACTTTCTGGAAGACATCTGATAATTCCTAATGTGTCACGCGTTCCAAGTTATTTCTTTGTGGTGAGTATTTTCACTTGTGTGCGGGAGTCTAAACAAGCTAAATAGTAACCCGCTGTTCTTGCTCAAATTTTGGCTCCGCACCAAATGTTCGATAAGGGTCGGTGCGAGGGCGTGAGGTGCGAATTACTCTTCTTACGTTACACCCATTGGGAGTGTTGGTACGAGAGTGAATCCAGCCAACCCTTGGAACTTCCGAATGAAAATACCAACGGAGTCAAACCGTATCTGAGTATCAAATTGTAGACACTTCTACCCCAGACTTCGCACTTCCGGTTAGAGCTCCGAGCCAGCAACACCGTTGGTTTGTAGTTGCCAAGCCATTGTATAAAGTGAAGCATATACACAGAACAGGTACCGTTAGGAAAAGTACAAAGATGTGCTGAAAATATGCGAGATATCAGAAGATACTAGATCAGAATTATCTCGAGTTTGAACGACTTAGATTATTTATTGGGTGTTTAGTTACGAAAAAGTGGAATAGCAGAGTGTGGAAAATTCTACTGAAATGCAGGAGGATCTGCAACGAATTGACAAATTGACGCATGGTGCAGGGAATGCCAATTGAATCTCAATGTAGACAAGTGTAATGTGCTGCTAATACATAGAAAGAAAGACCCTTTATCATTTAGCTACAATATAGCAGGTCAACAACTGGAAGCGGTTAATTCCATAAGTTATCTGGGAGTAGGCATTAGGAGTGATTTAAAATTGAATGGTCATATTAAGTTGGTCATCGGTAAAGCAGATGCCAGACTGAGATTCATTGGAAGAATCCTAAGGAAATGTAATCCGAAATCAAAAAATGGTTCAAATGGCTTTGACCACTATGGGACTTAACATCTGAGGTCATCAGTCCCCTAGAACGTAGAACTACTTAAACCTAACTAACCTAAGGACATCACACACACCCATGCCCGAGGCAGGTTTCAAACCTGCTACCGTAGCGGTCGCTCGGCTCCAGACTGTAGCGCCTAGAACCGCTCGGCCACCCCAGCCGGCCCGAAATCAAAGGAAGTAGGTTGCAGTACACTTGTTCGCACACTGCTTGTATATTGCTCACCAGGGTGGGATCCGTACCAGATAGGGTTGATAGAAGAGATAGAGAGGATCCAACGGAGAGCAGCGCGCTTCGTTACAGGATCATTTAGTAATCGCGAAAGCGTTACGGAGACGATAGATAAACTCCAGTGGAAGACTTTGCAGGAGAGACGCTCGGTAGCTCGGTACGGGCTTTTGTTGAAGTTTCGAGAACATACCTTCAGCGATGAGTCAAGCAGTATATTGCTCCCTCCTACGTATATCTCACGAAGAGACCATGAGGATAAAATCAGAGAGATTAGAGCCCACAGAGAGGCATACCGACAATCTTTCTTTCCACGAACAATACGAGACTGGAATAGAAGGGAGAACCGATAGAGGTAATCAAAGTACCCTCCGCCACACACCGTCAGGTGGCTTGCGGATTATGGACGTAGATGTATTATAGCATATCACTACATCGCTGTCGACACATTTAAAGTTCACGGCAATGTTGTCGAGAGTAATTGTATCCTTAGTGGCTGTTGTTGGATCTGTGCAAACTGAAACTCCTGAAACAACACGAGAGGAAAAACACTGACTTATATATTATGTGAACTGAAAGTGGAGGAGGGAGAAAGTGAAGAAAACGAAAGCTGCATCGGGACTTTATGTGGGATCTGTGGCGACGAGTGAAAAAGTGTGCCGGGCCGGGACACGAACCGTGCATCTCGTGCTTACTAGGCAGTTGCGTTAAATTCTTTGCTACCCGCAAGCAGTGTTTATCGTAAATGCGCGGGCACGTTCCCCAGTCCACCCATACACCCACATAGCGCCACCTATCTGCAGTACCCGTCCATGTGCTCCAGACTCGCTAGTTTTAGATTCCCGCACTGAAGGCTGTGTATTAATTGTCCATCGGGGCGTATCGGTTATATGAGTGCGTGGTGTCTGTTCTTTTGGACGCATATTGCAGGTGGGTGGCGCCAGATGGGAATGTGAACCGGCGGGGAAGCGTACCGAGATAGCCCGCGCATTTGCGATAAACAGTGTGTGCGGTTGGCGCACTGGTTAACGCAGCTGTTTAGTAAGCAGGAGATCCCGGGTTCTGGACCCGTCCAGCACACATTTTCACTCTACTCCACTGATTCCATATGAATTCCCAATGCAGCTGATATCGCTAGTTCCTTCCCTTCCCTTTCCCTTTCTTTTCCTTCCTTCTCCCCCCTTCCATTTTCAATTTACATTACACGTATCACAGCTGCGGAATTCGCTTGGTGTCTGGCCTCTCGGACACGTCCGAAAGAACAGACACCACGCATTCATATAAGTGACCTATATATAATTTCGTCATTATTCGTATACGACAGTTCCCACTAATCTACCGCTATCAGATGATACACAGCCGTGAACTACAGATAATGTACGTCGTAAAATACAGATTTTGCACATTACACTGATTTTTATTTCGCATGTTACCATAATAAACACCTGTGTGTGTCACAAAAATGTGAACTTGACAAAGAAAAACAATGTAGTTAGTGGGATGTCCTGCGTGTAATACGGAGGAAGCAAGTGCAACCACTCACCGTGTAATTGATGTGCTGAGCGGTTAATAGATATTTAAACAATTAGAAGTATTAAAACAAAAACCATTAAAATCTTCTAAAAAAACTTCCTTTATTATACGTTCACACTCAACTAGTTTCGCGTTGGCTGAATCGCATTCTCAGGTGTATACATCTATGAAAAAAACATTAATTAGAAGTATAACAGTGGTATAGATAAGACAATTTATCAGGAAGACAGGGGACCAAATACGCATGCATCTAATTTAACATTGGTTCGTGAAAAATTCACAGCCTTCCAACGTTCGGATGGCGTTAGAATTGCCGGAACAGTCTAAATTGTATGGTTACAAGATAAAACATAAAAAATTCCAGGTGGGAACAGGCGCAGGCCGTGTACATGGACCTAAAAAAGGAGTTGAAATAGGATCTCGGAGGAAAACTATACGGAATAAATCCGCCTTTGGACAGAATATGAAGACTCACCAGTGATGAAAAATCAACAAATGCCCGCAAAAGTCACATGGTGGAGAGATGTCTGTGCCTGAAGTAGGAAGGCTAGGGAGAGAAGCGGCCAAGAAGACGGTGCAAAGATCGAGAAGGAATAAACACGATTACGTACCAACCGAAGGCTGGGAACCGCTGCAAAGTAAATTGAGGAGGAAAAAGACAGTGAGTAATATAACAAATACTTGCAGGACAATAACAGGCGCGCGGTAAGAGCCGCTAAAATGGAAATTAAAAGTACCATACAAAATCTTCCTGTGATAAAACATTAGTTGTATAAACATTGCAGAGTGGTCTGTAAACATGGTTACAATTGCGACGAACATAGTCATAAATTAATAATACTACACATAGGTAGTACAAATACATATGTGGGGAGGGTAGGCGATTGTGTGTAATCCTGTAATAAGGGAACCATTAACAGTTGATCCGGCTACCAAACTTTTTTATAAGATTTTAAAGGTTTTCAAGACTTTTAAAGATATTTCTAGCATGTATCTAAGCTGTTGATGCCCAAACCTTAAAACATATGTAAACAGTTGTTTGTGACTGGATCACTCACCGCCTCAGCTATAAGTGTACAGGACGGCGAATGGGATGTGAATAGGGTGGAAGAAGTGATTATTAAGGGCGAAGGAAAATTATAAGTTCAAAGAAAAGAATCCTGAGTTAATTGCAGTTTACTGTTTAGATCGCTTACTGGCAGGAGCTGCAGTAGTCAGAGTACCGCCAGTACTAACTTTGTTAGTTCATGGTCAGTGTTATTTCCTCACATTGCCACTTCAGACTTCAAATCATTTTAATACTTTTTCATATCAAAATTTTTGTTAGGTAACTATGATGTAAAAAAGTTACTGAATGTGTGAAGTCCTGGTCCGATGTAAGAGAGGGGCTGATGGTCCTAATCATATCAGATTAAATAAACAGAGACATGGGGACCGATGGCCTTTGTAGTCTTGTCCCTTCAATCCCCAGAAACCAACCAACCAAATAGAGACATTGGGGCCTTCCATCATGGATACAGTTCCACCATTCTAACCTCATGGGTCACTGTATGGCCAAAAGTTAACAGAATACCAAAAGGGTGTTGATGTTACTGGGGTAAATGATGAATAATAGAGAGAGGCATACTGCCGTCTGCCGTATAGTAGAAGAGCAGATGGTCCATCTTCCCTGGAGTGCAGCTAAAGCTCAAGACAGCCAGAGGAGACGGTATTAAACCGTCTGTCCTGGAGCAGGAGTAATATACAGAAGGGCATAACTCACGTTCATCTGCAGGCAGACGCGGGAGACAGTCTCATGACCTCTTTCCCACGTCTCCTGATTTGCTATTCAAGGAATGCTGGTCTGTGCTGCGTCTTAACTCGGGATCGTAGCACTCATATAGTGGCACGTGTAGCTGCCTAGAACAGCTGGATGCTTAACGTAAGAGATTAACGAGGTGAGAAGACAATAAAAATTATTAATTGGTAACAGTCACTATATGAGTGATCAGGAAACGTATTTGTGCCAAAATGATTTCAAAAACTCGCATGCCGGAACAAAAAGCCCAACTTATGACTGTGACTGATATGTTGGAACAAGTGGAATTAAACCCAGAATTACTGAAACGAGTTATCACTGGTCATACAAGGAGTTTTTCCCAGTATAAGCCCGATACGAAACGTCCGAATTCGCAGTGGTGGTCGAAGGAATTCCCAGGACCAATGTAAGTGCGGATGTCAAAGTCATAGGTGAAATGCGTGCTTGTGTGTTTGATTCCATGGGTATTGTGCACAGAGAGTGGCTATCTCGAGGCTAGTCAGTAAACCAACGCTTCTACCAAGAAATTCTCGAAAGACTTCGGAAACAGATCCGTCTCATTCATCCACACATTGCTAACAACTGGATCCTGCATAATGGTAGTTCACCATCTCATACTGTAGTCTCTTTTGGGCAGCTTTTACGTCAAAGCCCATTCCAGTACTACCATAACCTCCTTATTCTCCCGAAATGGCCCGGTGTGATTTTATTTTCTTTATTCCCGAAAGTGAAGTCAGCCATTAAAGGACACCGTTTTGCAACAGTACAGGACATTAAAAAGCTATAACAGGGGCTTTTGCTGGTATACCAGATGAGTATAGCAGTGGAAACACCGCTATGGTGTAGATGTGTGCAGGCTCAAGAGAGGTACTTCGAAGGGGTACCAGTGTATTGCAGTTGGTTAAAAATGTACGAGGGCAGTTCAATAAGTAATGCAACACATTTTTTTTCTGAAACAGGGGTTGTTTTATGCAGTATTGAAATACACCAGGTTATTCCGCAATCTTTTAGCTACACAACACTATTTTTCAACGTAATCTCCATTCAATGCTACGGCCTTACGCCACCTTGAAATGAGGGCCTGTATGCCTGCACGGTACCATTCCACTGGTCGATGTCTGAGCCAACGTCGTACTGCATCAATAACTTCATCATCCGCGTAGTGCCTCCCACGGATTGCGTCCTTCATTGGGCCAAACATATGGAAATCCGACGGTGCGAGATCGGGGCTGTAGGGTGCATGAGGAAGAACAGTCCACTGAAGTTTTGTGAGCTCCTCTCGGGTGCGAAGACTTGTGTGAGGTCTTGCGTTGTCATGAAGAAGGAGAAGTTCGTTCAGATTTTTGTGCCTATGAACACGCTGAAGTCGTTTCTTCAATTTCTGAAGAGTAGCACAATACACTTCAGAGTTGATCGTTTGACCATGGGGAAGGACATCGAACAGAATAACCCCTTCAGCGTCCCAGAAGACTGTAACCATGACTTTACCGGCTGAGGGTATGGCTTTAAACTTTTTCTTGGTAGGGGAGTGGGTGTGGCGCCACTCCATTGATTGCCGTTTTGTTTCAGGTTCGAAGTGATGAACCCATGTTTCATCGCCTGTAACAATCTTTGACAAGAAATTGTCACCCTCAGCCACATGACGAGCAAGCAATTCCGCACAGATGGTTCTCCTTTGCTCTTTATGGTGTTCGGTTAGACAACGAGGGACCCAGCGGGAACAAACCTTTGAATATCCCAACTGGTGAACAATTGTGACAGCACTACCAACAGAGATGTCAAGTTGAGCACTGAATTGTTTGATGGTGATCCGTCGATCATCTCGAACGAGTGTGTTCGCACGCTCCGCCATTGCAGGAGTCACATCTGTGCACGGCCGGCCCGCACGCGGGAGATCAGACAGTCTTGCTTGACCGTGCGGCGATGATGACACGCTTCGCCCAACGACTCACCGTGCTTTTGCCCACTGCCAGATCACCGTAGACATTCTGCAAGCGCCTATGAATATCTGAGATGCCCTGGTTTACCGCCAAAAGAAACTCGATCACTGCCCGTTGTTTGCAACGCACATCCGTTACAGACGCCATTTTTCAGCTCCGTACAGCGCTGCCACCTCTCGGAAGTCAATGAAACTATACGAGACGAAGCGGGAATGTTTGAAAATATTCCACAAGAAATTTCCGGTTTTTTCAACCAAAATTGGCCGAGAAAAAAAAAGTGTTGCATTACTTATTGAACTGCCCTCGTAAGTTTTTACTAACAAATTTCATCACTTCGTCGCACTTCGTATATCCCCTCCCCCTCCTCCTGCTCTGTGACTGACTGGCTCGAAGACTTCTTAATTAATAGAACCTAGTATGTTGTCCTCGACGGCGAGTGTTCATCAGAGACAAGGGTATCGTCCTGTCCTAGGGAAGTGTCATATGATCGCTGTTATTTTCTACATGCGTAAGCGATCTGGCGGTTTTTTCTGATGATGCTGTGGTGTACGGGAAGGTTTCAAAGTTGAGTGACTGTGGAAGGATACAAGGTGATTTGGACAAAATTTCTGGTTGGTGTGATGACTGGCAGGTAGCTCTAAATGTAGAAAAATGTAAGTTAATGCGGATGAGTAGGGAAAGCAAAGCTGTAATGTTCGTACACAGTATTAGCAGTGTCCTGCTTGACACAGTGACCCCGTTTAAATATCTGGACATGGTGTTACTAAGCGATACGCAATGGAACAAGATTGTGAGGGTAGTTGTAGGGGAGGCGAACTGTCATCGTCGGTTTATTGGGAGAATTTTGGGAAAGTGTGGTTCATCTGTATAGGAAGTTGCATGTAGCATGTTAGTGCTCTTAAGTCTGCTAGAGCGTTTGGGATCTGCGCCAGATAGGATTAAAGGAAGAGATCGAAGCAATTCAAAGGCGGTCTGCTAGATTTGTTACCGGTATTTTCGAGCAATACGTGTTACAGAGATGCTTCGGGATCTCAAATGGGAATGCCTGGAGCGAAGACGACATTCTTTTCGAGAAACAGTATCGAAAAAATTTAGAGAACCGACATTGAAGCTGATTGCCGAACGATTGTACTACCGCCGATGTACGTTTTGCGTAAGGTCCACATGTACGATATGAGAAATTAGGGCTCATACGGGGGCATACAGACAGTCTTTTTACCCTCCCTCTATTTTCGAGTGGAACAGGAGAGTAAATGACTAGGGGTACAGGGCTTTCGGAGTACCTATTGAGTTGTATACAACTGATATTTCAGCGCGAACGAGATGATATAATTATTGTTGATAGTCTTATCAGAACGGTAGGAACGCAATGTGTTGGAGCACCCGTCCTTAGAAAAAAAAAGAGAACAATGAAGTTCGCTGCAGCATGACCGAAACGTCGTTTGTGCTACCATTTCTAGTGTTTTATAGAATGAAGCGGCAGCTCATTCTGAGTGCTTTGACGGGACTGGCACCACCTGCGGGAGCGCGCGTATTTTGTACGAGAATGATCCTGCGTTCGTGGTGTGTGTGGTTGTTGTAACTGCCTTGTTTGCGAGACCCGCAGGATTTAATTTAAGCCGCCTGCTGCCGCTGACAAGTGACACTCCCCCGGCTCGCCGCCACGCAAGGGCGTACACGTGTCGCCATTGTGTGCACAGGCCCCGCGCCACCCCGCCCTCGTCCGTAATGAAGCGTGGCTGCGAGCGCAGGAAACCCCGCGCCGCGCCGCTGCCGCTGCGAGGCTTCTGCGCGCTGCACGCCCTCGGCTACCCCGCTTCCCTGCCTGGACCGGGCGTTAAGCTTCACAACAAGCACGCGTCTGCCTACGCGCGTCTCAGTTGTTGTTTTCGGTCTGAAGGCTCGTTTCAGGCTGCGCTCCAAGCTACCCTAAACCTCATCATCTCTGCGTAACTATTGCAACCTACAACCATTTTAACTTGATTACTGTACTCTGACCCGACTCCGTAACTGAGGTCGCTGACGCACACCTGTGCGGTGGTGCTCGACTCGATTCCAATGCCGGTGGTGGAAAACTTTCGTAGCCAGTATGGGGCCGGCAAGGGCAAGAAAGGTGGTGGTGGGAAGTTCCTATACCAGTCTTTGCACCAATGTTCTGGATTAAATTCTAGACCTATCCGCAGTGTCTGGTGGAATGAAGGCATGCGACACTCCTGATGATGATCGGTTCGTCGGATGGGGACACTGAGCTCGGCGGCTCCTGGTGCTCATCGAGAGAAAGTAGGCTGTGCCGGCACCGGGTTTCACCCTCTCCCTTCCCTTCAACCATAACAACACCAACCCTACACTTCGTTCTATAAGCACTCATGACAGACGTTCACACGACACAGAAGCACATGGCAGTTTAAAATAGGACGTTGGAAGGCAAAGGCAAACTACCTCCGCTACTAACTTCCTTACAACGGCAGTGCAGCGTTGCTACGACCGCTCCCCAACACTCTTTTCCTGACCACGGGGCGACTTTGACTTTTTTTACTGTAATCGAGGCATGTCTGTCTAAAATTTTTATCGCACTTTCCCTGCACAACAAATTAACTATTCCTTCTTGCCTCAGTGTCACATCAACCTATCCCTTCTTTTGGTCAACTCGTGTAAAAAATCTCTTTTTATTAGATTCATTGCTCTTCGTTAAATACCCGACGTACCCATTTGACAGTCTTTGTATGCACTTGTCCACGGCAGCTGTAAATTTCTCGAAGGAAGCCTGTTTCCTGCGTAAGTTGTTGTTTTATTTTTAAATAACTACTATTTCATAATGTAGCTATTGGCTGGTTTCGCTTCCTTGGTCAGCATCAAGCTATATGAAAGTAAAAATTGTTATGTATACAGGGTGGTCGGAAATCCCCGTTACAGACTTCTAGGACTTGTAGAGGGGAGTGAGTACATCGTATTTTGAATAGGAACCCATGTCCGGAAACATGATCCAACGAGACTCAGAGCGTCAAAGTTACAGGTGCGGGCGTCTGTAAATGTACGTATACACGGGGTGATTCCGTGATGATGATGATACATACTTTCTAGGACGATAGAGAACGATAAATGTGTTAATTTGAAGTAAGGATTCCTTTACCTGAAACGAACGAGTCGAAAACCGTTCTGATACCTCTGACAGTTGAATACATGTACCGGTTCTTGTATTGCGAAGAGTGTAGGGCTGGTAACTTTCAGTGGTGGTAATGTGGACAAAAACTAGAAAAAATGTCCAATAAACGTGGGCTCTTAAAGTGCATACCTTAATAGCTATGAACACTTGCTCAGTAGAGGAGATGTTTCACATTAGCGAAGATGAACGAATGGTCATAGCTGTTACAGTATGCAATTTACAGCCCACGTTAATTGGACAATTTTTCTCGTTTTTGTCCACACTGCCACCACTGAAAGTTACCAGCCCTACACTCTTCGGAATACAAGAACCGGTACATGTATTCAACTGTCAGAGGTATCAGAACGGTTTTCGACTCGTTCGTTTCAGGTAAAGGAATCCTTACTTCAAATTAACACATTTATCGTTCTCTATCGTCCTAGAAAGTATGTATCATCATCATCACGGAATCACCCCGTGTATACGTACATTTACAGACGCCCGCGCCTGTAACTTTGACGCTCTGAGTCTCGTTGGATCATGTTTCCAGACATGGGTTCCTAATCAAAATACGATGTACTCACCCCCCTCTACGACTCCTAGAAGTTTGTACCGGGAATTTCCGACCACCCTGTATAGCATGATGTATTGCACTTATCCGTAGCCGGCCGGAGCGGTCGTGCGGTTCTAGGCGCTACAGTATGGAAACGAGCGACAGCCACGGTCACAGGTTCGAATCCTGCCTCGGGCATGGATGTGTGTGATGTCCTTGGTTAGTTAGGTTTAGTTAGTTCTAAGTTCTAGGCGACTGATGACCACAGATGTTAAGTCCCATAGTGCTCAGAGCCATTTGAACCATTTGAACTTATCCGTATCGTGTAAGCAATAGGTGATGGCATCCCTCGGAGTTCAGCATAACCACAGTAGATAAGGGCACAACTATCCCAGATCGGATGTCCATACGTAAAGTCAAAAAGCGCAATCCTTATGCGAATTTCGTCCATGTACTAGCATACAACACATTAAAATACAACCGTGTAATTATTAAAATACAAAACACACATGGCGTGGTCAGCGTCCTAAAATAATTAGACTAGCGTATTTTAATGTGTCGTACGCTTTTTCCACTTCTCGTTGAACTTTTAATTCCACTTCAAAATGCTCCGTGATTTTCTTTGCTGATTGTTCAGTATTGGCTCTGAGCACTATGGGACTTAACATCTGTGGTCATCAGTCCCCTAGAACTTAGAACTACTGAAACCTAACTAACCTAAGGACATCACAAACATCCATGCCCGAGGCAGGATTCGAACCTGCGGCCGTAGCAGTCGGGCGGTTCCGGACTGAGCGCCTAGAACCGCTAGACCACCGCGGCCGGATGTTCAGTATTGCGGACTGAATAACAGCCGGGGTAGGCTAGAACACTGACTACTCCCTTTTCATCTCTACTTGCCTGTTACGTCCATCGAGTCTATTTCCTATATAAGCTGTAAATAAGATTTCGCTTGCTGTATTTTATCCCCCCTATCTTCAGAATTTCCAACAGTGTAGTCCATCAATATCGTCAAAAGTTTTATTTGAATATACAAATTCTACAACCATAGCTTTGTCTTTCTTCGACTTATCTTCTAAGATAAGTGCTAGAGTCAGTATTGCCTCGTGTTGTCCTTTATTCCTGTGGAACCCAAACTGAATTTTCCCATGACCGGCTTCTACAAGTCTTCCAGTTCTACTGTAAGTAATTAGTGTCAGTTCTTCGCAACCGTGCGCTATAAAACGGATGGTACAGTAATATTCACACCTTTCAGCAGATGCTTCGTTTAGAATTGGAATTATTACATTCTTCTTGAAATGTGAGAGTATTTCGCCTGTCTTATACATCTTGCACACGAGATGAAATAGTTTTGTCATTGCACCTAAGGATGTCAGTTGTTGTACCAGGAGCCTTGCTTTCACTTCGGCCTTTCAGTGCTCTGTCAAATTCATCTCGCAGCATCGTATGTCCCATCTTCATCCACTCACTCTTTTCTTGTTACTCTCCTCAAAAGAGCAATAATTGAGAAGTAGGACGTTTTAAATTTTATCTTTCACAAATTAAGTTCATAACAAAAATACATTACATGCTCGATCGTTACATAAAAAGAACTGAAATGACAGAAAACAGAACGGAAACAATCATTCATCCCGGCATTCTGAGGCTTTTCATTGGCCTTTGAGAACTTTAATAATGTGTACCCCCTCCGTAACCGTTCGATCACCGACGTGGCAAGCTCCGTATACGAGGCCTACGGAGAGCACCCTGTTATATCAGTTCCGATTATTCAACGAGAACCCATGAGAGATCACTGGTGGAACAGGACGACCACGAACACATCTGTTAAGCATGTTCCACATAGGCACGGCGGGGTTCAGGGGGGGACTCACGGTCGGCCATCCCATTACTTCAGCGTCTAGGCTGACGCGCGCCGCATGCTGCCTGCCATTAAAAGGAATTCTGGGACACCATCGTATGCAGCAGCCGCCACATGGTCCAGCCGCGTCTGTTCGATTTACTGCGCACGTCATCATAGAACATAGGAAATCTGTCGGTTTCCTGAACAACATTTGGCAGATACCGCGCACCATGGTTCTCCCCACACGAACACGGCCATCACCTTGTGTCTGAGGATATCTGGACCCATCTGTCAGTAACACGTGTCGCCAGTGGCGAAGTTGGCAGTTGACGTGGGAACGACAGAAATGAGGGCGAACTGCAAGATGTTGTCGTGTCAAGCGGGATGCTCGAAGATGATGTCTGGATCGTGAGCACCTTTCTCGTAATTTACTCATTGCAGTCTGATCGGCCACAACGGCTTCAGGGGCCATTCTGAGATCGTCACGCTGTGCTCCCTAGCAGTACACGAGCGGCGTCGCAATGCAGACACGGCTAGATATCAGTCTTCATGTGGGGCTGCAATTCGTCGGCGACCTCTTTGTGTACTGGCCTTTCCCGCTATAGCATGTGGTCGGTTGAATACAACGTCCACAAATGACAACTTCCATCTGTGTACCTCACTAGAAAACGTAGAAAACTTCTCACTTCCTTCTGAGATGTCACCTGACTCTGTAATGCGTAACACAGCCAATAAATAGAAATGACGAATGATTTTAATTGTTGCTCATATTGAAAGCGAAGATTCAAGCCATGCAGTAAGACCACAGGTTCGGCCTGTGTCAAGATAGTTTTAACATACCGAACATTGATACATGGGTTCCAAACGGTTCAAATGGCTCTGAGCACTATGGGAGATCATCAGTCCCCTAGAAGTTAGATCTACTTTAACCTTACTAACCTAAGGACATCAGACACATCCATGCCCGAGGCAGGATTCGAACCTGCGACCGTAGCGGTCACACGGTTCCAGACTGAAGCGCCTAGAACCGCTCGGCCACAACGGCCGGCTACACGTGTTCCCATAAATCTTTTGTGCAGTGTAATATTGCCTTGACTTTTGTTTCCCGTTGTATAGCCTTTCTGTATACTCATTCAAGTTCATATTTCCCCTGGTGCAGTTTTTTTATATACTCATTCCACACCACAGCCTTCTCTTCTTTGCTTAGTAATGGCTAGCCATCCGACCGTTCAGTATCGATAAAAGCGCTTCTGTATTTTGTCCAAAGGTCTCTTCAGTTTTCCTATAGACGACACCTATATTAGGCCTTCTGGAGCCTTGTTTTTCTCCTTTGGCCATTCTCCCTTTGCTGTCTTGCACTTGTGTGTGAAACTTCCTTTTAGATGCTTGTATCCGTTTTGCCTGCTCTATTTGCTGCATTTTCATATTTTATTCATCGTAGACGCGATAAACTGTAAGCTCCCTTCATTGTTCCCGTTCTTGCTGTATTTCTGCGTGAGCTTCTACACGCGTAGCCTTCTGATGGTGCCACTGTTGCGTGTTATTCGGGAACCTTGTGGACCAGCAGCCACAGCTTGTTGTGGAGGATGACTCTGTCTCCTTGGCCCCCTCAGTTCGTGGGGCACGGCCGCGTAAGCCGCACCGCAGTGCGCCACAGAGGCTGGGGCTAGCCTGCCGAGCCGGCGTATTGACCCGCCCACAGGAACAGCCACAGCCTCCGCCTCCTGCTGGCTATCTGGCCACGCCGCGCCTGTCCCACTCTGCCGGCTCACCGTAGGGAGCGGACGGCTCACCGACTCGCGGCAGCTGGCCAGTGCTGTGCTGCAGTTAACGCACGCCACCGCACTCAGAGCATATGTTCTACACCTACGTACTCGGCAGTCACTGTACGCGACTTACAAGGAGACGGCACGACATTGGGGTCGGGGATTTGTCCGAAATTGTGTGTGGTGAAAGAGGACCCCTAACGTCTCACGTGGTTAACATATTAGGACGCACTACTCGGAAAATCCCGAGAAAAATCGTTCCAAAGTTTCTTCGGTGCCGTATGAGTATAAGATGTTAGTCCACTGCCGAGCCGCCGTCTGGCCTACATGGTTAGCGCTCGGACTCGTACGCCAGAGGTCTCGGATTCGATTCCTCCTCCGGCACTTTTTTTTCTGTTGCTTGCAAAATTGCAGCGCATTGTTACAGGAGAATCGTGAAATTAATTCGCGGAAGACTGTATAAAAATTCATTCTATAATTCACCATCGGTTATCGTCACCAATATCCCGAGACATGATTCAATATGCCTGGTTTGCCTCAAAATTTTTCGTAAATGTTAATGGGGCATGTTTTTGTACAGATTTATTGCAAACGCCCTGTGATTGTAAAAAATCCGCTTTTATATGCTGCGCAAGATGTCGCAAAAATTATTTGCTTTGTTTGTTTTTACGATGATTACAACTGCGGTTCTTGTTTATAATTATTATATATACAAAAATAATTGAATGTTTCCCAATCGACTTTGTTATTCTGATTAAAAACCTAATGTTCCTCCTCATATACTTTACAATGAAAAATGGAAAACCCACCGCCATGAATTGTGTTGTTGGACAAAAAGAAAATACTTTTTATTCAATAATGTAACTAATTTGCTAAAGATAATGTAGGTTTGGGAATCTTTCTGAATAATTGGTGGAATAACCGTAGAAAATGAAACAGAAAAGAAAAAAAAGTGCTGGAGGAGGAATCGAACCCGAGACCTCTGGCGTAAAAGTCCGCGCCCTAAACATCCAGGCCAGACGGCGGCTCGGGAATGGGCTAACATTTTATACTGATAAGGCACCTAAGAAAATTTCTTTGGATCGATTTTTCACGGGATTTTCCGGGTAGTGCGTCCTAATATTTTAACCATGTGAGGTGTTAGGGGTCCTCTTTCACCACACAAAATTTCGGGCAAATCCCCGACCCCACGGTCGTGCCGTCTCCTTGTTAGTGAGGGTACCTGGTATCACTGTTGACTACACTGAGGTGACAACAGTCATGAGATGCCTCCTAAATCGTGCCGGACCTCCTTTTACTCAGCTTAGTGCAGCAACTCGACATGGCACGGACTATGAAGTCTTTGGAATCCCCCAGCAGAAATATTGAGCCATGCTGCATTTATAGCCGTCCATAACTGCGAAAGTGTTGTGGATGCAGGATTTTGTGCACGAACTGACCTCTCGATTGTGTCCAGTAAATATTCGGTGGATTGCAGAAAATTCGCTCAAATTGTCCAGAATGTTCTTTCAAACCAATCACAAAACATTTTTGGCCCGATGACATGACGCATCATCATCCATAAAAAATTCCGTCGTTATGTGGGAATATCAAGTCGATGGAACGGCTGCAAATGATCTCCGAGGAGCCCAGACTAACAATTTCCAGTCAGCAATCGGTGCAGCTGAACCAGATGGTCCAGACGATTCCAAGTACGCACAGCTCACACCGTTATGGAACCACTGCAAAATTGCACAGGACCTTGTTGACAAGATAGGTCTGCGCCACACACGAACCCTACCATCAGCTCTTACCAACTGAAATGGGGAGTCATCTGGCCAGGCTACGGCATTCCAGTTGTCTAGGGTTCAATTGATATGGTCACGACCCCAGGAGAGGCGCTGCAGACGATGTCGTGCTGTTAGCAAAGGCACTCACTTCGGTCGTCTGCAGCGATAGTCCACTAAAGCTAAGTTTCGCCGCACTGCCCTAACCGATACGTTTGTCGTACGACCCACATTCATTTTTGCGGTTATATCACGCAGGGTTGCTTGTCTGTTAGCACCGACAACTCTTCGCGAACGCCGCTGCTGTCCGTTTTTAAGTGAAGGCCATCGGCCCCACTGCGTTGTCCGTGGTGGGAGGTAATGCCTGAAATTTGTTAATTTCGGCACACTCTTGACATTGCGGATCTCGAAATACTGATTTCCCTAACAATTTCGAAAATTGAATGTCCCATGCGTCTAGCTTCAACCACCATTCCGCATTCAAAGTCTCCACGTCGAGCGGCCATAATCACGTCGAAAACCTTTTCACGTGAATCACCTGAGTATAAATGCCATCTCTGCCAGTGCACTGCCTTTTTATACCTTGTCATGTGATAATACCGCCATCGTCACCTTGAGCAAGGGTCTATATGGTTCTTTACGCTCCCTTATCTCTCTTTGTCGTTCTATCATTCCCATGCGAAAAATATCAGGGGCGCAGCAGGAGCTGCTGCAGAACCTTCTTCCAACATCATTTTCCTGAATTATCAAACACGTTTTCTCTAGAAAACCATTTCCTGCCTTTCTGAGATTACCATTTACGCTCCCGAGCACAGTTGTTAGCTTTTGTTATGGGCTGTACAGACTCGTTACAATCGTGGCAACGCGTCTGCGAATTCATTCGATTTCTGTTGTCGTGCAAACTTGATAAGGACTCCAAACGCTGAAATAGTCCTCTAGAATTGCATTTCCAGGCAACAAGCGTTAAGCATCCAGATTGCGAAACAAAACTCCACAGGTTGAAAGGGTTTGTGATGTTATTTCAGTGATTACAAAATCGACTCAAATTTAGAAAGAACATGGCAATTTGAGAGCACTTATCGGTATCACGTTGCACTCCCACTCTGCACTGATTCGTTGGCAGAGGTGACACAGTCATTGTATCCTCTCCTGGGGCAAGCTGACTCACTGGCAGTGGGAAGGAGGTTGCGTGTCTGGTCCCACACAAGTTCTGTCGGAGACACATATGGGAACGTTTCTGGCCACGGGCGTACCTCAACATCGCACAGACAGTGCATAGGCACATCAGCCATGTCGGGACGAGCATTTTCCAGTTGAACAATGGCACCACGTTACTGTCGCATGAGAGGTGACACATGAGGATGCAGCCCTGGTAAAAATACTAAACACGAACAACATTAACGCTACTATTGGCTGTTCTACCTGTCACAGAGAACGGCAACACACTACATCGACAACCGACCATGTTTAGTGCGCGCTTCACATTGATTGTCAGGCACTGGTTAGCCAGTTACACGTTCCATAGATCATTTCACGAGTTTGTTATCAAAAAGATTTGGAACGAGCTTCTTCACAAAACACAGATGCATAATGAGTTTCAGTGGGTGGCTACATACTGGCCATTGACAACTTCCTAAACCGCATACATGCCTAAATTTGACATTGGAGAACATATTACTTTTCAGCCCTTTTCTTGCATCTACACTTCAAACTAGATTGTTTTTGGGGGTTGCCAAGGAGAAGTGATTTTACTTTAGATTGAAAACTTGCTTTACTACTGTCAGACATTTTATACTATTCGGCAAATGATCAAAACATTTTTAAGCATGTTTAACTCCTTTCTGAGCCACTGATAGCTTTAATAATGAGCAATAAGTAGCATTTTCTCGTCAAGTGTTGTAAGTTATTTGTTTTGTAAATAAAAATCACCTTTTCGTGCTGAACTGTGTTTTATTTCTCCCAAACGTGTTTCGCCTTTTTTTAGTTCAAAAAAATGGTTCAAATGGCTCTGAGCACTATGGGACTCAACTGCTGTGGTCATAAGTCCCCTAGAACTTAGAACTACTTAAACGTAACTAGCCTAAGGACATCACACACATCCATGCCGGAGGCAGGATTCGAACCTGCGACCGTAGCGGTCGTGCGGTTCCAGACTGTAGCGCCTTTAACCGCTCGGCCACTCCGGCCGGCTTTTTTGTTGTTGAAGGCATCTTCAGTGAGATCTAGAATGATAGTTTTGTTTTGATATGAGTTATTGTAGATTATAAAACATTGCACGTCTCGTTTTTTACGTTAAAAAAGTGATTACTTACAGTTCTTCGCGTTTTTTGTTGGCATCTGCGTTTCCTCTCATCTGGTCACATGCTGGAGGTCGCACTATAACTTCAGTTATGATTATGTTTCGTAAATGAAGATACAGCGCGAACTCCAGCAAGTGACCAGCTGAGAGGAAACCGAGACGCAACCAAAAACGCGAAGAACTGTAAGTAATCCTTATTTACGTTAAAAAGAACGAGACGTGGACTGTTTTGTAATCTACAAATAACGCATAACGTAACAAAACTGTATCGTTCTAGATCTCACTGACGATACCATAAAATAAAAAAGCAAAGCGCATCTGGGAGAAATAAAACACAGTTCAGCAAGAAAAGGCGGTTTTTGTTTACAAAACAATTATTCTTGTGCTTGCTGTAGGGTAATACATCGCTGTCGTTCTGAAATTGTGATTGATTGTATATGACGAATTTCACTAGCGAATCTATAAACTGTAAATAAAATGTCGTGTGACTAGGGCCTCCCTCGGGTAGACCGTTCGCCGGGTGCAAGTCTTTCGATTTGAAGCTACTTCGGCGAATTGCGCGTTGGTGTGGATGAAATTATGATGATTAGGACAACACAACACCCAGTCCCTGAGCGGAGAAAATCTCCAACCCAGCCGGGAATCGAACCCGGACCCTTAGGATTGACATTCTGTCGCGCTGACCATCTTTTTTTATCTCATTTTGTTCGTTGAATCTGATCGGGGCGGACGTCGTAAGACAGCCTTTTAAGTTCGTTTTTGATCTATTAACTCAGTTTTTTTTATTACAGAGGGCAGCTAATCCTCTGACCGAACACGCTGAGCTACCGTGCCGGCTACCCCTAAAACATTATTGAGTCAAAATGTGTAAAATTATTAAGGAGGTTGATTCTTTGTTTCCAAGACTAGCACTTATGCGGAGACCAACAATAGCTGAGCAGTTCAGTGATGGTGTTTTTTTCCAATACAAGTTTTCACCAATATGTACACCCAACTATTGGGGACATTCTACCCTATTTATCGACTCCTGTTCATAGCCTGCATCAATTTTTTGCGTGACTATTAATTTAGTGTTTGTTTCCCAAAATTAAGAGAATCCAAATTCAGAGAACCACGTAATAATTCTTCGAAAAACATAATTAAAAATTTCTTCTGTTGCGCTCTCTCTCTCTCTCTCTCTCTCTCTCTCTCTCTCTCTCTCTCTACTGGGATTTTCTTTAGCATCGGTACCGACTGCAAAAAGTGCTAATTCTGCTTGATGAAAGTTAATTGGAAGGTTATTCACTTATATACGAAATAGGGGTAGAGGCTGTGGGACTTACTTCGTGATTTCTTTCCAGTCACAAAAATATTTGCTCCTTCCCACAGTGTCTAGATTATTCAGCATAAACGTTTTTGCATTATGTTTGTGAAATACGATTGAAAACAGCTGTTTGTAAAGCCATCTATTCCACAATACACTCTTTTTATAAGGGTGTAATATGATCTACAGAATCAGACTCCTTCACAGATCACAGAAAATACCAGCTGGCAATATTTAATTATTGGAAGCTTGCAATATTTGGTGAGTATCAATGTAATTTCTTGACCACTCTTTTGCGCTGGAGCTGCTTGATCTTGTAGTCGCCTCAATCAGTTTCCGGCTGCAGGGAGTGGTGACCGGAGCAGACTAGGCGGATTTTAAGGGCGAGTATTTCTTCAGATCGGCCAGTGTTTCCAACATCCATTGGAGGATAAGCAGCTCACTACAGAAGCGCCGTGAGAAGCTGCAGGAAATGACGAATGAGAATGCCTACATTTGGATGGAAGTGTTGTGGAGCGGTTTGTAGTTCGTGAAATAGGGGACTTGGTGGGCAGCCCTCGTGGTTCGGTGGTTGGGTCTTTCGCTTACATGTTGTTTTAGACAGTCTTGTGAAACATGTACGGAAGTGAAGCGTGGATGACGAACTTTTCAAAAAAGACGAGAAGAGAAGATTTTGAAATGTGGTGCTACAGAATAATGTCGAAGGTCAGATGGGTAGTGTAATGGATCTGGGAGATGTGTTATTTTCTACTGGATTTATCGATACCAAATTTAATGAGGGAAGTTGTAAATGTTTTCTTATATTTTTGTCAGAATTTTTTTAAATTGTAATTTGCCTTATTTTATGCTAATTTACTTACATTTTTGAGAGTGACAGCATATTGATTACTATTAGTAGATGTGACGAAGAATATCAAATAGACTGATTACAAGTGGAAACTTGTGTGTTGTGTAAAATGTCTTTGACGCTGGAGTTGTCTTTGACTGTAGTCAGTCGGCAGTGAACTCTTGGGGTGTGTTGACGGTAGAACAATGTGCAGGTCGCCGTTATAAATATTTGCTAGTGAAGAGGAAAAAATGAATTATGTTACTACTTTTTTATATAAACGTTAAGAAGAAACCACATTCGAAGAAATGGTATTTGAAGCACCAAAAATGAGGCAAACGCTTTGAACCAGGTCATTTCTGCAGCCGACGAAACTGCATTGTGGAGTCATACTTCCACTAGACGACTGAAGCCAAGACAAATATCGCCTTGTAAACATTTCGCGGAAAAGGTACTGTCACGAAATATGCTAAATACAGTATAAAAAAAATTGTGAGCATATTTCAGTAGGTCGAATAACGAATGAGAAAGTACAGAATCGAAATGGGGAGAAAAGAAAGTCGTAGCACAGCTTGACTAAAAGAAGGGATCGGTTAACTGACACATGGTGAGGCATCAGCGCATCAACAGTTTGATAATGGAAGGAAGTGAGGGTAGGAACATTGTAGAGGGCGTGCATAGCTTCACTTCTGTAAGCAGTTTTCAGTGGTTTAGGTTGCAGTATTCATGCAGAGATGAAGAAATTTGCTTAAGATACTTTAGCGTGGAAGCTGCATCAAACCAGTATTCGGACTGAATGCCACAACAGCATAAATTTATATTTCCACACTCTTTGCATTACGACTTATTTGCTTGGCTCGCTATCCTCAGCTGTGTTTTTATGTTGTTTTTCTAGTTGTTTTGACAGTGTATACAACCACATGCACACTCTTTGGGTTAAATATACTTCTTACGGTCACTCCACGCTTTCGGCTTGCAGCAAGTTGTGCGTTACCACTGGGTCATTCTCAGCTTGCGTAACTCAGATAAAACGCTGACCCTCAAGAACAACTGTTCTTTTGTGCTTCGCATAGCCTCTATTCTGGCCACGTGAAAGTCTGGTTACTCTGGCCTTATAAGGGATCATGTCGGAGACAATCTTTTGCTTTGTTCCCAGCTGTCAACAACGGGCGTTGTTTTATCTGAGCATTGCAGAGTCCCAGCACTTTGTATCCTTGAGAAGTAGATTAAAAACTTGCACAGCGTGCAGAAAGAATGCGGAATTTAGGAGTACTCGCACCGGGTGACCGCAGATTGTTTGGCGGCAGTATGCTCTTTCCTTTCAGTAAAGCCTGTTGACCACAACGTAAGCAGCAGTTGGCGTTGTATGCGCGACAGGTGAGCCTGTTCCTTTGGATAATAAATCCCATGAAGGACGTAAAGCATTACCACATCATTTCCTTAAACGATTTCGGGCGATGTCGACAGAGCACAAATCCGTCAATTTCATCGGAAATTATTTCGCTCCCTGTCTCCGATGCTCGTTTCGTCCAACAGTATTTTGTTTCAGGATGTCAAATTAAACACCTTTCAGCAGTCCAGTTTCCAAACTTATTTTATTTAACTACCAGTTTCGGTGATTTACTACACCATTTTCAGGTACCTGACCGACATGTGGGAAGGTGCCACTTCGGATGTGATAAAAACAGGGGTCAGCAATAGTGGTATTAGTAAACTTCTGATTTTGCTGGCCCCTTTTTTTTTTTTTTATCACAACCAAGGTGGCACCTTCCTACACGTCGGTCAGGGACCTGAAGATGGTGTTGTAAATCACCGAAACTGGTAGCCAAATAAAATAAGTCTGGAAACTGTACGGCTGCAAGGTGTTGTTTAATTTGACATCCTGTATCGAACAGCCGAGTCCCGCAACCATCTACTCGTATGAAAAGATGGATATACAGAGTATTTTGTTTCAGTTAGTGAAGGGAGTATCGACTGACTCGGTTCCTAGCGAAAGGAAACTATCTAACGAGGGGGACAAAGTTTACATTACTTTTATTAACCATGGCTATTTCACCCAAACCTTTACTGTTAGTATTTCGCCGGCCGGGGTGGCCGAGCGGTTCTAGGCGCTACAGTCTGGACCGCGCGACCGCTAGGTCGCAGGTTCGAATCCTGCCTCGGGCATGGATGTGTGTGGTGTCCTTAGGTTAGTTAGGTTTAAGTAGTTCTAAGTTCTAAGGGACTGATAACCTCAGAAGTCAAGTCCCATAGTGCTCAGAGCCATTTGAAATATATATATATATATATATATATATTTTTTTTTAAGTGTTTATGATTGTTCAGTTACGTAACTCCACTTTGAGTGCAGTTGACATGGTAGTTAAAGACACGATTTCCAGGTCCCCAATGCCACTTTGTGTACAGGGTGCATGTCGAACCAGGAACGTTTCTAATTATCTTGTTATAACTACTCCATGCTCACCAGTGGGTCATTTTGGAAAACACGTGTTCTCTGGGAGACTGAATGGAGACATCTACAGTAAGCCCCCACGCACATAATCTTCCATAATTTGTGGGAGATTTGTCGCTGATATTTCACAGGCTTCTGTGCTTTCATGAGGATGGGCGTGGTCTGTGGGGTATTGTGGTGTACAGTTTCGGCTATGATATAAAGGTTTTAGGTGGTCCTGTTCCTTGGCCAGCTCTGACGGGAGAAATGACTAAATGGACAATTTACGGGATGGTACGAGGAGCTACCTTCGCGTAACTCGCAAATATTGCTTGGATTGCCAGCCGCTGAAGTGGTACACCAGCCTCCTGCGATGCCAGAGCAAGTGCGAGAGTTCATAATAGATTCTCTGTTCAATATGCGGTGACTGTGACAGTTCTCGTATTGAACAGCTCCGTCTTTAAAAAAGTGATTCTGTCATTTGTTGCAGTACTGTCCACTATCTGTAGAACTAACTTTTTCGTATTGAGTCAGGGCTATTGAAGAAAATTCGTGGAGAAAACATGTTCCTTGCATTAAATAATTCACTTACATATCCCTAAATGTACGAATGTTTCTTGAAGTACTTTTATTCATCGTCCATACTCAGAAGTGGACAAAAACTCTAAACGACAACGTACTAGACGAACCATGTTCTAGTAACATTTGCAAGCTCCGTGGAGACATTGCGTGTTTAATACTCGTACATATGTAGGCAAACAAAAATTATGAACTAAAATTAAGGGCTAAAATTTTACTGAAATATAGCCTCCCCACCCCCCTTGCAACGATGAAATTATTTGTTTCTGTCCCGTTGGCCTTTGTTTGTTTGTTACATTTAACGAAAGCTTAATAGCAACATGCTTTTTCAAATATGGTACTGTTCTGTTATCCTCAAGATACCTAAAGTATTTTATTAGTCTACCGTGAATTTTAATACTCTTTACCGCATTTTTCACAATTTTTATTCTATATTCTGCGAGCAAGTAGATCCAGTTGACTTCCTTGTCTAACACTTGTTTCCTCTGCTTCTGTCCTAATGCCATTACTCAGTTTCCGTGCTTTGATTTTCGAATACATTTAGTATGACTCCTATCGTCACATCACTGTATTACAACCCTGTTTATTTCTTGGAAAAAGGTTTCTTCCAATCTGTATAAAAGAGTACTTTTAGTAGAGCATTCAAGGTACTGTGTTTTTTTTCTCTCTTGATCTCGATTCTAATTTTTCATTTAATAATTAACATGGATGTTTTGGGATTTGTCCAGTTGGAGTCGATGGAACTTTGTTTTCCACGTAACTTTCTGTTGACTTATTCAGCTAGTCGCAGGCGAACCTACAGTTAAACGTGGACAGCGAACCAAGTTACAACGTTTTTTGTACATACAAAGTGTTATTATGCGACTCGACAGCCACTATGTTTCGAGGAACCAAATGCTGTATCCTCGTTGCTAATGATAAGTGGGTGGAAGGTGGCCAAAGGGATCAAGACAGGCGAGCACAAGTTTAGTTGACACAAGTGCACTTTAAATAAATGTATTGTGTCAACCTGTGGGTGAAGAAGTACTACGATGTTGACTATTTGCGGCAGCTGTGGCTAGCTATAAGCAGATGCCCGACACGGTTGTTCATCTAAGTACACTGAATGTTTGCCGGTAGAGCCAGCTTTCAACAACTCGGTGTAACGTTCATCACCAACTAGCGACACAGAAGTAGTCTCGACTAAAAGACTGATCCCCAGGTCCCCGCCGGTTATAACACCGTCGTGGTGGTCTTAGTATCGATAAGCTACGATACTACTCAAAGGGTTCTTAGAGGTGAAAGAAACGATCGAGGATTGAACCTTGGACCGCTGAATTTGTAGTCTGACACCCATTCGGCCACCGCGCGGATGATTTACAGTATTTACACGTGTTTTAGATTCTGTCTTTTCCTTCTCCTTTGTTACTCGTAAATTGCGTTGTTCGTCTCCTAAGTGTTGCTCAATCGGTGTCAGTTTATATTATTTGTAGTAGATCATATTTCCATTGGATGACCCTGTGACTGTGTTCCCTCCATGGAACACGTGCGTGGGAGCTCTTTCGAAAACTGCCGCTCGGATCATGTGTGACTGATCGTGCATTAAATATATCGAGACACGTGACATCTCAAGGTTGCGTCGTTTTGCTTGATCAGCCTCCGCGGTGACGGCTGAAATTGTGCAGAGCCTCTTTGTGTTAGTGACCGCTTCTGGTTTCGTTACGCTCTACTGAACCGTGAAAAACGTTCGTGTTTTTTGTCTGTTCCTTTCATCTTCGGTTCTTCCGCTATGCAGTTGCCGCCGTCAGTCAGAATGCAGTAGCAGGCCGAATAGGGAATCGTATTTCCCATTTTCCGAAACACATGTACTGGTTTAGTCCGCCTACTTGCACGTAACGCGTTGATGCTCCACTTAGACCTGTGTGGGTATAAACTCGGTAGTCAGGCACTGTTAACGATTCCAAAGAGATTTGGTAGAGGACCACTATAAAATAACTCCTGTGGAGAACTTAGATCACTAAGCTTCGTCTCTCGGGAAAAAGAGGTCAGAACTCATGGCCCAGGGTCCGTTGAGGACCAGATGAAGTCATTAGAACAGTTGAAAATAAAGATACTTCAATTAAACATGTCAGGCGCTCATCCTTACAGTTTCATATAAATCGAAGAATTTGTGATTTTTATCTATTGCAGTTGTACTTGAGAAAGAAACCTTTGCTAATCCATTGGGGGACTGTTACCCGTGACCATTTTACCCAAACTTTTACTGTGAATGTTATTAATTGTTCACTTACGTGGTTCCTATGTTATAATTGTGCGTGCAGTTGACGTGATAGCTGAAATACCACTTTGTATTCATAGTGCATAATATGATAGCTACAGAAAACCTTTAATTAATTAATTAATTAATTAATGCCCCATCGATCCGAAATGTTTTTGTCACTAATAGCTTCTATCAGCTCTGGCAATGATTTATATCTGTGAGCCGGCCGGGCAGGCCGAGCGGTTCTAGGCGCTACAGTCAGGAACTGCGCGGCCGCTACGGTCGCAGGTTCGAATCGCCTTGGGCGTGGATGTGTTTGATGTCCTTAGGTTAGTTGGGTTTAAGTAGTTCTAAGTTCTAGGGGACTGATGACCTCAGAAGTTAAGTCCCATAGTGCTCAGAGCTATTTGAACCATATTACTGTGAGAAATACTATGTTGCAGTGTGGTTCGGAGTCCATGTGAGATTGGAGAGTCCCTCCTCCTATCATTGACTGGGTAAGACAATTCATAGATTGGAAGGAGGCAAGGCATACCCCAGTAGGAGCATGCCTAATAAACCACTATGGTGTTCAGACTTACCTCCCGCTTGAGCACTGTTTTTAGGATTCCGTACCTCAGTATAAACAGAATCCTTACAGGATCACTTTGTTGTCCATCCATCCATCTGTCTGTTTGTCCGTTCTTCCAACTGTTTAGATCCCTTTTTCTGGGAAACAGGTATACGTGCAAAGTTGAAATTTGTCATATACTAAGGTCTACGGACCCGTGTCACCGGAAAAAAAATTAAGGTTGTAAGTGCGAGCAATTAAGAGATACGGCTATTTGTCACATATTTTGATAAAAACTCACTCATCAAAACCTATAGGTTACTTCCCATTGACATAGAATCGTGAAATTTGGCAAGAAGCAAGGAAATCCGAAAATTATCTTCGAATTGAAAATTTTGGGATTCCCGGTACATACACTACTGGCCATTAAAATTGCTGCACCACGAAGATGACGTGCTACAGACGCGAAATTTAACAGACAGGAAGAAGATGCTGTGATTTGCAAATGATTAGCTTTTCAGAGCATTCACACAATGTTAGTGCCGGTGGCACCTACAACGTGCTGACATGAGGAAAGTTTCCAACCGATTTCTCATACACAAACAACAGTTGACTGGCGTTGCCTGGTGAAACGTTGTTGTGATGCCTCGTGTAAGGAGGAGAAATGCATACCATCACGTTTCCGACTTTGATAAAGGTCGGATTGTAGCCTATTGCGATTGCGGTTTATCGTATCGCGACATTGCTGCTCGCGTTGGTCGAGATCCAATAACTATTAGCAGAATATGGAATCGGTGGGTTCAGGAGGGTAATACGGAACGCCGTGCTGGATCCGAACGGCCTCGTATCACTAGCAGTCGAGATGACAGGCATCTTATCCGGATGGCTGTAACGGATCGTGCAGCCACGTCTCTATCCCTGAGACAACAGATGGGGACGTTTGCAAGAAAACAACCATCTGCACGAACAGTGCGACGACGTTTGCAGCAGCATGGACTATCAGCTCGGAGACCGTGGGTGCTGTTAACCTTGACGCTGCATCACAGACAGAAGCGCCTGAGATGGTGTACTCAACGACGAACCTGGGTGCACGAATAGCAAAACGTCATTTTTTCGGATGAATTCAGGTTCTGTGTACAGCATCATGATGGTCGCATCCGTGTTTGTCGACATCGTGATGGACGCACATTCGAAGCGTGTTCGTCATCGCCATACAGGCGTATGATCCGGCGTGATGGTATGGGGTGCCATTGGTTACGCGTCTCGGTCACCTCTTGTTCGCATTGACGGCACTTTGAACAGTGGACGTTACATTTCAGATGTGTTACGACCCGTGGCTCTGCCCTTCATTCGATCCCTGCATTTCTGTAGGATAATGCGCGAACGCATGTTGCAGGTCCTGAACGGGGGTTTCTGGATATAGAAAATTTTGGATTGCTGCCCTGGCTACCACATTCTCCAGATCTCTAACCAATTGAAAACGTCTGGTCAATGTTGGCCGAGCAACTGGCTCGTCACAATAGCCCAGTCACTACTCTTGATGAACTGTGGTATCGTGTTGAAGCTGCATGGGCAGCTGTACCTGGACACGCCATCCAAGCTCTGTTTGGCTCAATGCCCAGGCGTATCATGGCCGTTATTACGGCAAGAGGTGGTTGTTCTGGATACTGATTTCTCAGAATCTATGCACCCAAATTGCGTGAAAATGTAATCACATGTCAGTTCTAGTATAATATATTTGTCCAATGAATACCCGTTTATCATATTCATTTCTTCTTGGTGTGGCAATTTTAATGGCCAGTAGTGTATATCTTGCCAGTATAGATATAAACAGCAAAAATTATCGAGAGTCCTGATTCCCAGAATGGATGAACAATCTGTGTACATAATAAGTTTATACACAATCTACTGTGCACGAGTCCTACTCGCACTCAACGGATTTTTTTGTTATTTATTGGCTTTTGGGCCTCTAGCCATTCAGCCATCTATATACAGTTTTTAATCCTTGGTACTCAGTTCTTAGAATTTTAGCGTGTTTTGTTTGTGTGGCTTAGGCAGACCGGATACAAAATTTTTTCGCAGTTACATGGAAATATATAACTAGGTAGAACGAAGTTTCAGAATTATGCAGTATGTGGTATTGCGTTTAGTCAATTTTAGAGAGAGTGGGAGAGAGGGAGGGAGAGAGGGAGAGAGAGCGCAACGGAAGATATACGCTACATAACTGGAAAATTAGTAGATGTACATTACTGATACTACAACCAATATACTTGCTGCATAGGTCCTAGAAGAGTCAGTTATATGTAACTGTATTAACTCGTGTAAATTAACAGGCAAATTCAGATGTAAAAGTTTCTTGTATCTCAGTTTAACAGTGATTAATCTGACGGTATATGCAAGTATTAACTATTTAATTTTTCTGCGCACAGGAAGGGAAAGATATCCTTGTATAGCGTGTAGTCTCTTGTCGCCAGGAACTCCAGTACAGATGTTGGAAGAGGACATTCTAATGCTACCAGACGCGGAATCCATGTTACAGATTGTCATCTTAGATGGTCTCTTCCAAAGAACATTTGATCACATCCTCCTTCGTTCCATACGTACAACGCGGTGACTCAACACTAAGCGGTGTAACCGCTGTCTGAAGCAAACATGATTGAAGCTCGGTCGTGCTGTAGTGGATACAAACTTTCTGCCATAACAGCTCTCTGGGGATCAAGGCTGCTTGGCATTCCTCTTGACGTAGGCTACCTGCATAATATCGACGTCGTGCGGACTGTGCTCATATTCTATTCCAGTAATTTCTTGTTAGTCGTCTGTATTGGTGTAGAAAGTGTTCCAGTACTTAAAGATGTTTATTTTCACCATCATGTATTGCATGTTTCATTAGACTACTTGCAGTTCAGTTTCCTTCTACCGTACAGCAAATTTTGATCCAATACGTTTTGACTTTGTTTATTGTCATAAATACCTCCCAATACGTCTAGGTTTTTTTAGTTCTGAATGCCAGTGTTAACTCCATAAGTACTCAGTATGAAGACCAAAATGCAGATTCAGTTTTTCATGTTCGCAGTAGTACACGAGGAGATAACTTCTTCCATTCTTTGCAACTCTGTTGTGAGATGTGGAGCTAGCACTCTGAAAATGCTTGAAAAAGAAAGAAAAGTGTAGGATATTTGTTTCAGCGCCCGGGAAGCTGGTGATGGAAACCCACTTTCAACGGAAATTTCCCCAGGCTGAAACTAAATAAGGGGCACCACATTTTTCTTTTTAATTGTTTAACTGTGGTATCCCGAAATAGCTTACAGCGAATCTTTAGAATTTATCTCAGTCATAGAGATGCAAGCTCGTATGGATTCAGAATAGCAATGCCATTGACGGCATCCGTCCATCTCACCATTAGATACCGTTCGTAATGACACAGTGAATAGCAAAAGGGTTTGTACTGTTGCGGAAGGGAAGTAGGGAGAGTGGGGTGAGGGAAAAAATCTCTAACGTGTCATTATGAATTAAAGCTATGGCTTTCTGTGTTGTCTGTCTCTTGCTGTGAGCCATATGATGTTCACCTGTTAATGTATGATGCAGCCATACGAAGGAGATATGCGAGTACACCGGATTAGCAAACCCAGATCCGTGCTATTACGCACAGAGTAACGCTGGATGTGAAGTAATCAGCAGATTAAAACACTTACCGGTCTCTATTTTAACCTGGATCTTCACCCTTCGCGGGCAGCGTTCTACCAACTGGACCATCCGAATATGCATCACGGCCCGGCTAACAGCTTTTCGCCGCTTTTTTCCCCTCTGTTTCTTTCCAGTGCAGCGACAACCGCGCTTCTAGGAGCAAGAAGGAAACAGAGAATTTGGACTAACTTACTTACCCACCCAGTTACGGGAGGACCTACAGTTTAACATGTGCCCAGTAACAGGTCCAACTCGACATTTTTTACGTTAACTAACATCGTCAGAGGTGAAAGAAGTGAAAGTTGCAGATAAAAATACTGGGAGAGGTCATGAATTCAACCCCAGACGTCTGAGTCCATAGCCTGGAAAAAAGCCACTGATCCACTGAGCTAAACATATTTTTGAACGTAATTTGTGAGGACAGACTGGTCTGAAGCATAGCCCGAGGACGAGGTGAGATCAAAAGACGACACTTTGGTTGTGAGCTAGCGAACCCAACAGCTGTGAAGTTATGAAAAGCATTGTTTTACTTTTTATGGCGTACATTTTACAAATTTTGCCTCTATGACTGTGTTTCAGTATTGTGTTGTTATAATGTAAACGTCACAATGACGTGTTGAGGAAATTATTCTGTCATGGTATCCGCCATTATATGTACACAGACAAATCAAACGGTTGACAAGTTATGTTTCCATATTTCTCATATTTTTTTCTTAACACTAATTTACATCGTACGAAACGGTAAGTACGATGATTTTTTTGTAATAAACCCCACTGTTCGTGTTTGACAGACAAGCCACAGTCGGATGCAGGAGCGCCTGCTACTTATACAACCATGTGTAACAAACAAGGCGAGCTTATGCGTGAGGAACGCCGTTAGGATTACATCGATGAGAAACTGAAACGAAACATATCATCTCTGATAGTTATCAAAGTGACAGAATTCGTGTCGGATTATTTTTTCTAACAGTTACAGGACATTCCTTCCAAGAAATGAGCCATAAAGTCACATCTTCATACTTTTTTTTGTCTCCCGCTTATAACATTACATCCCTGTTCTCCTAGCAACTGGCACGTGTCGTGTAACCGCGAATTAGCTGGAAAGAGGACTGTACTGCCGTTTGAAATGCTAGTACTGGCCGTGCTCCTCCTTTTATGATGCTGGCCTGGAGGTCTCCAGTGTGGCTGTGATCAGTGGTAGAATCTACTTTTGGATCTGTCACCGAAGGCCATCATAGGTCCACAGTGTGTAGGATGGATTATTGTCAGTAAATCTTTCGGGGAACTTCAGATTCTTATATTGAAGATCTCGTATATTGAACGTTGGAGGAAGTAACATGTTGCTTAACTCTTCTTAGAACGTACTCCCGGGGAATTTTAGTAGTAAACCTATCAGTGATGCAGATGCTTTTGTTGTTGTATATGCTACTGCAGTTTGATGATCATCTCCGCGATGCTGTAGAGACAGCTTGTTTTACTTGGTTATTCCACTTCTGGTCGCTACAAATGAATATTTTACGGTTGTTGCTGTTTCCAGTGACTGCTCGTCAATCAAACAAATAATGACAAAGCATCTTCTTGCCTTCTCATGCAAAATATTCTGTTCATTTAATTTTACCTAGCGTCGATCGTCGACACGTTTCCCGCATTTCTTTGTATGTTTTCCCCGCATTTCTCTATATGTTGCCGCATGGTCTAAGGCACCTTGTCACGGTTCGCGTGACTTCCCCCGTCGGAGGTTCAAGTCTTCCATCGGACATAGGTGTGTTGCCCTTATCGTAAGTTAGTTTAAGTAGTGTGTAAGCCGAGGGACCGATGACCTCAGCAGTTTGGTCCCATAGAAACTTACCACAAATTTCAGTTTTTTTCTCTGTGTGTTTCTGGCGTTGAAACTTTCTTATATACGACTGTATCACCCATGAATAGAATCAGAGATTCCGACATTATGCAGTAGGTCAATGTGTGTACAAGTAAACAGGAATAGGCCTATAACCCACTACCTTTAGGTACGGCAGAAAGTACTTTTACGTCTGACGGTTTTGTCCCAATAAGAGCAAGGTATTGCATTGTATCGGCTAAGAATGTGTTGTTGTTTTTGTTGGTTGTGGTGGTCATTATTACGAAGAATGGTTCGATCTAGCTCTTCATGCTAGTCTGTGTTGTGCAAGCTACCTCACTGCAGCATAGCTACTGCGCCCTACATCCACTTGAACCTGCTTGCTGTATTCAAGCCTTCCTCTCCCCCTACAATCAAGGGAAGCCTTATCCAGTCACCATACTAGTCCGATAATTCATAAGCTCGTATTTTTTTCACTAAGCTTCATTGATGTACAATAAACTACTACTTGACGGGTAGCAATTTCTTTTACATTATCTATGCGTGATCTCAGAAGTAGCCCGTCATGTCCTTTCCAACCATATTACTTGATGCCCAGATACGTAGCACAGAATCCAATATTTTGCCCACTTCTCTTTCTTAACCGGCCGGGGTGGTCGAGCGGTTCTAGGCGCTTCAGTCTGGAACCGCGCGAACGCTACGGTCGCAGGTTCGAATCCTGCCTCGGGCATGGATGTGTGTGATGTCCTTAGGTTAGTTAGGTTTAAGTAGTACTAAGTCTAGGGGACTGATGACCTCAGATGTTAAGTTCCATAGTGCTCAGAGCCATTTGAACCATCTCTTTCTTACTCCTCCATTACTTTTGAATTCATTGAATGCGTCTAGCGTTAGTCCCCTTTACTAATTTGGGCTCGTTTGGTTTTCGTTTGTCAGCAAGACTTTCTAGGAATAGTGGTTAAATATTCTGATACACTAATATTACAAACATTTGATATTTTCTCCGTCCGGCCAAATAAATGGAAGTGGGCGCAAAATCGACTTTGCAGAGGGTAAATTCATAATAGGCGATGCCACAAACATTATGTAATTCGTGGCGTCTTCTCTTCCTAAGATATTCCTTTCCTCACCACGTGACCAGTCGCTCGTGTATGTAGTCCTACAGTCCCACGATTCGTTTTGTCGCCAGCCACCGCTGACTGCCTGTCGATTCTTGCCGCCCGTTGACCATTGTTTGCCACAATTTGGGATAGGCCGCCCACTCTAGGGTAACCTCCTCAGTTGCCTCTTAGGGTGATGCTTTGATTGGAATTGAACCCGTTTCCAAGGCTCTGCTCTGAAACAAAGACAGACAGATCGATGACTTTCTGTAGCAAGTAGCCTTGAGCCCGAAATACACGGCTAACAAACGAACGAGTGAAAGAGTGATCATAGCTCGTTACCGCGTACTGCACCTGGCCTGTAAACGGGGCAGTAACTCTTGTACGCCGGCGTGCTTGGTGGACGGCTTTTACGTGCCAGCTATAGCAGGCAGTAACGAGGTCGTTCGTCGTTTTCGGACTCCGGCACTCCTTTCCGGTCTGCAGAGCGGAACACTGTTCGTCGTATAGCTGCTGCATAAGTTCGTATTTCGTGACGCTCGCTTCAAAACGTCACAGTGCGATCTGTAACAACACTTAGAATAGGAAGGAAACAATTTAATGGCCACAATATAGGTAAGAAAAATTTGGACGATTGAAACAATGAAAATTTTTATATAATGATATTGATTTTGAAACAGCGCAAAAATACAACTAATTTAAAAGCAGAATTGATTCCAGCTACAATTAAGTGATGGAGTAAAAATACACGAAAGGTTTAGAGTTAGCCTTTGGACACACTGTGAGAAAATTAATTCAGTGTGATATAATTTGTGTTGCGAGGTTTAATTAACCTTTTTTATCCGAAAATTCAACGGAAACTTTCCTGGCAATTGTAACACGCCAACATTCTGAGCATTTTTGTGTGTAGCGTGATTTTGATTGATACGAAAGCTTCTCACGTACATCATAAGGCATCATTGCATCAGAGGCAGTACATTATTGCAAAACTAGGTATCCCCCTGTCAATAGAGCCAGTTCGAATCTCCGTCTGGCCCTCCCAATTTAATTTTCGCGTGCTTATCCTAAATCTCTTTAAGGCAAATGCCAGGAGAGTCTCTTTGCAAAAGAAGATAGCCGGTATTCTTTCTCCAATCCTAACTTGTGCTCCGTCTGTATAAGTGACGCCGTCGTCGACGGGTCGTTAAATCTTATCTTACTTCGCACCCGTACCTTAAATATACTCCATGTTTCAAGTCTTGCTGCACGAGGATGAAGTAGATAAGTTGTTGGTTATCATCAGATCACCTATAAAATTTGGTATAATATATGAAGTAAAATCTAGCAGTTAGTGCTGCTGACTGCCATGTTAGCGTGGTTACAAGGAGGCAGAGAAAAAAATTACACTGCATGTAGCACCTGACGAATCCGTGGTATGTACAAGAATTGTGCAGATACTTAGGCAGGAATGATGTATTACAAAAATTCCTGGAAGATCTAAACCGTGTGCTGGGCCAAGACTAGAACCTGGGGCCGTCACCTTTCGCGGGTAATTGCTCTACCGACTGAGTTATTAAAGCAATACTCTTGACCCGCCCTCAAAGCGTCACTTCTGCCAGTACCTCTTCTCCTACCTTCCAGACTTCACAGAAGTTCTCCTGCATATCTGTAAGGTGAAAATTTGTTTTGAAAACAGGCTCCTAAACCGTTGTTCAACCATTTCTCCGCAATATTTTTACCTCCAGGAGTTTTAGTCCCTCAAGGACAAAATAGCGCGAAACAGGCTCCATAGGAATTAAAAATCGTTGGCCTGTTTATCCGAAAAAAAAAGAGTTCGAACACCAGAAAACATCGCTCAAGTGAAGGATACCCTGGAACAAATTTCGACAGACCTCAACGCCGTTTATCTGTGGATGTGGGAATGAAGAGAGCGTCGTATCGAAACATCAAAAACGACCTCCATATGTATCCTTACTAATTTATTGTTGTGTGTGAATTAAAGCGTCCATTTGAACTTTGGCGTGTTGAGTTCTGCCGGTCGTTTCTGAGTACAAAGGAATCAAAACTTTTAGGTCCTTAGTATTTCATTTCTTCGTTTGACACCTGGTTCAACCTGTTAGGATATGTGAATTCCCAAACTATGCGCCATCATGCGCCAGAAAATCCCGAACAGAACTTTGAAGAGCCTATGCAAAATCTCAACACTGGTGTTCGGTGCGCAGTATCTGGTGTCCGCTTCTTAACACGATCTTTCAGCACACTGTTAATGCCGACCGGTATGTCCAGAAACAGTTCATTCCATATGTGGATCAGCCCACGGAAGAAATTTTTAGCTAGTCGGAGCAACAGCACAAACCGCCTCGACAACCTTGTCACGAGTGCATGAGGTGTTGGGTGAGTGAAGAGAGGACAATCAGCAGAGGCAGTGCAATCTCCAGACAACATCGATCGCCTGATCTCTCTCCCTGTGATTTTTACCTCTAGGGCAATGTGAAGGGTCATGTGTGCTCAAATAATGCACACACACACACACACACACACTGGAAGAACTGCGTTAGTTGATTGATAACGTTACTGCTGTTACCGCTGTGGCAGAGATCTTACGGTTGCTTCACAGTTTGATAGACCGAGCACAGCGCTGCATCGACGTAAAAGGTAGCATTTTCCAGTGCCTTCTGTGATGTTCATTAGCAAGGATCAGTCTACTTGTAAATAGAATGAGATTTTCACTCTGCAGCGGAGTGTGCGCTGATATGAAACTTCCTGGCAGATTAAAACTGTGTGCCCGACCGGCACGCCATTTAGCGTCGCGCGGCAGGGGCGATACGTAGATAATCAGTCACCCTTCTTCATATTCGTAGTTCCACACACATTGAGGTGACAAAAGTCATGCGATAGCTATATGCACATGTGCAGATGGCGGTAGTATCGCGTACACGATATATACAAAGACAGTGCATTGGCGGAGCTGTCATTTGTACTCAGGTGATTCATGTGAAAACGTGTCCGACGTGAATATGGCCGCACAACGGACGTTAATAGACTTTGAAAGCGGAATGGGGGTTGGAACTGGACGCATGGGACATTTCATTTCGGAAAGCGGAATGGGGGTTGGAACTGGACGCATGGGACATTTCATTTCGGAAATCGTCAGGGTGTTCAATATTCCGAGATCCACAGTGTCAAGAGTGGCCGAGAATAAAAAATTTCTCGGTCGGGCACACAGTTTTAATCTGCCAGGAAGTTTCATACTTGTAAATATCTTCCGGGCCAATTTTATTTTGCTCACTTTGTAAAAGTGTAACCGGTAACACTATTGCTGGCTTCATTAAGTGTCGTTATAATTTCGGCCATTCTCGTGATGCTTATAGATTCTCGCTTGTTGATAACCGCTTGTTGGTACTTTTTAATAACTGCTCATCGCTTAGCTGAGCCATTTTTATTATAGGTCTTTCACCGGGACTCTCGTGAAGAAATGTTTCCACTGAGAGCCTAGTACTGTATATCAAGCGTTTCATAAACGTTCTGGTGCTCACGGCGGCACGCCATTTAGCGTCGCGCGGCAGGGGCGATACGTAGATAATCAGTCACCCTTCTTCATATTCGTAGTTCCACACACATTGAGGTGACAAAAGTCATGCGATAGCTATATGCACATGTGCAGATGGCGGTAGTATCGCGTACACGATATATACAAAGACAGTGCATTGGCGGAGCTGTCATTTGTACTCAGGTGATTCATGTGAAAACGTGTCCGACGTGAATATGGCCGCACAACGGACGTTAACAGACTTTGAAAGCGGAATGGGGGTTGGAACTGGACGCATGGGACATTTCATTTCGGAAATCGTCAGGGTGTTCAATATTCCGAGATCCACAGTGTCAAGAGTGGCCGAGAATAAAAAATTTCAGGCACTATTGTCACCACAGACAACGCAGTGGCCGACGCCCTTCACATAACGACCGAGAGCAGCAGCGTTTCCGTAGAGTTGTCAGTGCTAACAGACAAGCAGCACTGCGTGAAATAACCGCAGAAGTCAATGTTGGACGTACGACTAATGTATCAGGTAGGGTAGTGCGACGAAATTTTGATGATCGTTCTGGAAGATTTGAGTGAATGATTCGGCCACCCAGATCGCGCGACATAAATCCATTCGAACATTTATGGAAGATAATCGAGAGATCAGTTCGTGCACACAATCCTGCACAGGCAAAACTTTCGCAGTTGGGGACGGCTATAGTGACAGCAAGGCCCAGTATTTCTGCACGTGACTTCCAACGGCTTATTGAGCCCATGCCAGGTCGGGTTACTGCACTACTCCAGGCAAAATTAGTTCCGACACGATATTAGGAGGTATACCATGACTTTTGCCACCTCATTGTGTGGTTGGGCGCCACATTATTTAACGCCGCAGCCGATACACGCGAAGGCCTATTGCACGGCACTGTTTCGCATTCGATCGATGCGCGAGCTGCAACCTGCCGTCCGGGAGACCTCTAAACTAATAGAGTGAAATCGAAAGTGAATAGAGCCAAGCTAATGTGGCAGGACGTGTTCGTTCCAATGCCAACCGGGGACGAGAAAGTATACAGTTATTCTAAAATGCTACTAAACTTATAAGTTTGCTTAACACAATAGAACTGGGACAGAACTCTATGGCGAGCAATGAATACTAATAAACTCTTGTCACACAAACAGTATTATAAAGAAATGTTCACGGCGTGTGGCGCAGATTTGTGAAAGCCAAAAGAACCGCCTGCTGACTGTCAACATGGATTTTTGGAGACGGAGTTTTGGATTTTCAAGGCTTGCTCACCCTAGGAATGACAGAATCAGAGAGACAGTGAACGTCCAGATTCCGTGGAAAGGAAGCGCCTACTCTGGTATCATCGCTTACAACGTATGCCAGACACAAGATGGCCAAAACGAATGACTCCGCATTAGAGAAGAAAGCGTTGCGGACCTTTGAGATATTGTAAAAATAAGTCACGGAAGTCACGGCAACGAGTGGCGTTAAGGTGACCAGGAAGTGAAAATATGTCGAAATAGCGATTTTGTTTTCCTATTATGTGAAGTTGTACTCCAGTCTTTCCTGAACAGTTGTACTCCAGTCTTTCCTGAACAAGAACATGTATGGTTTTTCTATGTTTGTTATATATTCATAAAAAAGAGATACCATTTTCTAAACAACGACTCAATTTAGCTGTCTTTATCCCGGCTGCAGCAGACTTTTCGTGGTCGTGCGGTAGCGTTCTCGCTTCCCACGCCCGGGTTCCCGGGTTCGATTCCCGGCGGGGTCAGGGATTTTCTCTGCCTCGTGATGGCTGGGTGTTGTGTGCTGTCCTTAGGTTAGTTAGGTTTAATTAGTTCTAAGTTCTAGGCGACTGATGACCTCAGCAGTTGAGTCGCATAGTGCTCAGAGCCATTTGAACCATTTTGCAGCAGACTTTCTCCGTCATTGTTTATTCTTTGACTACTGATTGTCAAGTGGATTCCCCCCCCCCCCTACCTCCATGGTCCCCCCGGTGATAAAGGAATGTAGGTTGCAATTGAACATCAATGTAGCATTCTGTTTACGTTTTCTTCGTCGCAGTGATTTGAACGAGACGCTTGATTTCAAGACGTAATCTTATTGTGTTTTTAATTCTATTTTATGCGGATAGTTCTTTAGTCTGAGCAGAATAATATAGAAAAGCACTAATAATTTAGAAGGAATGAGAAAAACTCTGTGCGTCACCTTCTTTCCCAATATTGCTATACACGAGGACCCTTTCATTCTCTCTGTCCAAAGGGCCCCGAATCATGGTGTAAACATTAGAGAGCTAGTGTAACTGAAGATGTGTATATAGACACATCCATCCCCTACCATTGGCAATAGCAGATGTTGTAAAACCAATCTATAGAGACAGTTAGCAAAAATTTTCTCACTTAATGCATCCGTGGGAGAACTCAAAATTCCAACGGAAGTTTCGATAACTGTGTTTGGGAATGCTTGCCTAAACTGTATTTGTGGGTCTCAAAACCGTAAAATCTGGTGTCACGGATGCAGTGTTGTGTTTAGATGATGGGTCAGCCACTAGGCAGAAAGTTTTCAGTGACATGGACATAGAAAGTGGGGTGAACACGAAGTACATGCACCTGTCGGGTGATCAGCTGAGAAAAGTGCAGGATGCTGAGAAAAGTGCCCTACGCTACAACTGACAAAAGAGGCCGAATTTTAAAAGAAGTCTACCAAACGTAAGTCGGAGGATACGGGAATCCGCGACGATGACAGCGATCAGGCGAGTTTTAACTTTGAATGTAGGTTGAACAGATGGCGCCACTGACTTTAAATGCATTTTGTGGGATTCGCGGAGACGTGCCAGCCCCAAATAGAATCCGGCTGGTGATTTAAAGACCAGGGCCAGTGTGGCAGCCAGCCTGGGTGCTGTTTCTAGGCGGTTTTCCATTTCCGGTTAGGTGAAGATCGGGCTGTAGTGTATCGGTAAACTAACGAGCGAGCGGCGCTCTTGATGGGGCAAGTGACTTTTCCCAGAAGATCTCTGCAAATGACCTACAGGTGCACCAAAAAACCTGTCGCCCATTTTCTGTCCAGCAGCATAGTGCAGTGTGCTCTGATAATGGTCTATTCTGTTCGTGTGATTTATTTACTAGCGTCAGTCAGTCCGGTTTGTTTATTTAGTGATGAAGTGATGAATAAGTTGAAAATGTGCACAATAGGAAGAGGAGTTATTTGTGAAGTATGCATGTCCCGACCTCAGTTACACGATTCGCAAACTTTTCGAAAAGGTACCACGCTTTCACATGACGAAAACAGATGAGCCACGCAAATTCAGTCCGGGGGGGGGGGGGGGGAGACCGTCAGGAAGAGCATCCAGCCCCCCCCCCCCCTCCCCCTCTCTACTCCAAACATTGCTAAATCCAGAAAAAACATTACAACACCGTGAAGACGCGGGATAAGACCAAAAAAAGGAGGAAGAAGACTCTGTCCCTACATGAAAAATCATGTTATACTCGTGCAAAATAGTGCAAATGACTCTGAGCACTATGGGACTTAACATCTGAGGTCATCAGTCCCCTAGAACTTAGAACTACTTAAACCTAACTAACCTAAGGACACCACACACATCCATGCCCGAGGCAGGATTCGAACCTGCGACCGTAGCGGTCGTGCGGTTCCAGACTGAAGCGTCTAGAACCGCTCGGCCACACCGGCCGGCCCCGAGGCAGGATTCGAACCTGCGAACGTAGCGGTCGCGCGGTTCCACACTAAAGCGCCTAGAACCGCTCGGCCACAACTGCCGTCTACACTCGTACATGTCACTTTAAAAAATATTACATGGTTATTTTATCTTGCATACTGTGCCCTTTAAAGCAATGTCGTACTTAATATACTACTGCCATAATGTTTGTTTTCCACATGGCAATAATCGCAGTGATACTCAGAATTATTATTATTATTATAAAGAAAAAGTTTCATGTTTGAAGCCACATATAGGAGAAGCTACATTGAGATTATATGTGCATAATCCTGGCCTTTCAGTGTACACAACTCGTCTTATGTAGACTGCCTGACAAAAAATGTGAAGTACCCGTAGACTTGGTCTCGTGTTTAACTTCATTCACGTACTCACTACCGGCGGGTAAGACAGATAGAACGATATCAAAATGCATTAGTGGTGTTCGTGTTTAATGTTGTTGCTAGGGCAGGTAGGGGCATGAATAGCGTCAGACGTTGAGTGATCACTGTGAAGCCCGCGAGATGCCTCTTACTCATGTCAGACATTGTTGTCAGCACCTAACAGTGTTGGAATGGGACCTCTTGTGGGTGTCCATTTAGCCGGCTGAGTGAATCGTGCAATATCCAGATTTGTAGGGCATTCGGATGTGACAGTGGCCCCTTGTTGGACTGCGTGGGAGCACGGGGGCGCGCATACTTGTCGTCAAGGTTCCTGTTGACCATTACAACGAGAGGGATCGCCATATTTTGCAACACACACATCGTAACCCCTGCATATCCGCACCTGCCATCCGATAACAAGTAATGAACCTTCTGCATCATCGCGCATTATTCGTCGGATACTAGCAGCAGCCAGAATAGTGAGCTACCGCCCTGCTCGCAGATTGCCGTTAACACACCACAGACGGCTGTGTTTGAGTGGTAGCGTGATCGGATTAGCGTGAACCGCTGATGAATGACGTCGCATTGCGCGCACGATGAATCACGACTGTTTACTATCCCGGATGTCTACCGTCGGCGCGAGTGGTGGCGACCTGAGAAGGGGTCCCATTCTGCTAATGTTTCCGAAAGCGGTGTTATGGACCTCGTACACGATCAAACAATTTGTCAAACTGTACTATGTTTGCCAAACAATTGACCGTGTACGATGCTGTTTGACGTCTTTGTCAAGCATAGGTCTTGTTTGACGTGTTGGCGAGAAATTTTGATTAACGGGAAGTCTGACAAGATTTCGGACGTTGTTTGCGCTGTCGAATCGCCGCATATGTTTAGTGAACATTTGTTTTACTACAATTTATCCCACTGTATCGTGAGTTTCTGCCAACTGTGGAAACTACGACCAAGGATAAAAACAAAATAGCACTGGCATTTGCGAAAGTGGGAGAGGTATGACACATTTCCCGACCATATATCACTCAGGAAGAGGTTATGAACAAAATCATCGCTAACATACAAGCGGAAGTGCAATGAAATAAAAGAAAAGGAAGTTTTCCTGTTCTTCCACGGCGTATGTGGGCTATATGTTCCTACGTTGTGGCATTTCGATAAACTGTCGTTAGAAGAGCAAGCAGAAGAGAATAAATTTTCGCATACATGTCTTCTTTAGTGTGAGGGCGAAGTAACTGCAAATAAGTTATAAAAGGTTTCACTGCCCATCCGCAGAAAGCTGATGTAATCATCAGGTTGTGAGTGTAATACTTTAACAATTTTCATGTGCATGTTTCTCTCTCATTTTAAACCATTCCTTGGAACAGCGTCTTGTTTTCTACTTCTTTAACCACAATGTCAGTCAATGTTAGTAGTGCTTTAACTCCATTTGTAGTCATCCGACTATTGCCAAAATACAGCATACACGAAAAGCGCCTGCTTCAAAAGTAAGGTAAAATTGACAAGCTTTCCTGGTACGTGTACAGACTTGTTGGACACATCCATGACTATATAAGAACGAATTTGACTTAAACAAAAAAGGTTTCCTCTTTTACGAAGGTCTTAACAAGCTCTTTAAAAGTCTCACTGTCCGTTCGAAGAAAGTTGATGTAATCATCGGATTATGAGAATAATAAAGTATTTCCCGTAGCAAATTTTCGTAGGCAAATCTCTCATTTTAAGGCATTCCCCTTCATTACTACTTCTTTTTTAAATACAATACCAAAGTCAGTGCCAGGACTGCTTTGTCTGCATTTGTGGCTATTTTCACTACTGTTGAAATACTCACGAACACGATCAGCGTCTGCTTCAGATTGAGGTTAAACTGACAAACTGTTTGACAAATCCGCAGCTAGACTAGGGCTCATTTGACTAGCAAGTTTGCTCTTTTACATGGCATTTACTCCCGGGGTCGTGGTGCGGACAGCCATCGGGTACGTCTGGGGTGTCCTGCATCCTCATGTGTTATCCCTCATGTTACAACATCGTGGTGCCATTTTTCAACAGGACATTGCTCGTCAACACATGAACTGTGTGCGTGATGTTGAGGTACTCTCGTAGCCAGCAAGATCCCCAGACGTGTCCCCCACAGAACATGTCTGGGAGCAGTTCGGACGTCAGGTCTGTCCCAGGGATAGTATATAGTCTATGAAGGATCAGAAACAACTTGCCTCAGCGGAGGTCACAGCGGCTCTATGAGACTTTTCCCAGTCGATCCCTCCTGGCCAGAAGGGGCGCAAGGTCATACCGATAAGTGATACGTTATCTGTAAATTTAACTGGGTTTTGTAATCACTAAAATAACATCACATACACTCTCAAGCTGTGAAGTTCCGTTTCGTTTCCTCCCCCTCTCCATTCTGAGTGCTCACTTTTTTTCCCTCACGTCTTGTACAATGTGCCGATTTACAGATACGGACCATACTTTCGTGCAAAAAATTCCGGAACTTATACACAAAAGTTTTCTACGCTTACCTTTTACTTATTGTGCATGGTTTCCTTCGAAATACCAATACTCTCCTCCACAATTAATCCACCGTTCCCAACGCCGTTTCCATTTCCGGAAGCAACCTTGGTACACCTCTCGCTGGATCGCGCCAAGCGCCGTCTGCGAATTTTCTTTTATCTCGTTTTTCGCTGCAAATCTTCGTCCTTTCAACGGGGGTTTCTACTTTGGAAGTAAAAAAAGTCCGCAGGAGCCAGGTCTGGAACATCTCGTTCTCATTTGCACCATCCAAAAGCTCTTCACAGATTGCGAGGCGAAGGTCTTTCTGGTCTTGACTTATGAGCTGCATGAAGAACTAGGCGGCAACACGATAGATTCCAAGACGCTGTGTCATGAGTTCATGGCATGAACCAACCGAAATGTTACATTGTCCTGCAATCTCTTGGACAGTCAGTATTCGATTGGCACCCACAGTTTCGTTGACGTTCCGGAGATGAGCGTCGTCATAGGCGTCGAAGGGCGTCCTGAACGAGGATCATCTTTAACTTCCGTCCGGCCATTTATAAACCGTGTGAACCATTCGTAACACACCGAGTATATGGCTTAAGCACTCGTCACCGTGTGCTTCCTGCATCATTTGGTGTGCCTCTGTAAAGATTTTCTAAAGTTTCACGCAAAATTTAATGCAGACGCGTTACTCCTCTAACTCTGCCATCTCGAAATTCGCTAACTGTGCTACAAAACGTTCTACTCAATACAGCAATGAACAATGACTAACAGGCATACAACAATGAAACTTATGGCAGTTACACATTAAACACAGACGTGTGCAGGGATGCCAGTCGCATTTCGCTGCAACACACCATTGGCGCGAAATTACGAATGTTCCGGAATGTTTAGAACAGAGCTCGTATTTTATATTTAAGTATGTTTTGTCCAGTAGAATGGATAAGAATTGTAAATTTGGTCTGTGTTTCCCAGTGTAGATCCGATCATAAGTGAAAGTTTTGTGATTGCAGCCGGCAGAAAATAAATTATAATCACTTCCGATTGTAAAAATCTCGCTTTACCGTTCTTGATTGAACGTCTCCAGTTCTCTTAATCAGTACACCAAGTAAAACTCCTCGGCTCATCTATCTGCCGGTCAAGTTGCGAAGTTCTGACGGTGGGATTACCGAATGACCTGTAGTTTAGATTTAGAAATTTAGCGGTCTTATTATCCTTCCTTGGGGCACACCCGATGTTTAGTTTCGTTTCTGTTGAACATTAACCGTCCGGTATAACTTACTGGGTTCTGCCAGTTAAAAAATCGTAGAGCCATTAGCATACCTGTGAAAATGATTCGTATTGATTTATCTTTATCAATCGACACTGATTTCGTTTCGTAAGCCTCTCGGAAATTAGGGAATCTATCTGTTCACACATCTCTCGGAAATTAGGGAATCTATCTGTTCACACATCACTAGTTCGCAAGATCTGTGTTTCACGCGACTTATTTGTTCTGAACCAGTGCTGATCCTTTGAAATAAGAATCATCTTGTCTTCCAGGAACTTCGTAATGTTATAGCTTAAAAACATGCTCTAGGATTTTGCAGTTGATTTGTACCCTTTTTGTAAATAGATGTGATCTGCGCTTATTTTGAGATTTGCGATAAATACGAGTTAAGGAAGGCAGTGATTTCGCAGCATAAACAATAGGAAATATAATAAGAATTTGGCCAGGGCTCGGTGCCATGTTCGCTTTGAGTGGTCCAGATTATTTTCATTTAAGTAATTTTTCAATTAACGAAGAATTGGAGTCTTTCTTACACCTGCACGCAACTTGTTTAAAACAACTACACTGAGGTAACGGAAGTAATGCGTTAGCGATATGCACATATACAGATGGCGGTGCATTGGCGGAGGTATCATTTGTACTCAGGTGATTCATATTAAAAGGTTTGCGGCGTCATTATGGCCGCAGGACGGGAATTAACACACTTTGAACGCGGAATGGTATTTGGAGCCAGACGCATGGGACATTCTATTTCGGAAATCGTTAGGGAATCCAATGTTCTGAGATCCACAATGTCAAGAGTGTGCCGAGAATACCAATTGTCAGACCTTGCCTCTGACCACGGACAACTCAGTGGCCGATGGTCTTCCCTTAAAGACCGAGAGCAACGGCGTTTGCGTAGAGTTGTCAGGGAAAGCAGACAAGCAACTCTGCGTGAAGTAACCACAGAAGTCAACGTGGAACGGGACAAACGTATCCGCTAGAACAGTGCGGCGAAATTTAGATTTATTGGGCTATGGAAACAGACGACCGACGCGAGTGCCTTTACTAACAGCACATCGCCCGCAGCGCCTCCCCTGGACTCTTCACCATATTGGCTGGACCCTAGACGACTGTAACATTGTCGTCTGGTCGGATGAGTCCCGATTTCAGTTGGTACGAGCTGATTGAAGGATTCGAGTGTGGCGCAGACCCCACGAAGCGATGGATCCAGGTCGTCAATAAGGCACTGTGCAAGCTGGTGGTGGCTCCATACGGCCGTGTTTACATGGCGTGGACTGGGTCCTATAGTCCAAACGAACAGATTACTAACTGTTCGGTTTCCTGGAGACCATTTGCAGCCATTCATGGAATTTATGTTCCCAAAAAAAGGTGGAATTTTTATGAATGAAATTGGTTCAAATGTCTCTGAGCACTATGGGACTTAACATCTGAGGTCATCAGTCTCCTAGACTTAGAACTGCTTAAACCTAACTACCCTAAGGACATCACACACATCTATGCCTGACACGGGATTTGAACCTGCGACCATAGCGGACGCGCGGCTCCAGACTGAAGCGCCTAGAACCGCTCGGCCACCTCGGCCGGCTTCTGCAAGGGACTGCCAACGATTTGTTGTGCCCATGCCACGTCGAGTTGCTGCACCACACGATAATAGGAGGCATCCCATGCCTTTTATCATCTCATTTATGTCCAGAGTAAAGACTTCCACTTACGTCACCTACTGGAATGTAAAATCTAGGTTAATAATAATTCATTGTTGTAGTGCCAGCGCGCGTGAGGTTGAAACCGAACAGCGATGAAACATTTTGGAAGGTTTTATAAAAATCAAATAGTTATAAAGATGAAAAAATGAAAAGATCGTATGACATTTATTGGCCGGGATATCCCATTCGGAGTTCGGCCGCTGTATTGCAAATCTTAGTTGACGCCACTTCGGCGACTTGCATGTCAGTGATGATGAAAATGATGATGGACGCACAATGAAACAGATGAGTGACTTTTATGGATACATCGACCTTTGACGTCGACTGAAACATGTGCAGTTAATTTTCGTGTCGCTAACTTTTCCGATGCATCAGCGAGCTCACGACCTATTACCGCTAATGAGTGACGTATTGGGAACACTAAATGAAGAACCGATAATAAAGGCGAAATTGAGCGCTGACCCTGTTGGCTGAATAGTGCGTCAGTATGACCTAATTAACAGCAACACAGCAAATAGGCGTCGAGGACGTTATCCGATAGAGTCAACTTGAATACGCTCTGTTACGCTTGATCGAAACGGAAACTAGTGATAGGGCGGCAGATATAATCTCAGAATCGCGGCCTTCATTATGTGATGGTTAAAAGTACATGACTTGAGGTGTGAAGGCGAATGTCGAATACATCTTTCAATCAGGGCAGAATGCTCAGTATTAAGCCAGTTGCCGTGGATTTAAATAGCACTAAGTTCACGCCAAGCTGAGAGCTACTTTCAGTATTTCTTGAATATTTTTTGTTGTTAAAAATTTAATTTTAATATCTTTGCCACTGAATCCATCATTCGACAGCTTTCTCTATCACGTACCGTTTTGTCAGTATGTGACTCTATTAGAAACTAGGAAATTAACAAAACACGTGAAAAGTAATTTAGTGTTTCGGTATGAATGAAGGTTTTATTCAAGTTTAAATATAACATCCCTTCATTACACAGAAATCACGTGTCATGTTTTGTTCTGTGTACATATTGCAGGTCATCAAACAGCTTACCTTGAATGTTTTCGTCATCTTGGATGCTGCGAGAGTTTGTCGTAGATCGATTTTGTTTCCTTCGTGAAACCACGTTGAGTGATAGAACTCTCTTTCGAATACTTCAGACGTTTTCCATCTTTGGACAAAGCTTTCATAATCTTTTTTCATTACGCCAAACGGTATGTGGAGAAGTGCTAACAGAAATTTTTCAGGTCCACGAGGTTCTTTCTTAATTAGAAAAAGGTTGTAATAGTTAAGATATACACTAACCAGTACCAGTGCCACCGAAATTTCGATATAATGATAATAACAACAATAATAGTAATAACAATAATAAATTACGAAACTCGCAAATTAAAATCGCTAACAGTTTTTTTGTTTTAAATTAGTTAATGGTAATTATAAAAGAGGGAGGATGACGTGGCTTTTGTTGTCGTATTAGAATTCGCAAATATGTAATCAATAATTCTGTATTTGACGTAAGCAGCTTTTCTTGTGTTAGTTTATATTTCAAATTAGTTTGGGGCGTCAGCCCATCATCGGTGATATCTTATATGTTGGCTACTGTTTTTTAGCGTATGCCTAAGACGGTGTTTCGTAATAATAATATAACGTGATTTTTATGGGCATACGCGAAAAAGCAGTACGTGTAAAATATTGCTGATGATCGACGACCGCCAGAAAAAGTACGATAAAATAAACTACCATGAAGAGCAGCTTATGTCAAATGCATAGTTATTAATGTGGCATATTCGCAATTTTGCCAAGTTGCAGAGTACCAGGTGCACAAGAGATTCGTGTTAGAATACAGCACACAAAAAAACCACAAGAATAAGCCACTCATAAAAAAAAAGAGTTGTTTCTTTGACAGCCTGTGTAATTACACATTGTAGGCAGAGAAGACATTCCTGCGTTTCCCTTTGCCTCTCGAGGGTCTAGTGGGGCGACTGACGTTTACCTTCAAACACTACTTGAACAAAGTTGCAGTCACCACATAATTGTTGAGGTTAGTATGCATACGAAGTTACGGGTGTATTGTGCAGAAATAAATTTTTAAATAATTCTTGGTCCATCATAGATACACTTCATAGAAGAACCAATTCAAGCTTGTAAGAAACCTACATCTACAAACATTCTTTGCAAGCCACCATATGGTGCATAGCGGAAGGTACCTTGTACCACTACTAGTCATTTTCTTTCTAGTTTCACTCACAAACAGAGCTACGGAACAAAGGACTATCTATATGCCTCTGTACGAGCCGTAATTTCTCTTATTTTCCTACTCGTTACGTTGGCACCAATATAATCGTCATTTAGCTTCCATTAACTCTGTCAGGTTTAACAGTTTCCTCCTACGAAACTGAAATCTCAAACCCCAACTGCCCAGTTTCTGACAAGTAGATAATTGCTAAAATAATGTAAACAAATGATATTTTGTCGTGCGCCATTGTTGCGATACAATAATGACATGTGCCCGAGACATGATGAGGTTTACATGCAGTATGCTAGGTGAGGTTTTTGTCTCAATACTGTCTATACGGACGGCGTTGGCCCAATGGCAGATCATTGGCTTTTAAGGATGACAGTTTGTTGGAGAGTGGTGTGCATGGAGACAACTGCATGGAAGACGGGAATGGCATTTAGATAATTTACACACGCGAGTAGTACGTACACACATCAATAAAAAAATATTGCCTGAAATATCAGACCTTGTGTTGCCACAGAAGTTCGATATGCAATCAAAAATCACACGATCCAAAATTTTTCAAAGTAGTTGCCCATGAACATAACGCAGAATCAAAGCGAGCAAAAGCGACAATGAGCCACTCCTGACCAGCTTGAACACCATTAGTCAATATAGTTTTGTTCCGAGGAGTCATATATCATCTTGTATCCAACAAATAGGTCGTTTTTCAATAATTCCGCTTAAATCGGAAGGTGGGCTGGACTTTCATCGTAGTTTTCTGACGAACGTGCGAATGAATTTTTCAGTATCTTCAAGTATCCGATCAGTGCAATTCGCCTTTTGAATTTCGCGAGAATTTGCACATGTGCACCATGTACAGCTCGCTGCAACTTCGTGTTAATCGGATTCTTCCTTCTGTTTCCATAACTTTTGATATAAGTCTGTGCAAGAGCGGGGTGGAACTTGCCCCCTCCGTCCCCTCTATACTATTACTAAGGGCGGAGCTTATTCTCACCGCTCCCCACTTCATAAAAAAAAGTACCACACAGCTGTCTTCTACATGCGTACATGCACTGAGAAACCTCGCAGTATTAGAAGCGTGATGTGTGACAACTACGTTTTATTACAAAACAGTCTATCCATGAGTTCTAGGTACGTAAAAATAATGTTCAAGAACAGCGGGGATGTTATTTGCCATATGTGGAGTCTCCGAAGTTTCCGATTTGCTCCTTCGGTCATTTTGATGGAATCTACTTTTAAATAAGCACGGTCATCTGGCATTATATTTGCTTCAAAGCACTATGCTGATACTTAAGATATACTGTTGCTTTAGTGCTTATATGGAGAGTATACTACCAATGTTTTTCAGTCGTTTACCGATGCAGAAACTGCGAATTGAGCGCTTTAAACAAGGTAGGCTACGTAAACAACAGTAAATTTTTTGTGATGATTCAAAATTAATGTAGAGGAGTTTTTTTTTACCACGTTAAGCCAACATATTTTTTAAAAAAATATATAGTGTCTGTTATGGTAATATTTTATAACAAGTTATTTGTTTTCCTAATTATTGACAGGATCCATTCTTGGTCCTCTACTATTCCTCATATTTATAAATGATCTACCTCAATGTACAATGTTTCAGTGATGTTTTACCATTTTTGCAGATGACACCAACATTGTGATTAATGGTCATACATGTGAAGATCTTCAAGGATATGTTAAATGTTCTTACTGATTTAGTGAAATGGTTTAGCTTCAATGGACTCCTGTTGAACTTTAATAAGACTAATTATATTCAGTTCACTGCAACTGCTAAAACGGAGGAGGAATTAACTGTGAAATGTGGAACAGGATCAATAGAAAGAGTTGAATCAACAAAGTTTTTAGGCGTTTTAATTGACTCCAGAGTAAACTGGTCTCATCATATAACAAATCTTCAGAAGAGACTCAGCTCATCGATTTTTGCCCTACCCAATCTCTCTGAGCTGAAACGTACACACAATGAAAGTAGCATACTATGGATATTTCCATTCTCTTATAACGTATGGTATTATATTTTGGAGAAACGAAACACTAGAAAAGAAAATACTCTTGGCCCAGAAATGTGTTATAAGAATAATGAGCGGTGTAAACTCCAGATGTAGTTCTAGAAACCTAATCCGGAAACTAAAAATTCTTACTGTCATGTCCCAGTACATATTTTCTCTTATGGGGTTCACCAACAATAACACTGAGTTTCATAAAAGAAATAGTGAATACCATGGATATGATACCAGGAGAAAGCATGGTTTCCAAAATGAATGTAAAAACTAGACCATGGTGCAAAAGGGCGTGCAGTTCTCTGGTGCAAAAGTTTTTAATGCTCTCCCTCCCGATATTAAAAACAAATTTGATCACCATTCCTCCTTTAGGGAGCATCGGAAGCAATTTCTACTGGGAAGATCATTTTACAGTTTAGAAGAGTATTTTAGCCACAATGAAAAATCCACCTAGGTCTGCAGACCAGATATTTTGAGTGTGATACACCATTGTTTAAGTCTGAGCCATGATGTAGGTACCATACCCATGTAACATTCGTAATCATTTTCACTGGTTTTTAATTTGTTTTCACTTTCTATGTGTAATGTTTGGTGTAATCTGTCACTCTTACCACATATGTGTATAGCAAACATGTGGTATTACTTTTGTCTGATTGATTGCTTTAATACTACCTTTGTATTGTTTGTTTACTGACACACACTATATCCTTGTGAGTTTATCACAGTTGGATCGATGGAGTAATAAATAAACAATATAAATAATAAAACAAAACAAAATAAAATAAAAGTTGCTGTTTGAACTCTTTGTGAACTGAAATTTTTGTAGCATTAGTTCCAAGTTATCACACACTACTTTGTTAAAGTAGTATGCTACTGCCTAAGAAAAGTATTTTGGTGAAAATGGGATATGGTGCAGACAGAACATTAGACCAAACATTTTACACCTAAACAGTCTTGGGATCTAAGAAAGAAAAGTGTCAGGAACTTTCTGCCAAGGAAAAGTGTAGTGCTTTATTACAGTGCTGTCACTAGAGTCCTTAACGAATAAATCATAAAAACCAGAGGAATATGAACAAATGTAAATGCCATTGTACAATATTATAAAAACATACCGTAAATTGAAACACTTCAATGTACACACTATACTAACTGAATTTTGTGTTAATTTACTGTCAGTTACTGATTAAGTGGGTGACTCACATTTTGACTTTTTTGTTTGTTACAGTCCCCATTGAGCAGAAGGCATGACATACCCAGCTTCAGAGGACCTAGAAGTCTTTTCCTGAGACGGTGTGAGAATGGCTTTGGGTTCACTCTCAGGCACTTCATTGTCTATCCACCTGAGTCATACACAGTGAGTTGAGTTGCCACATATGAATGACATGTTTTCTTTATAGTTTTTCAAATTGATGTATTTTGGGTTGTGCAATATTTCGAGACAATTCTGTTATTTCAAGACAATTGTGGTTGTGCTTCAAACATTGTCACTGCCCCAAACATCGGCGTCTATTAATAGCTGAAATAGGAATTTTTTTAAGAACATTTTAAAGCACTGATAGCATGGAAGTAATTGAGGTTCAAAGATTATAGATGGAGATAGAGGCTTGAATACAGTAAACATGTTCGAGTGGATATAGGTTGTAGTAGTTATTCAGAAATGAAGAGGCTCGCACAAGATAAACTAGCATGGAGATCGGCCAAACTAGTGTACAGAACCAAAGAGGACAACAGCAATTGTTGAAGATATAGTATTTTCAAAGAAACTATAATTACAAAATTTCCACGGGGCAGAAGTCTTTCTTTTATATTGACAATGTTATGAAAAGGGTAGATTGCTACTCACCCTACAGAGGAGATGTTGAGTCACAGGCAGGTACAACGAAAATACTGCTATAAATTGAAGCTTTCGATTCAAAGGCCTTTTCTATTACAAATAAGGCCTTTTGACTGATAGCTTAAATGTATTTTTTTTTTTTTTTAAGTGGATGTGGTATAAGCAGTTCATTGAAATTTTGGTGTTGAGTGCACCAATTGTCTCTGTTCTCTAGCATGGGTTTCATCTATAGCAATATTGTCTGTTACCTGCTGATAGTGTCTTTTTCTCATGCCATTGCACATGACTGACTGATACAATATTCCTGACAGTGATGTGGCTCAGAGGTTAAGATGCTGGGCTCATATTTGGGAGGAGAGGGGTCCCACCACCTAAATTTAGGTTTTCTGCAGTTTTTCTATGATACATACATCAAGTACGATGATGATTCCTTTGACTAGATGCCTTTCATGCCCCTTCCGAGGCCAGTCCCGTCTTGTGATTGCTTTATCTCTTATGTCCCTACCAGTAATGGGATGTTAAATGCTAATCATTCTTTCTCTTTAAACTTTCCTGCCTGTCATTGTTTTTCAGATTCCATTTTTGGTGTTGTGTTATACTTCTTGCTATGTTAAAAGTTGGGCTAAGTAGAGTGATTGATAGTGGACATGCAAATACTCATTTTAATGTTTTTAAGACATCGTTTCAGTTTTGAGTGTTGATACAGTTTATAATTTTGTAGGTGCTGCAAGGTGAGAAAAGATTGGGTGTACAGCATGGGCACCATGGCGCTGCTCTTGATGAGCCCATGGACACAATATTTGTGAAGAATGTATATGAGAACAGTCCAGCTCATGCCGCAGGCCTTGCTACAGGTATATGTGCTTTCAGAATTAAATGTGGTTTATTATAGTAATAACAAACAGATTTTGTTTGTCTTCTAATAAGTTTTGTAACTTGTGTTAGTATCACTGGAGGGCACAGCCACCACAGTAAATGTAGAATATGCTAAATACAGGAGTGAAACAGTATTAAATGAAGAAATACATAGCTTTCCTGTTGACTCTTTAGTATTTAGAAACACTGACGATGACTAAATCTTCTGAAGATTTTTGATACAGGACCAGGAATAAACTTTGCAGGTAAAAGACCGTCTTTCATATGAACCCAAGTGAATTTATGGATCCGCTATACAGCAAGATTTGAAGTATTACTTACAATCTAGAGGGAATGAGACTGATAACTGGGATGTGTAGGACCAACCAGGGTGTTGATAAGGTGCCACTATGTATGAGGTGCCAATGTCCCATGCTGCTACAGGCATAAAAAATCATTTTTTCCAATTCATCTATGCACCACACCATTGCTTGCAAGCCGGTCGGTGTGGCCTTGCGGTTCTAGGCGCTTCAGTCTGGAACTGCGTGACCGCTACGGTCGCAGGTTCGAATCCTGCCTCGGGCATGGATGTGTGTGATGTCCTTAGGTTAGTTAGGTTTAAGTAGTTCTAGGTTCTAGGGGACTGATGACCACAGATGTTAAGTCCCATAGTGATCAGAGCCATTTGAACCATTGCTTGCAGGCTGTATGAACTGACAGGGTGCAGTGCAGCCGTAAAGGGTTCTGAAGTACCCAAAGAAAGGTACCAGAGAGTGGAGATGATTAAAGTCATAATGCTCAACTGCTGAAGCATTCACAACAAAGTCTCAGAATCGGAAACAGTCATAAATAGCACTTCAGCTCATATAACACAATTTATGGGAGGCTTGCCAACAGGGTTGTTGTAATATAATCCAACCCCCCTTCCACCCCCACCCTCCCACCCCCAAAAAAACCATGAGGGTTAAAAAAAAATAATAAATAGCACCAAAAAAGAAATAAAAATAAAATACATGTATGTAATTGTGAAAATTTAATGAGTATACAAAATGTTACATAGGCAGTTTTACACAAATTAAAAAGAGCCATCACTTTTATTGAAGATAACCATTTAGTGTCACAAGAATATATTTTATTAACATTGTATTTTAACTTTCAATGTAAGACACACTGTAAATGACATTTACACTTACAGAAAAAAACTATTAACTTGTGTTAGAATTGTAAGAACTATAAAGTAAAATTTAGCCCCTCTTTGGAAGCATACAGAAATTTCTTCTGTCTTTTTCTCTCCTGAATCATTTCTTATTTTGACCAAACAAGCCCATAGGTCGAAAAGTGTCTGACAATGGATGCAATGCTGGCAGAGCAATAAATGTAGCATTTAACTAGAGTAATAAATCTCATTGATAAGTTTCCTTTTATGCTGTTTTCAACCCCATTATCTTGCAGTGTTCGTTTGGATGCAACAATGTTACGATTGCATCGGAAAACTTACTTGCAGGAAAATAATCAGAATCAGCAATCCTGACAGACCTAACACTTACAGTCCACCCTGGATGCATCTCTGAGCCCGTTTTCTGCACTTTCTTCTTGTTTAGCAGTTAATCTTTTCCATCTGAATCTTATACCTTACACTGAAAGGGTTTTGGTGCTAGTTCCTTTTTTTCATTTGAGTCTGCATCATGTTTTCCAAACAGATTGATCCATAGTACTGCAGATTGTGCAATATTTGTGCTGTCTGCATGAAGAAGGTCCAGGACTCTACAAACCTCTGACAGTCATCAGAGAAGATAAGTGGTGTCTTTCGAATTTATAACATTATCCAAGATTTTAATAATATTACAAGGTCTTCTTCAGAATGCTATGTTACAATTTCTACATATTTCAAATAATTATCAATAAAGGTGCATAGAAAATCATGCTGGGAATTCTGTGCAGTAGAATTTGAGAGTCGCTGTAGTGGAATTTGCGAGTTGCTGCATAAGACCATTCGTTTCATCTAACAAACCGTGTAATTGAGGGTGCTTCCCAAAGTGCTTATGAACTTCATCAGTATGCTCTATTACACACATAGGTGTTACTTCTTTGAGTAGATTAAGGTAATGAGCTGAACAACCATATGTTAATAAGTCAGGCAGGTATCCTTGTAAAAACTGTTGCCTTTTTGTAATTTTATTTTCATTATCAATGCAAACAGCAAATACTTCTTTCTGAAAATTGTCTTCATACATTTTAATTGAATTTTTCAAAGACTCTGCACAGAATGGAGCTTTCTTTGGTTGGCTGCACAATCAGTTGCATTTAATAGAAACACTTGTTGGTATATATGGATACTGGTTGCTATTTTTACGTATGACCAAAATTTTTTGGGATTATTTTTAGAATCTGCAGATAAAATATTGGTTTAAATTTGTTAAAAGAATATCTCATTGACATTTTGACAGCTGCTTTCATTTCGCATAATTTCTGTTTGTCATCAGGGCCACAATGCCATATTCTGGCTGTTTACAAGGCTCTGTATTTGAATACGCATGCCTATACCAGTTCCTCTGGCAATATTATGAAAAGGATAGATTACTACTCACCATATAGTGGAGATGTTGAGTTGCAGACAGGCACAACAGTAAGACTGCTAAAAAAGCAAGTTTTCAACAAAAAGGCCTTCTTCTGAGTTAAAACACACACACACCTGCACACAACTGCGTTTAATGTGTCATTGTATTATGTCTGTTAGTTATTATCCAGTGCTGTATTGAGTACAATATTGTGTCGCATGGTTTTCTAATTTCTATATGGCAGGTTTAGAGGAGCAATGTGTCTGCATTAAATTTTGTGTGAAACTTAAGAAAACCTTTACAGAGATACACCAAATGCTGCAGAAAGCCAACAGTGATGAATGCTTAAGCCGTACTTGGTGTCACAATTGGTTCACATAGCTTAAAATTTGCCGAACAGAAATAAAAAATGACCATCATCAAGGGCAGTGACTATGTTTAAAATGACCAAAGATGCTCAATATCTTTGTGTCCCGCGGTGAATGTTTAGAGCTGACTATGAAGATATTCATTAATGACACTTTTATTTGCTTTCCCAAACAAGAAAGAAGTGCCTGAGAGTGAACCCAAAGCCATTCTCACACCGTCTCAGGAAAAGGACTATACAAGACAACAAGTATCTGGTGCAGTTGTTAGATCGGTTACTGCTGCTACAATGGCAGGTTATCAAGATTTAAGTGAGTTTCAAAAACTCATTTACGGTAGAGGACTGCAGCACCAGTTCCCCTTTCAATCATCGAACAAGCACAAGGATGGCTGACATACTGTTCAGTGTATCTGGGATTGTAAAACAGTTAAGATCCTTGACACCAGGAAGGCATCTGGCCCAGATGGTATCCCCGTAAGATTTTATGTTAACTATGCTACAAATACAGCACCAGTCTTGTCCATCACTCGTGAAATGGTTGTACGGGAAAATCCACACTTCATCACTGCCTCGGAAATGCTGTGTTTGTTTTATTATTTATATTGTTTATTTATTACTACATCGATCCAACTGTGATAAACTCACAAGGATATAGTGTGTGTCAGTAAACAAACAATACAAAGGTAGTATTAAAGCAATCAATCAGACAAAAGTAATACCACATGTTTGCTATACACATATGTGGTAAGAGTGACAGATTACACCAAACATTACACATAGAAAGTGAAAACAAATTAAAATAAAAGTTGCTGTTTGAACTCTTTGTGAACTGAAATTTTTGTAGCATTAGTTCCAAGTTATCACACACTACTTTGTTAAAGTAGTATGCTACTGCCTAAGAAAAGTATTTTGGTGAAAATGGGATATGGTGCAGACAGAACATTAGACCAAACATTTTACACCTAAACAGTCTTGGGATCTAAGAAAGAAAAGTGTCAGGAACTTTCTGCCAAGGAAAAGTGTAGTGCTTTATTACAGTGCTGTCACTAGAGTCCTTAACGAATAAATCATAAAAACCAGAGGAATATGAACAAATGTAAATGTAAAATGATCTTCCCAGTAGAAATTGCTTCCGATGCTCCCTAAAGGAGGAATGGTTATCAAATTTGTTTTTAATGCTGTGTCCCATCTTCTAGTGACGCTCATGTCAGGAAAATCAACAAAACTGTGCATGCCAATCGAAGACTGACTGTCAAAGAGATTGCAGGAGGATGTAACATTTCAGTGGGATTATGTCATGAAATCATGACACAACATCTTGGAATCCATTGTGTTACTGCCAAGTTTGTCACACAGCTCATGAGTCAAAATCAGAAAGACCTTTGTCTTGCAATCTGTGAAGAGCTTTTGCGTCACACTGATGAGATCGAGATGTTCCTTAAGAGAATCATAATAACATGAGTCTACAGTTATGATGATAAGACCAAGGTTAAATCTGCATAATGGGCCAGGAAAGGTTCTCGGGGCCCAAAAAGGCTCACCAGGTCAAAGCTGTGCTGATAGATGTCTTTGATTTTCAAGGATTAGTTCATCATGAATTCATGCCACAGGAACAAACTGCTAATCAATGTTACTATTGGGATGTGTTGCCACACCTGCGAGAAAATGAGAGATGGAAATGGCTTGAAATGTGGCGAAACAGTTGATGGCTCTTGCATAATGATAACGTACCTGCACATTCATCCCTGTTGTTATATGGCTGTTGCACAAATAATGATATCACTGTGCTGCCTCATCCTCCATACTCTCCAGGCCTGGCCCCTGCAGACTTTTTTTTTAATTTCCAAAGTTAAAACACTCATTGAAAGGACGATGATTTGCAACAATAGAGAAGATAAAAGAAAATTCCCAGATAGCGCTTCATGCAATTGAGGAAGCAGTGTACTACGACTGCTTCGGGAAGTGCAAACGATGTTCAGTTGTGGAGAATAGTGTTTCAAAGGAGACAAGCAAAATAAGTAACGCGTAAACATAGAAAAAAATTTTGTGGACAAAGTTCCAGAATTTTTTGACCATACCTCGTATGTTGTCCAACACAGAGTAAGGTCTTGTGGTCGAAAGCTTACTTTTTTAGCAGTCTCTTTGTTGTGCCTGTCTGCAATTCAACTTCTCCGCTATATTGTGAATAGGATTTATCCTTTTCATAATACTGTCATTATTCCATCCTCTACTTCCCATTGTTTAAACATTCAATAATGCAGATTGAGGCCATATCTAAAGTAAGACTTCAGAAACTTTAGGAAGTTTTGTAGAATATTTGACCAAGCACTGGATAGATATGTAGCTAATCGAACCTTTCATGATGAAAGGAATATATATACCGTCTTTGTAAAGAAGCCACAGCCACTGCACTATAGGCATAAGAGAAAGTATAGGGCTATATATAGAGAGATGCTAAATGAAATGCAGTTGGTTATTAAATGGGCAGTGCGTGAAACTTTCAACAGGTAATGTGGAAGAGCCTTATCAAAAGATCTCTTTCGAAACCCAAATAAATTCTGCATATATGTAAAATCTATCAGTGGCACAAAAGTCAGTTGTTGATGAATCAAAAACCGAAATTGAGGGTAGCAAAGTAAAAGTTGAAGTACTGAATTACATTTTCATATCTTCCTTTAAAATGGAGGATTTGTGGAGCACTGCCACAGTTTAATTAGTGTCATTGACTTTGAGAAACAGCTAAAACTGCACAGCATAGTGGAATTTGCCCTTTTAACATATTATCTATGTATAAGCCATTTACTTTCCTGTATACTCTAATTTTGATGCAGTAATGTATAACTTTGATCTAGATACAAATTGTTCTGTTTGGATCCATTGCCCATAATTAATGTAATTTTTATATCCAAGGATAGTGTATTCTGTGATTGAATCTGGTATTTACAGTATTGTGCCAGTTGAGAGTTTTCAAAAATATTTAAAAGCTGTAAAATACTGCCATCTTAAAAAACTGTAATGTTTCATAATTCTTATAAGAGTGTGAAGGGTTTTGTTATGTTCTAATTTGGCTATTTTTGTCTTGCAGGGGATCGCATCATCAGTGTGAATGGTTTGGCAGTGACAGGCTGTAGCTACGCGCAGGTGGTGCAGACTATACAACACAGCGGAAACTTCCTACACCTGCTTGTCGTGCCTAAGGAAAACGACCTACTGCAGCTGGTTTGTGATTAAAGTGGTTGAATATGAATGCACTGTACTATATCTTTTTTCTTCAATTAGTGAATGACACCCCCCCCCCCTCACACACACACACACACACACACACACACACACACACACACACACACACACACACACACACACACAAAAGTAGGTTGTGGGGGAGGGAGGGGCATAAAACAGAAGAGGAATCAGACAGCAGAGAAGAAAGTGTGGGTGTAGGTTTTACACTGAAACTAATCATGTTATACACTACTTATGTGCAGGCTTTTATATGGATGTGACCAGTATTAGCCGTCCACCCATATGAATAGTCATTGGCCAATATGCTTGATGTCAGTGACTGCTTCACAGCCTGTGCTATTCCTCGACACCACCCTTGCCTCCCCCCATCTGCCTGATTTCAAGAAAAGATTCTTATTTGATTTGCGTACATGGGAATCGCTCGTGTAACCCATCCTTTGATCCCACAGTCCTGACACCAATCTCAACAAGGTCGTGTCTCGACCCATCTCCACCCTGATCGCCATGTTACGCTACAGTCAGATTCACGAGTGATTGCTGTTTGCACAGGTATAGGCACAGGCACGACTCACATAGTCGTTGGTTCCAAGTGACAGTTGTATGTTGCGCATACACATCTTTGCATTTGAAGAAAGCGGGTTTCCTACCAATTATATATCTTGGTTGCTTGTGTAGAATTTGTCATTTACCACAACATTTGGCGATGACAGATTGCAACAAATGGAATAAAAATTCACTAAATACATCGCTACAGTTATGTTTAATGCTCACATTGGCTATGAAATTCACAGCAGGGCACTCAGCACACTACTGAACACTCGTTGGCTGTCGGAGAATGCATGACCTACATTTGCAGAACAAGCATAAACCTGACCGCTGTCTTTGAAGATTCCAATTATCTCCAAATATGCTTCACCGTCATCATTCTACAGTCTCATTGTCCTTACAGGAATCCCCCCCTCCCCCTCCATGTCTGTGGAGGTGGGAGGGGGAGAGGGCAGGCAAATTTCTTCTCTTTGTGTTCCGCACCCCCCCAAATGCATTAAAGAAGTACATTTTTACAACTTGCTAAAAGGCGCTGCATCACCTGCCTTCTAGCGTGACATGTCGTAACATCCCTGCCATTATACACTTGTTATTCGCTGTATCGTGGGTCTCTCCTTTCTCTGTTGTCCTAAATCAGGATAGAGTGTGGACCAGGAAATTGAATTTAACTTTCTTACACATAGGCTGTTATTGATTATAGACATTTATTCTTACTGATAGCCATCTCGTGTATAATCATATTTCAGAGGACACTATATGCCGCAGCCTTTAACTGAACAGTCTGGTCGTCACTTATTCTAACAACTTACTAGTGCTGTTGCTCTCTAGGCTTACATGCACAAATCGGGGTTTGGATTATCTGTGAGAACAGCAGCTTTATAAGGTGCAGTGTCCAAAGTGCGCAAATACAAGATAGTTCTGTCCTTTGTATTGGCAGTGTTTCTATTATCAGATGCCCAGTGGATGATTGGTATCATTTTTTCATTCAAGCAATTTATTGTGCTCACTTGCAGTCCACACACAAAAACAGTAAATTAAAAAATACACAGGCATTAGTAGTCTTATGAATCTGTCTTTCAGTCAAACCACTGAAAATCCTTAATTGCCATTTACTCTTTTTATTTGTTACAAGTGTTTTGTAGCTTGCCAGCATTTACAAAAACAAACCAAACCCTGTGACAGAACCTAAAAAACTGTAAACGTAGTTTTTTGTTAGAGTGGTACATTACATAATGAACACTGATTGTGCTCTTAGATTATTAAATCTGTAACAATCTGTGTTTGTTTGTTTTGTGAATGACATCCACAATGCACGTAATGCAGAATTGTTTTGAACTACTGATTTTCTGACTGGAGTAAATTTTTTCTCAGTTTGAGTCACAGAATACAGCATTGCATCATAATTATTCAATGAAAACACCTGCATCTTCCATACACACATCCTGTGATATAATATAAATATTACAATTAGATGGTGGTTTCACATGCACATGTAACAATTTGACTGATTCTGGAAGTTGTAGTTTCCAATGTTTTAATGTTTGTGCTTTCTGTTTTGACTTGACACCTTAGTAAAATTATTTAAGCGGTATTAGGTGTATTATGTTTCAAGTAATGCCGTTCACTCCAACTCTCAACAGAAAACTTAAAAAAATGTTGTCCAGTTGATTTTCCCTCTGAATGAGTAACTGAAAGTGTTTTTACAGAATTTGTACTGTGAACATTAAAATTAATATCTCCATTAAACTAAATATAATTCCAGTTTAACTTCCTAATGCAGTTTAGCTTTTGCTACATATTTATTGGCAGTACTTCGGTGAGACGGCGCACAACCCTGAGACAAACCGGCGGCCATCACGGCTGCACTCACCAGGCCGTGGCATGCTGCAGCAGGCGGCTCCACCGCTGCGGCAGTATGCCTCCCCTCCACCATACCGCCCATTGCAACAGGATCCTGACTTCCGTAGTCGACGTTCCAGTGAGGGCTGTGACCGTGACCATAGCCCTTTTCGATCAGAGCGTCGCACTAGTGCAGACAACTGGGGTGGATACAGGTGTGTACGCAGGACATAATATCATAAAAGTAACTTATAATAAAATGATCACAAGTATTTTACAGCCGCCTGTTACTGGGTTTTTTCAATTACATTTGATTTTGTAAAGTTATAAAGCTGACCGTTCATACACTAATTTCTTTTAGACTGTATTATGGCATGTTATTTTCAAGTGTAGCTGCATGTCATGGACGTTACCAATATCCTCAAATTCGGGTAGGTTTGTCAATGGCTTCCTTAAAACACTTGAAGTGAATGACTTTATTTGTCCATGAAAAAAAGAGAATAACTTGTAATTTCACCCAGTCTTGTCCAGTTTAACCTCTGTTTCATTAATACCCTGTTGATATTGTATTAAACTGTAAGTACTGTCTCCTCCTCTAGCACATTACGTGCAATACACACCTACCATGAAATAACGTCTGCTTACCTTTCTTAAGAAATTTGAATTTTCATCCATTCATAAATGAACTTTGTTTTTATCCTCTAGTTTTCCATTATGATGCGGTAAATTAACGTAAATTGGTTAACATTCTGGTGCTTGATCAGTTCGCTACCTCTTCCCACCAGTCATTCAATGAGTCACTTTTATAGCAAAAGTTTATGGATGAATTGTGTTACTTGCGAAACCAATACATAAGGTTCCCTGGCAATGAGGAATTCTGCCTTTCTTCTGTACTTGAACTTTCCCCATGAATAATAAATAAAATTTACTTTTCTATTATTTGTTTATCCTTCACAATTACAGACTATTATCTGGAAAGGTAACAAAGGCCATAAAGTAAGTACAAACAGAACAAAAAAATTAAAAATGCTATTACTGAGAACATCACTAAACCTAATACTATTACTACTTTGTACCACTACAAAACTACTGTAAACACATTGCTACTACCGATCCTGGTTATTAGGGGGCAACTAAACTGTAGATGCTTGTTTCCACTACTGAATCCACTCTCATACTGCCTGCATTAACAATCTTTCTGATGGTTTCCTTGGGCATAGAGCAGCATGTCACTGTAACAAGTGATTCCAGAATTCAGTGAAACATCTGAGAATCCACACTTCCATAATCACTTGCACCAATGTGATAGAAGGTCTTGAAAAACTGCTACGAGGGTCGAATGAAAAGTAATGCCTCCATCTTTGTTTATTGGGTTTGGATGGGAATATTTTAATAAATCAAATGCAGAAATAATCCATAGAATGTGATCTTTAATGATCAATATTCAGTTTTTCACATAATCACCAGCCAGTTGGATACATTTCTGCCAATGATGAAAAAGTTTTCTGAAGCCGTCACGGAAGAAGTCTACACTCTATTTCTGCAACCACGGTCTCTCAGTTCTCTCAACATCTTCATCAGAAGCATAATGATGTCCCCGCAGATCGTCTTTCATTATCGGGAACAGCTGGAAGAGGAGTTCCTGGCAAATTTCAAGTCTGCGCACTTTCATTTTAGAAGTCAGCATCCGGGGTACCCATTGTGCACAGATCTTCTGATAGCCAAGCAAAGCAATAGTGTGACCTACATGTTCTTGTAAAATGCTGATTGTGCTTGTAATTTCTCTCTGAGTGATACGACTATTGTCCTGAATCAGTCTGTCAACACTTTGCTTGTGAAATTCGGTGGCTGCTGTCACAGGACGTCCAACTTTTTGTTTGTAACGCAGGTCAGATGTTACCACCTCAGTATCTTTAAACTTACTCACCCAATGATGTACAGTACTCACATCAACACAATCATCATAAACTGCTTTCATTCTCTGATGAATCTCCTTTGGGGTGACACCTTCTGCTGTCAAGAATTCAATGACCGCACATTGCTTAAATCGCATTGACCGACCGTCTGTGCAGTGTTCCACACTTTACACTGTAACAACACAACCGTTCAATGATGGGGCGCCCCAGCAACTGGAGCTGTAGAGAAGAGGCTACGGAACAAGCCAATACCTGCCGCGTATCAATGCTACCAACTGTTGAAGAGTTATGAAGGTGGAGGCATTACTTTTCAGTCAACCCTCGTACATTCACTGGTTGCTAACCTCAGTTGCCTTTTCATCTGTAGAGTATATCATCAAGCCAAGCCGATAGCATGTTGACATGCGGTTGAATGCTTCATGAAGTTGTCCTTTGCGTCCTGGATACTGTGTGTGCAGTGTTATCCAACATGCATGAGATTGACCCATTCCTCAGTGCTGTTTTGGGACCCAGCATTCTTAATATCTGACAACCATTACCCACTGCTTAATTGTAGAATACGAAGTTTCTCAACATGTTATCTGGAGTGTCCACAGTGCAACAGTCATTGGTTTGCCTTTTGTTTTTGTACAGATGTGTAGCTTATGGCCCATGGCTGGTCAGTTAATGTATTAGCCCACTTGACAGGTGAAGAAATTTCATTTTTAGTCTCTCTCAGATGTTAGGGAGAAATTCATTGCTCTCCTGTTTTCACCTGAAGTGCCCACTCATTTTTCCACAGTTAAATACTTGATCTTGTATTTATTTTTTCATATTGGTCCCTGTTTCCAAGTATCCTTTGTACTTTCATTTGAGTGCCCTTCTTGAACCATTATAGGGTCCCCTTTTACCTGATTTCCATGTCCAGTGGGCATATTCCTAGAATTACTAACAGTGGATAATTTGGTTTTGTAAAGTAGCCACCTGTTAATCTTAATGGTACTCCTCTTTGAACTCTTCTGACTAACAAAGATGGCTTCCAAGCTGACATCTATGACTCCAAATGCTTGTACCATATACAGCTGACGCTACAATAAATTGGTGGTATGCTCAGATTGTTTTCGTGAGAGTCAAAATTGCTTATTTTCGATCATTATAATTTTGCCCACCATTGTACCTTTTCTGCTTGCCTCATCTGTATGATGTTCAAAATTGCGATGTTCATTCCCATAATTGTTCTTAACCTGTGCTGGTCTTCTGTCTCATCTCCTTTATTGTTAGGATTCACTGTTTCAGTTAGCAGGGCAGTGGACTGTTACCAGCTTTGTTACCATCCTATCATTTCTTTTGAGCAAGGACTAGACTATTGGTGAACTTCGACATAAAAGTTTTCTGGGTATGGTACCACGTCATAATGTATAAAACTACTGCTGCTGGAGAAAAACCAACGTTTCGGCCATGGTTGCAGCGGCCTTGTTCTTGACCAGTAGACCCAGAAGAAGGCCACTGCAACTGTGGCTGAAACGTGGTTTTTCTCCAGCAGCAGTAGTTTTTTACATTATGACATGGTACGATACCCAGAAAACTTTTATGTCGACTGACTCTGGTCACGGAAGCCTACGCAATTATATTGGTGAACATGTTTTCTTGTAGAATGTTTTTTTTACTCCCAGGGAACTGTTTTTAAGATAATCTCCACAAATTGTTACCATTGTTCCATTTTTATTTCCCATGACTATTGCTTAAAACGTTGTTTAACATGCCTGTATGTATGCAGCCTGTGGATTCTTTCTTTTTGGTCACACTGCTGTGGCATGGCTTTCTGGCTCTTCTTGTTTCTCATCTCAATTTTATGCAATGCCTTGGTCCAGGTGCAAGGTGCTCCCATAGAAGCATCTCTCCTGGTAGGTTTGACACCTCCATTTCTCTGTGTATAGCTACTGTCACTTCTTGCACTTTAAAATCTACATAATTGATGAGCAATAGACTTCTGAGACACTGAAACACACTTCTTAGTTCTTCACAGCCTCCTTGATGTTGTATTTGGGCCTTGCAAGCACATTTTTGGTAGTGTTTGGAATTCCCTTTTAGTGGTGATGTAGTGTGTGATATTATGATGATGCGATGTCATTTCATGCTCAACATTTCACATGGCATGCCTCTGTTGTATATGCCAGATTGACATCTGTCTGTGACAATGCTCCAACCCTCCCTTCCTAGGGTGGCAGATGGTGAGGTGTGTTCAATTCCTTCAGGTTCAGTTCTATGATGGTTTCTTCTGGTTTCCTTCCACAATCAATAGTTAGGCGGCTACGTCACAACACTGACTTCGCTTTTGCGTCAGTGATGTAGACGCAAGAGGCTTATTTTTCTCTAGGTGACCAATATCCTTTACCCATAGCTGATACTCATCCATATCATCACTGAATTGAAAATACATGGAAATAAGGATGTAACTCTCCTTTCTGTTTAACATTTCCACACAGGTTACATGTTCCGTACAATACTGTCAAATTTTTATCACTGCAGCAGCCTTGTTAAATAGTATTATTGCTGCCATAGGACGTTGCCCTTGGAAGACTGTCTGGACAGTTTTTGACATATTTTAAACCTTTCCTGTCTCCAAGAACAGTGTACTAACTTGAACTCTTCTGCCACTTTTCTATTCTCATGTAGTACACTGGCACATCTGATGGTATTAAGCTGTACTATATTTACGTTAATTGAGGATGAATGCAATCCCATGCTACATGACCATCCTTGATGACAGACTGCTTGTACAACATATTGAAGGTATATAATTAATTCCTGCTGGCAGAAACCTGTTTCAGTAGAGTCATCAGTGTTCCACTTCTGTTGGCAAATTTTTCACTTTAAGATGGATCCTATCTATGATACCAGGTTCAGGAAAAGTAATATACTCTCCTTTTGGGTACATATTCTTTACCAGGTGTAGCAAGTCATTGGCTCTTCCAGCCTGCAGAGATGTCACATTCCCTATACTTTCATAAATCTGTCGCTGATCTGTTCGGTATATTTATACGACATGAACACAATTTTACTATTGTCTTTTTCTACTGTGACTTCCTTCCTCATAGTGTCCATAAATCGCTGCATGTTGATCACAATATTTTGCCAGATGACTAAAGTCTTGGCATTTCACGCACCGTGTCACTACTAAGTTGTCTTTCACTGAAACTGAACAAAATCTGAGATATACTTTGTGTCATTTCATGAGAGCTGTTCTAACATGAAGGTTCACTTCAATAACTTCATAGACCACCTTTCCTCCCATTGATCCTGTCCTGAATAGTAATATAAAGTCACATTCAAAGCTTACCTTTGTCAGTTCATCTTCAAGGTTTTGTGTGTACATTGCGCCTGTCAGTGCCTTTACATCTATGTTGTCTGAGTCTCACAGAATATCATTAAAGATCTCTTTTTCTCAGGTTATTGACATATCAGTTTCTTGTACCTTTTTGTTGTTCATTATCTTTTCTTCGTCACTTTGTGTATCAGTTTCCAGGATGCTTGATCTTCCTTATACAGTTATTAAAATATTCTTGTAATTAATTCACCCATTTTGAATTGCTTGGTCCTTGCTGTAACTTTAATGAATACTTTATTTCCACAGGGCAACAAACAGCAGGGTAGGACCAGAGAATCCTTCCTCACAAGTTCCAGAAAGTCAGCATTTCGGTAGTCAGGATAGCTATCTTCAGCTGCCTGGTTGCCGGCGAAGCCTGGACGGTGGAGATGGCGGAGGGGGAGGGGGAGGGGGTGGAGGAGGCAGTCGCAGAGAGTCATCTAGCTCTCTTCCAAGTACAGACTATCTTACACCTTCGGATAGTAAAGACAGCCTGTACGGATCTACATCTACGCTTACAGGGGGACGCAGCAGTGATGATTCAATTATCATTGACAGGATACGGAAGAGCTTTGAGCAGAAAGAAGAATTTTTGAGGCGGCCTAATCAACCCATTTCATGGAGTGTCCTTGAAAATGTGGTCAGAAATCAGCAACAGCATCATCATCAGCAGCAGCAACAACAACAGCAACAGCAGCTGCTCCATCATAATCATCAGCAGCAACACCACCTCCATCACCAACAACAAATTCATCAACAGCAGCAACTTCAGTACCAACAGCAGCAGCAAAATCAGTGTTACCAAAATCATCCACAGACTGCAGCCCAGAATTCACAAAGCAGGGCAATTATTGCTAGGGAATTCTATGCCAGACCACAGAAATTTCAACGTCCAGTGTGGCCACCAACTAATTCTGCTTCGTCACTACCATCACAAATTGCTCCACCTAGTGATGAAAGACAGGAATCCCCAGTGAGAACCGCTGGTGCAAGAGTTAATCATGTGAGACCCTTGCATCAGAGTCTCCGTCGTGTTAAGTCTGATGTGGATGCTGAGCGGCAGTCTTCGGCATGTGGTAGTGAGGACAGCAGTAACCGTAGTGTGGCAGAGCACAGACTGCCATTTGAAAGAGCGTCATCTGAACCGTGTGAGGACAGGAGTGTAAATAGGTCACAACATAACTCTCTCAGTGCAAAGTTACCGTACAGTCCTGTGGTGCCCATTGAGAGTGCAAATTCTCAAGTGAGAAGTGTTCCTGCTGCAAACAGACCTGGAACGGGCAAGACACCCTTTGTGACTACACTGACACGCATTCATGAAAACATACCTGCCATTGACCGCAGACGAGAATTTGCCAATTCTCAGTCAGAATTTGCATTCCAGAATCTCCAGCAGCCAGATCAGAGGTAAGTTGCACACCTTCCATCACCTGTTGTTTAACTGCATATTGAAAATAAGTGATAAAGCTATTTAACAGACTTCAAAGAAATTACGTATTCAGTTATACCTCATTTTTTAAAACAGATTTTAGTTATTCGTCAACACAGTGTATGATTATTTGGTGGCTGATACAGTTAGTGTATGCCTTGTCTTATTCTTAAAGTAATTTTTATAGATTATGTTTATGGATCATACTTGTGTGGCAGTAGAGAACTTAAATATGGCTGAGAAAGATAGGGAGGTGAACAAATCACGGACTAGACACAGGATTGTATGTTAAAGAAACACACTAGTGAAAATTTTAAGTTATCATCTTTCAAAGCTAAATCTCATTCTGGAAGCTAATATGATTTAAAGAGGAAAGTAGTAAGTTATTCATTACTTGAACAGTTACTTTAAAGTAATGTAGACTGTATGCCCACTGTCTGCTTTTGTTCATTGTTCTGTATTTGTAATGTTATTGAGAACCACCATAAGTATATTGTTTACTACATTTGTCAGAGTTGTTGACAGAAAAACATAAGCCACATTGTCATTCAGTTTTTCTTTTTCATATGTATTTCATGTGCAACATTGGATTTCACTATCACTAATATCAAATTAAACTATCTTTACCATAAACTTTAATATTGTCAGTGGTGAATAATTCTGGGACCTTATTATGTTCTCTATAATATCTGATTAAATTTACATTTAGTCTTTCTGACCCAGAAAGGTGTATCCCCTTTTTTTTATATGGCTGGTCAAAAAGACTGGCTTTCCTTTACAGGGAGTTTCTCAGTATCTCAGTAGTGCTGTTACATTAATCTAAGCAAAAACGAGGCAACATGCAGTTTATAAATACTCTGCAGTTCCTCATTTGAATGCAATGGGCTCGTGGTAACTTTATAGGCCCTCACATTGAAACCATCGTTTTTCAGCCTCATTTCTGTCACCCTTTATTTTGTTGGCAGAATGATGAGTGCCTAGATGTTGTCTTCACAAGGTACAATGGCCAAGTCGGCAATGCCTGTGCTCTTCAGTTGCTGCAGTGAGCAGTCCATACACTCTGCTACTGCCAAAGCGCTATACAGCTTCTCAAAGCTGGCTGATCATAAACAGTACAACTTACAGCTGGTGTTGAACACTGATTATTTCCCTCTCCATCTATATCCATCCCACACTACATCCCATGTCTTTCTTTTCTTATGGTGATCTATGTGTGTGAAAAGATGCTTAGTTGCACTGTGGTTTGGAGTCAAAATTTGACTGAAGCACCCCTCTCCCCATCCCCACACCTTGCTGGTTAGTGATTTGAAACATGGGAGGAAGGCAAGGGCATACCACCTCAAATAAGACCATGCCTAATAAAAACATTGGTGCTCAAACCATCCTATGATTTGATGACAGTTTTACCTCTACTATGTACAAATTCGAACAATTAAACATTTAAGAGAAGCACGACTGGCTATATTCTTCTACAAATTTGCAAACTAAATTACAGCAATTGATAGATTTACCTCTCATTTCCTTCTGATTGGCACTAACAGTGATACGTGCTCTGGTTAGTAGATACATCTCTATTTCATGGGTAGCATGACAAATGAAGTAATTTAATAAGTGATACACCTGTAGAAGCACATATACAACAAATAAAACTTAAAATGGAGTGCACAACTGCAGGTTAACACTATTTATTAATGAAAATGTTCAAATGCGTAGCATATGAAAAAATAGTGTGTTATTACATGGAGCAAATTTTTATCTTTCTAAACTTAATTTTAACTTCATCATTAACTAGGCTATTTGTATTTTATGTCTTTTATATAAACCATTACTATAAGTTTAAGAAGTCACTCCAGAGTGAATAACTAAGTAGAAATATACAGTGTCATTTTATGGCTGTAGATTATTCAGTGAAGAACGTTGGTTAATTATTGTCCCACTTTCACTGTTTCCTTAGATCCATTTCAAGACCCACAGAGGATGGACCTAGGCGTGAGAGGTCCTGTGAACGTATGCAACAAGTGCAACCTCAGCAGAAGGAAAATGTGGCGGAATGGCAAAGGCTTTCTCCTGAGCCTGAATTACAACCTGTTTACCAACGAGCAAGGCAGTTTGAAGAAGGCCTTCTGGCGGAGGACCGCACCAGCTTGTACCGCAGTGAATTGGCTCGTCTATCTGCCAAGAAGAGTGTACCAAATGTGGCTGTGCGAAAGCGTGAATTTGAGTCGCGTTCGACAGCCTCTCCTCCTTCGTCATCTGCAGTAACCAGGGAATCTCGAGAATCGAGACGTACCACCCGTGAGAGCAGATCACTAGAGAGTGCTGGTATGTTCGAATGTGCTATTGAATACTAAACAAAGTATGTGATGCATTAATCTGTGCTTTGAATGCTGACCAGAAGAAGTGTCCCTTTAAATTTATTATAACTTACAGTTGCTTACATTCCTGTGTATTTTGATAACTTTATGGTAAAAATATTATTTTATTTCAGAGAAATACATTTTCTCCATGTGATGCTCTTGCTAGTTGTTATCCTCTTATGCAGAAATTGTTCTTTGGCATACTGAGTAGACAAAAGTCATGGGATAGTGACATGTGCATGTACAGATGGTGGTAATATCACATACACGAGGTATAAAGGGGCAGCGCATTGGCGGAGCTGTCGTTTTTACTCAAGTGATTAATAAAAGGGTTTCCGATGTTTTTGTGGCTGCGTGATGGGAATTGACAAACTTTGAACGCAGATTGGTAGTTGGAGCTTGATTAAAGTGACATTCCGTTTTTGAAATCCGTGGGGAATTCAATATTCTGAGATCCACAGTGTGAAGAGTGTGCCAAGAAAACCAAATTTCAGGCATTACCTCTCACCACAGACATGTAGTGGCTGACAGCCTTCACTTAATGACTGAGAGCAGCGACTTTTGCATAGAGTTGTCAGTGCAAACAGCTAAGCAACACTACATGAAATTACCACAGAAATCGGTGTGGGATGTATGACGAATGAATGAGTTAGGACTATGCAGTATAATTTGGCATTAATGAGCTATGGCAGAAGACAACCAATGTGAGTGCCTTTTTTAGCAGCACAACTTCATCTGCAATGCCTCTCTAGACAACTGGAAAACTGTGCCTGGTCAGATGATTCCTGATTTCAGTTGATAAGAACTGATGGTAGAATTTGAGTGAGGTGCAGACACAATGAAGCTGTGGGCCCAGATTGTCAACAAGGCACTGTGCAAGCTGGTAGAGGATCCATAATGCTGTGGGCTGTGTTTACGTGGCATGCCCAGGCATTTCCACTCCGACTGAATCAATAATTGACTGGAAATGGTTTTATTCAGCTGCTGGAAGACGGTTTTCAGCCATTCGTGGACTTCTTGTTCCCAAACAGTGATGGTATTTTTTATGGATGACAATGCACCATGTTACCAGGCCACAATTGTTTGTGATTAGTTTGAAGAACGTTCTGGACAATTCGAGGTAATGGTTTGGTCACCCAGATTTCCCAACTTATATTCGAACATCTGTGGGACATTCTCTAGAGGTAATTTCATGCACAAAATCCTCCACTGGCTACACTTTCGCAGTTATGGACGACTGTAGAGGCAGCATGGCTCAGTATTTCTGCAGGGGCTTCCAGCGACTTTTTGAGTCTGTGCTGCATCAAGTTGCTGCAATACACCAGGCAAAAGCTGGTCCACCACTTTATTAGGAAGTATCCCATGACTTTTGTTGCCTCAGTGTATTTTATCATATTAACTGCCTGTTGTTTGTGATGAGGGAGATATTGTGGTGGGAGGACTAATTTGCTTGTTGAATTGTAGACATACATTTAAAAAGTGCTTAAAGATATGTAAAATGGTATTGACTGGAAAGCGAGGTTTCATCCTAATAGTGTGATGCACAAACCCTCTGTAATTTGTATTTGATTTTGGAAGTCGTTCGTCAGGCTGCCTTTCTCTTCTTACTGCCATACATTCCTGTTTGATTGAGATTTACAATTCTGAGACAGGCTTGGGTCTCACTTGGGCATTGGCCCATAGTCATAGACTCATATCTCCTGAACTGTGTGTCATACAATGCTATAAGTTGCAGTTACATTCAGTAATATATGTTGATATTGCCAGCAAAATTTGGTGCAAATAAAATTATTAACAAAGAAATAATAAATTAAAACAACATGCCTGTGAGATTCAGCTCCAACTACCATACACCTGCTTGCACTGTTATTGATATGAGATGAATTTTGTCGTGTGCTACATTGCGTAATTTCATTTTCATTCTGTAATTGTCTTTTATGCTTCCAAGTGTGGCTCAGATTTACTGAACAAGGTTTTATTTATTTCGTATTGATTTCTTGACTTGAGACAGGAGCTATAATTTGAACAGTGTTTTATGCACATCATACAGTACATAATGTGACTCCCAACATAACTGTAGAAAATATATTAATTCAGTTATTGTTAACAAATGGGGAATTAATTGCTAAGAAATAATACACAGAAGTACATACTGTTTTTGTTATTAAAGAGTGGCTCTGGGTGGATTATTGAAATGTGGAAAATTTTTCATTATTGACATATCAGAATAGATTTTATTTACTGGTTCTCTTCCTCACTTATTTAATTTGTTGAATGCTTTGTGTTCACACTGTTATGGCATTTATGTTTCTTGTCCTCAGTTTCACCCATTCTTGGTCCCAAAATTCTGAAGTTCAGAGTATCTTGTTTCCACATTCAGTCTTGCTCATTGTGTTCCTTTTTTCCAACTGTTCAAGGGGTATTATAGCCAACTCTTGACAGCTGAAAGAGTGCAATATTTTTTTGGTGTAGGACTCAATAATATTAAAGTCACTATGCAGTTTGACATACCCACATTTTATACAAACATTAGCATTTTTTTTTATTAATTTAGACATTTTTGGCACCTGAAAATGTAAACCATACCATATGGTAACTGAATGGCATTTTCTTCAGTTCTCATTTAATCACCCTTGTGGCATGTTTTCACTGTAGATGAAAACAAAGCTTTTGAGAATATTGTTGATACTTTTGGTGATGACTGACTCCATCAATACAAAACAGCATGTTCACAAAGCACAAAGATAGTGCATCGAGACAGGAGTAACAGATAAAATTTTGGCAGTGTTATATATTTGTTACAGCAAAATTGTTCAGGCTGAATTCAGTAACAGTTTATAATTAGGGACAGGAAAAAAATTGTTTGATTGTATGGTCAGCTTTGGTGATAGGTTTTGCCAATTTTGGTTTTAATTTTTTCCAATTTTTATGTTATTTGCTTCAGATTTTGTCTTTTTTGTCAGTTATGGTATTAGTTTCTGACGGCTTCTTTTTGAAGTACTTTATGTTCTTATTTTTTCTTATTTCATTGTTCTTCTGTGCTATGTTGAAAACAAAAGTATACCAATTAATTACATTTTATTTATTCACATCATGGATCACATTTATTTACATTATCCAAAAAGAAATCATTTACATTAAACCTGTTAAGTCTAATCAGTTAACTTTGCAGCAATACCCTCTTCAAAGTTTTTCAAAATCAAGAATTGTCGTAACTTTAAAGGTTTCTTCTGCGATATTATGCCTCCTATCTGTCAGCATTTTACTATGGTTTGAAAACAACCACACAGAGTCTGAATTTAAACATGGAAGACAAACTGCCTTCAGCACAACAACAGACATTTGATGTCCACATATTCTGTGGGTATGGAAAGTTGCTTTTCCACTAAGTAATGAAGTTCTAGGTACACAGAAATCTTTTTGCCATGTTAATATTAATTGAACTCTTTATCACCTCATGACTGAAACAAAAAGTTAGAATGATCGACATTGATTATTTGGATCTGTGGCCATAAGAGTTGCTAGCTTAATTTGAAGGTGCAAACTGGTGTTTTCTTCACCTCTGCTTGAAGTATTCGACCCTTCATATTTCTCAATTCTCCAAAAATTCATTCTCCCTCAATAATGAAGCTTCAATTTTAACGTGGAAAAGCAGTAATGGTTTTATATGGTAATATTGGGCTTCCCGATATTTTTGCCCAACAAATAACAACAAAAACAATGCTGTTTGGAGTGACCTCTAATCTGGTGCATCAGTTAAACTACATATTTTTGTAATGTGCCAAATACGGCACTTAGTTTCACAAACGCATAAATCAGCACAGCGCCCATTCAGTGATCTCTTGCAAATTTGTTTCTGATTGTAAAACAGAAGACAAGAACATTTATATCAATATTAATGCAATATTATCTTTACTTTTTCATGAATGACATTTGTGGTGTCTTTGTGACTTGTTGCATAGACTAGGGCCTAAATTACATTGAATGTTTATCAGACACCATGTTTGCACAAGAAAAGTGACATCCATATTTAGTGTTTTTCATATTTACACTTGCTTATTATGGAAATATCTAGTTTAATTGATTTATTCTATTACATTCTCAAAATTGTGTAACTTTTTTATGATAGATTCAAATGTGTCAGGAAATTTCATGTCAGCTACTGAAACTGTTGCTGGGACAGAGATCTTTTGAAGCAGAGAGTTTATGGTTGCTTTCTTATTTATAGCTACTGAGGCCATCGTTATTCTCAGGAAATAGACTGTTAAGACTATACACAATTCTCAGTGTTGAGAAAACAGTCAAAATTCAGCAGCATTCAGCGATTATCAGTTATCAATATTAATAAATTGCTGCCCTTAAATTCAAGACATTTGTACACATGTATAGGGAAAATGCCAAAGTTAGTAACCTTTCATTAAAACTGTCTGTTTTGCCATTGGTCACTAAAAATCACAAATTTTGTGTTATCTTTAATTTTATCATTTACATGAAGTTTTCCTGTCCCTACTTATAATAAATTTGGACATTTAGTTGTTCAACTTGATTTCTTTTTTAGAAAACTCAAAAATTTTGTGGCTGAAGAAACTAAAATATCTGTATATGGTAAAGGCAGATGAGGCATAATGAAGATTTCTAGTTTCATGGGGTTTTGTCATTTAATTTTCTCATTTCTGTTTAAAGCCCTTGGAGAACACAGGCTTCCGAATAATATTATACTTGCTAGATGGTTTTAAGGAAGAGTGAACCATGTCTGTAAAATTTTTATCTTAAATTTAAGTAGTGACTTGTACTTGTCTTCTTGAAATAATTCTCATATCTCTCAATGAAGGAAATTAACTATACTATGTTAATTCTTTTGACTGTTGACTCTTCACTGATAGCAATGATAGACACTCAACTCATTTTAAATATAGTATCTGTGACACACTTTAAATACTTTCATGTCCATTCTTAATTCTAATAGTTTAAAATAGTCAGCTTTTCTGATTAAATATTATGAGTGAGTAAAATGGCATTATTATTCAATTATGTGGCAATAGTTGAATACATTTTGTGTTGTTTTAAGTATGAAATCTGATTCTCAATTTACATGATGTCTTGTTCTATGCATAGAACTCTCTAAGAAGAAGAAAGACGGTGAATTAATCAACACGGGGGTCTCAGGCAACCGTATGATTTTAGTAGGCAGTACAAAGCTACACTGTGAACCTCCTTGTGATTTCAAGCAGTTTAATGTTGCTCCAGGTATCAAGTGTGTCACCTAACATTTAACACAGTGTGTCCTGTGCTAGAATTGTCATGAGAAACAGCTTTTGAAATTCCCTGTACCTGTGTTCTAATGTATGGCCACTGGAATGCCCTATCTGTTATTTTTCTGTGTCAATTTAATATGATATAACAGCCAGTATACATAATGTTTGTGTTTGCTGTTAATGGTCTCTTTTCTCATGCTTAGTAAAAATTGAAGTTTGCTTCTGTTGAGTCTGGTGTCATTTGTATTAGTTTGCCATGTAATCACAACAGGCTGAACAAATTGGACATCTTTTTAGGTTACAGACGATGGGTCATTTGGTATAGTGCTTCATGGAGAGAACATTTGACTGGCTGTTCACAGCTTGCAATACATAGCTGTATAGTTACTTTGGGAGTGGGAGGGGGGAGGAGGGTGGGGTGTTGATGAAAGTACGATCAGCCAACCTTACTTGTGGTTCCATGTCCTGAGGAAGGAATTGCCATGATCCATTTTTTGTCACTCATTATGTCACTAGTACCTCTTCAATTTCTACTTCCCATGTGCGTATAACAGGCAAACTTAATCACAGAAGACTTATTACTAGTCAACGCTGTGTTTTTAAAAAAAATTATGTTGTTTTGATGATTGGTGTTCTTACCTCTGATTTTCATTCATTTCTTGTGTCCCTTGTTTAAAGTGCTGTTAAGTAGTCTGTACATTCAACTTAGTAGTTAATCTACTGCTTGCCTCCTCCTGCTGTAATCCACCAGTTACTTTAATCCACGTTTGAATTTTTATTCACTCCTTTATTTGCATCTATGGTGTAAAAGTTAAATAGCAGTGATAATAAATCACTGACCTGTCTTAATTGTTTTTGACATCTTCATTATATTTATTTATTGTAAGAATTCTGCCAATCCCTAGATTTTTACACACTAGGTGTAATGTTTATTGGTTAATGCCTCCTGTGGTAGCAAGATAATAGTGTGTCCCTCTTTCATAGATTTTGGTTGCAAGATTGACTAACAATGTGGGTCTAGTATCACTCTGTGTCTGTTTTGGAAGGTATTTTATCTATAATGCTTGGCTTCATATTTTCCAGGACTGTATAATTGTAAAACTGAATCTCTTATTTCTTCCATGTCAGCTTTTTCTTCCTCCACAAGACAGTATTCTCTACTTTCTCAACAGTTCTCTCTTATCAGTTCTGAAATTTGTATTTTTTTATGCTGTTTGTCAGATTTGTTTCCACTATTTTTTATTCCCACAGTTATGTACATGTGCTTTTGTCTGTATGTATCATACATCAACAATGGATTCTCTGGCCTAAATTATTTCTATTTTTAACATACTAAACTTCATTTTTGGTTAAATTGTGGGAAGTGTTGTGCTCAGTCTGGTGGGTATCAGTTTCAATAATTTCAAAGTACATTACTCAATTTGTCAGTGTTACTTTCTGGTATAGTATTTTTTAATTCTATTTATCTTTGACTTCCTTTTCATAGTTACTAGGTTATAATCACAATTTGTGATGTCACCAGCATATGCCTTTCAGGCCTTTGCATATTTCTGATACGCCTTGTCTTCTGTTTTCTTTTCTTTTTTTAATTATTCCATTTCATTTCATGGATTTTTCTCTGCGTATTGCCTTAGGCAGAGTGATCTGCCATTTGTCTTTTCTATTATTGAATACCTAAGAAAGCTAAGAAATTCATGAGATATTTTTCCTATTTTCGTGTATTCATTAAGTGATATGAGCATTGAATGTGGCACGGATGGGTTCAGTATGAATTTATTGGAATTCTCAGAATAATGGGTCTGTCATTGATTATTCAAGGTGATTTAATTGAAAACCAAGATTTTTGTGCATTACAGTTTCTCAAATTTATTATAGATCCAGAAAATTTTCACCACAGCAATTGATAAATTACGCATTAGATCCTGTGCTTGAAGTAATTTCCCTCTTTCTCGTTTCCTTTCAGTAATCTCATATAATCTAAATTTAGCATAGGAAAAGGAAGCTATTTCTTATGAGACGCAGATTGAGAAGACTGCATATGCTGTACATAAATGCTGTAATTGTAATGCATTGGTTTCCATTGCCTTCTACCACCCCAAGTCTTTGACAGATGCTAATTCTCCAGTTTTCAGGGGCAGTTCTGTCACAAAGATAAATTGACACTTCTTAATTATATCTACTACCCTTAATGAAGCACTGACACTGTGATATGGAGACTGATCATTTCTGAGACCTTCGATTATCAGAGCAAAAAGACTTCTCCAAAATCATAGGAAAACTGAGATTATACTTGGAATTTCTGGACTTCTACTCAGTGACATGAACCACTAGACCTGTAATTAACTTTCTTCTCAGTTTCCAGTAAAAACTTGTCAGTTTCTACTAATACTGTAGGTTTTTCAATGTTATGCAGTAACTGTGATTTGCATTTGTATTCTCACTAAGAGCTGCATGTTGTGTTAGAATGTAAGCACGTAATGCATGGTGATAAATTCTGTCTCTCTCTCTCTCTCTCTCTCTCTCTCTCTCTCTCTCTCTCTCTCTCTCTCTCTCTCTCTCTCTCTGTGTGTGTGTGTGTGTGTGTGTGTGTGTGTGTGTGTGTGTGTGTGTGTGTGTGTAAAAACAAAACTGCTTCTGGACAGCAGTGCACTGACAATGATTTTCGTATATTTCAAAATTTAAAAAATCGGTTGTTAAACTTTAAATCTTCACTTACTAAGTATAATATGGAAAATAATTTTGTATAAAGTTAAAGGTGGATATATTTTAGACTCTCTTGTTCACTAGTATTACATTCTTTCACAGTGACCCTATTCTGAAAATAATTTATATCATCACCAGTTTCATCTGTGTGTCACTAATTCATACGTCTTATTTACACGAAGAGTTATTCTTACCACCACACTAATTTCAGTGATGTGGTTAAAAGTAGATGTCATTGTCATATGTGTTGTTTTACACTGTATACATGCTTTTGAAGTGAAGTGTGATAAAGGCCGAACAGGGATACAGCTGTAATTGTTGTTCTTGTGTAATGAGTGAATTACATGTTCCCCACTGAAATTTGTAGTTCAATATATGCAACTAAAATACAATGATGGTGCAGATTTTTTTCTTCACTTTTCGTGTGATCAGACAATCTGAACATCAAAATAACGTTTTAGAATAATGTAGGGAAACAGAAGGGTGCCGTTTACTAGTGGAAGGCCCTTTTTGGAATATAAGTAATGAAAGAAATGAACTTATAATTGTGGCTGTAGTGATTGAAACACACACAAACTAACTAAAAACTCTGCTAGCTTTTGGATGGATCCTCCTTCAGAACTGAAACAACACATGAACATAAAAACAATCTCTCTCTCTCTCTCTCTCTCTCTCTCTCTCTCTCTGTCTCTCACTCACACACACACCATCTTACAATGATAATTGAGTATGTGAGGTAAGAGATTTTGGATTATTAGGTGTGTGTCACAATCACACTCTTCAGTATGTAGTAGTGATCAAAGTGAAAGGCTGACCTGTCTTCTGCGTAGTATGTGTATTCTATTAAATTTTCACACTATAGTGGTCTCTGAAGTGGTTCAGATTTCCCTCAGCAGCTTGTTGGAGTGCTACCTCACAATCAGCTCCTTCTTATTTTTTGGCAGTACAGCTCTTGATGGGACTTGGCCTCATCAACTTTCCTTTCCCCTTACAACTCTGTTCTCTGCTTTCCTCTTCCATCCTCAGATCCCCATCTTGGTAATGTCAACCAACACATTGTTCAGCCATCTAGCTCTTGGTCAGTCCTTCCTTCTGTTGGAATACAACCTGCCTTTCATGATTCATTTTGGCATCCTGTCCTCTGTTATCCTCTCCATATGCCGTGACCAGCTTATTCTTTGAGATTTAATAAATTTAATGATGTCTTTCCCTTGTTTAAGCTCTCACATCCATAAATTTTTTGCATGGTTTTTCTTTCGAATTACCTTAGATTTTTCATATTTGCTTCTGTCATTGTCCACATTTCTGATTCATATGTAGCAACTGGTTGTACAAGGGAACTCGCCATCAGCTGACAATAATAAAACACCCATTAACTTCTCAGAATTAGACTGCACATTGTATGTGTGTCTGAACTCAATTTTTTATTTGATATTTTGTCTCGAAACAAAATTTCAAGAAATTTGTATAATTCATTCATCTATGTAACAAAACTTTTCCTTCTGTTTCGTGAGAGATAAAATGTACTTTTTTTCTGCCCCCTTCACAGAACCACCTAGTCATGAACCACCTGTGCGCTTACGTGCACGGTCCAACTCAGCTGAATCGTGGGCTGCTGCAGCTCGAAATCGAATGGCAACAGCTTCACCAAGATGGGAAGATGAGGCAGCAAGGGGCCGTAGTTGTGAAAGGGATAGAGAGAAGCTGTGGGACAGAATTCAAGAACAGAACAAGGACATTAATGACAAGGATAGAAACTTGGAATGGGATGCTGGAGAGGAGCCACCTCGACATCGTGCTGTTAGACAGGATTCTTACTTGGCTGCTGTGAGGACACCATTTGGTACAGGTATGATTATAGTTCAGATTGTGTTAGTTGTTTACATTTACCGTGTGTATTAAGATGTCACTTCAGAGAAGTTGAGAGTGCTTGTAGCATTTTTGGGTTTCTCAAAATAGACTTGCTTCCTCTTTTTATTTTTCCTGGTTGCTTGTATATATGTTTCTTTATCCATGTGTTCTGCACATTTTGACCATATATTTTAAAAATTCACACATCCACCATAACCTTTCCACTAAAAATGCAAACATTTCCAATGCCATTGGGAAAACAAATTGTTTTTCCTACACCATTGCAAAAGCTTTCACTGCATTGTCACCACTAGACTTTCTTTAAATGCTTTTACAGATTTTTCATATCAATGTTTCTACAAAATCATTTCACTATCTACAATTCATTGCACATTATTCTTTTATTTTTCTTTCTTGATTCCAGTATTTCCAGAAATTCTGCACTCATATGTGCTATTGGAATGTTAAATCATTTTAAACTACTTCTCTCACTTGTCACTCAATGATACTTTAATGTTGGGATCAGTGTTCATAAATGCTCATATTGAGGTAGTGTCAATATCAGTCTTTGGTGAATTGTGTCAAATGGTTACTGGCATATCATACTACTTTTGATAGATGTTTGTGCGGTATAGTGTTGTTTTTTGTGCTGTTGTTAGTTGCAACTGTAATTGTGAAACTCAGCTGTTGGCACATAACCTATACATGTGGTGTTGGTAGTGGGGGATGGAAACACTGACATTCACAGTCTCAAGTGATGGAAGGCTCACTATAAACAGTATTACATGTCTTTGTTTTTTCATGAGACACTGAGGAGAGGTATGCCACTGCCACATTTCCTTCTCTTTCACCCATTATCTGTACTGATTGATGAAGAATATTTTGAAAATTTTTGATAAGATGAGCAATTTGTCTAAATTCTCATTATGATCAGGTCTACCCTCCAGTTATTTATATAAATTTGTGCCAGTGTACCTCTGAGACATTGTACAACATAATATACATAAGAAAAAGCTATATTTTTCTTCTGTATTATTTGATATGTCTGTAGTCTCTGAGTAAACACAAAGTGCTGCCTTATCGTTTGTGATGTGATTCTGTGAAATAGTTTTTCTTAAATTCTGAGTGGCATAATTTTGTTTCTGGATGTATCACATGTCTTTGTAAAATGAAGTTAAATAATTCTTTGTTCTTTGTAAACAGTGCTGCACTGCTTCACTGTGCTTAATGAAAGGCATTGCAAAACCACCAAAAGCTGCTGTTGTGTGTGTGTGTGTGTGTGTGTGTGTGTGTGTGTGTGTGTGTGTGTGTGTGTGTGTGTGTGTGTGAGAGAGAGAGAGAGAGAGAGAGAGAGAGAGAGAGAAAACTAGCTTTGGTCAAGGAATGATTTTCATCATGAATATCATTACATCAGATTAAAAGGCAGATGCTGCAACTGATAATTGTATATTTAATGTCAAGGATCATTCCTTTAACCTGATTTAATGATACCTTTGACTTGAAGATAGCCATTTGACCAAAGCCGGTTGTCGATAAATAAATATGCATAACAGCAGCTTTTGGTGCTTTTGCAATGCTATTCTTTAAGTACGTAATTTTTTGTTGAATTTCTGCATGTAATTGTGTCAACATGTCATTCTCAGCATAGCTCTCACAAAAGCATAGCAGTTTTATTTAACTTTCAGTTTTTTAACAGAGTAAGTGTACAAGGAAAGCTCCAGTACACGCAAAACTAAACAAAATATTTTTATCCATCCTTTCTCATTGAATTCTCAGCTAAGCAGATACACCACTTCATTCATTTTCAATTCTCCCGCATGATTTGTGATAGGTAACATCACATGTTCACAGTCTCGTCGAAAACTATGAACAGTGTGTATGCAGAACAATAAAAATGCATGAATGAAAAAGAAAGGCTATAACTGAGATAGCTGCAGTAGAGTTATTTGCCTTTAGCACACAGTTATTGATAGTGCCTTCACTGCACCCACAGTTTCAGATTTTTTTTGATAGCACTTTGTACATGTGTTAATTTATTTTCTTTAGTTAACCTTGTTTATTTTATGCTTGTGCTTATGTGTATTTTGCTACCAGAACGACCCAACAGGCTCATAACACACCAGACACCACAGTCTGTGACCGAGAAGGAGGGAGGACATCCTGTAGTCTCTTCTGTGTGTTCTCAAATATCCCCTCCTCGACCTACTCAGTTAGATATACCCAATCCTGCACGTCCTGCAGAAATGGGTCCAGGTGCTCCGGCAGCTGAGGGAGATGCAGTCAAAGGTTGGGGCTTGTAGCTGTTGTTACAGTTTGTACAGATGCATGCATTCCGAGTATTAAGTTGCCTTACTAACACTGAGCAATGGCCAGAACCTAATTTATGTTGGTCATCTGGTAGGCTTGCACAAAATTTTCAAAACTAATTGTTTAAATGAAGACAGAGCCTTTAGTACTGACAGAAAAAAAAAAGTTAGAGGTATAATTTACCTCATTTCTGTTCGAATGTGGTGTATGGCACATGCATTTGTTAAGGTAAAGCAGTCTAATAGATTAAAGAAAAAAAAAGTTTGGGGGTAGATCTGAATACAATGCAGAACAAAGTCTTTAATATGGTTTATAATACAGTTTTAAAAATGTTATGTACTGTTGCACTGACAAAATTTTAATTTGAGTTCTGTGTACGAAACTTAATTTGCTTGCAGAAAGAATTTCGTGGTGTATGTTATATATGATTAATGACGGAGGTGTACTCCCAACAGTAGGAAATAATTCTATTTCACGTCCTTGTCTTAGTGCCTGTCATCTGTGGTACAGCCACTCAATCCAGTCATGTGCTGTAGCATATTTACAAATGTGCTCTAACCAAAATTTTGTGTATAAATCTTGGGAAGCGAAACTCCCTGACATTGCCATAGTGTAATAGTTGTGGAGTACTCAATTAGTATTGCATGAAAGTCATTCAGTGCTGTGCATTAGTCAGGAAGTGCATGCAGTATTTTTTATTAAGTTACTGTAAAAGTGCTGGTTGCATGCATGGGCTTGCTGTGGCTTATATGTTTAGCAGTCCAACAATGAAAGTGGATTATGGATTGCTAGCCAAGAATTAAGTTCAGCCAGTTTTCTGTGTGTGTATGACCTCCAGAGATGAAAGAGTATTATTTTTTGTGGTTATATGAATGAGTGAAAGTGGGGGGAGGGGAGGAGGGAGGGAGGGAGGGAGAGAGAGAGAGAGAGAGAGAGAGAGAGAGAGAGAGAGAGAGAGAACATGCATGCACAGACTTATGTTTTCCTTTATAACATGATTCTCTTTTAAGGGTTGGTAATCCTGAGTTGTCATTGCCATTTTAAAGTAAATTATGTAAACCCTGCCACAGGATAGTGTTTTCCCCAAAATTTTCCACTGGTCTCATAATTTGTAGTATAAAATATTGACTTATCAAAATGTACAACATATAAGTATGTGATAAAATCTTCTTGGGTTATCATTTGAACCATGGCATCATGTTCTTGCAATGTTTTGAAGCACTGGAAACTCATTGAAATGTTGTAACAACATGAAGCCACAACTCGGCTGATAACCTGAGAAGATTTCATCAGTGAAATTAACCTAAAAAGCCTGCACCCCCACATATAATTAATTATTCATTTGTAAAAGTATATTATTTATCAGGTATTTAAATGCTTGAAGAATAACTACATAAGACAACATAATTCTAGCTTTGTGACAGGTATATTGACCTTTTAAAATTAGTGGCTTGGATAAGTAAGCAGATTGTACCAAGGCCTGTTTTATACGATTTCTGGTTCAATAGTTAGGTCAATGCAGTACGGTTGGATTTGGGTGGGAGTGTTTTTATAGATGAATCCTTTGATGGTGCTTAAGTAATGTAAGCCTTTTTTCAGTTTATTAAATTTAATACAGTATTTCTAGTAGCTCTGGTTTGAGAGGATTGTATGTGGGGAATAATGCTGTTCACTAAATGTGGATAGAATCACAACCAGATTGTTGTGATTAAAATTTAATTGTTAAATTGGTAGAAAAACTGAAATTGTAAATCTGGTGTTTGTGTTTAGTTGACACAGATATCATCTAATGAGATACACGGGTGAGCAAAAATATGGAAACACAAAAACCCAACATAGTGCCATGCTTAATACATAGTAGAAAAATGTTGACATTCAAAACAGCTTCCTAGTCATCTCAGAATGGATAAATACAGGTCCTGTATGGTTTATTCTGTACTCACTGCAAAGTAGTGGAAAGTTTAGGTAATGATATGGAGACAAATAGCTATCACACACCCTTCTCTCCAAAGTAGGCAGCAAAAGCTCCATCATTTGGGATCTAGTGACTTTGGTGGCCAGGAGAGATGTGGCAATTAATTCTCCTGCTCACAGAACCAGTCTTGGATGATGCGAGTGTTTGAACAAGGGCCCTGTCATCTTGGAACACAGCATCACGATTGGGGAACAGTACCATAGGATGGACCTGATCAGCCAAAATCGTCGCATAATCCTTGGCATTGATGTGATTTTGCAGTGTAATAACATTAGGGCCCATGGAATACCAAGATACGGCAGCAAGCAGTCTGTGTTGTAGGCTTGGTATGACATATCCCAGATGTAAATCGTGCCAGAAGTTGGAAACAGTATAAAATGAGACTCATCTGATGTGATGGCGTTCTTCCATTGCTCCATAGTCAAAGTTTTTTGGCTTTTCCCAGCTTATGGGCATTGTTTTGGGGCTGATAGTGTTTCTGAGTGCAACATTCAGTTCTGCAATAACTTTTGCAGCTGTTGTTCCCTTATATTTCGTCACAATCCTCTTCGTGATCATTTGTCATGAGGACTCAACATACACTTTCATCCCTTTTGTGATTTAGTGGATGATAATTGTCTGCTTTCCTTGTATGTGGTGGAAATCTTCAGAAGTCTTCAATATGGTGCCTCTTGAAATGCCAGACACTTTGGCTGTCTTGATTATGGAAGTGAGCACCAACAATTTGCCCATGTTCGAATTCACTTAGCTTCGACATAATTCTACACAGAACACTGTCTGACCACAACTGATGCAACATATTGAGAACATTCCACAGCTTCCATTTGTGATCAAACACAAAATGCCCCCTGCAAGCTTGGCAAGCATCTGTAATTAACTTCAAGCATGCATTTCTTGTGGTATGTCCATATTTTTGCCCTACCTTGTAAATGGGTAGTCTTTTGTGTTCACATCAGTGGAAGATCAGACAATGATACAATGCAGAAAAACTGGGATTTTTCTAAGGTTAACAGGTAACAGTGCCATACACTCTTGCCATTCTAGCTGGTTGGAAATATCTTTTCCACTAAATGGTATGGATGTTGCAGATGTGATTCAGAGTGATTATGGCAGGAAATGTTTATTATGTGCCAGAAAAAAAATTGTGATTCATGTCAGCAAAATAATTTAAACTTGTACCTAAAAGTCTCATTTTATCATTATAGGCTGAAAGAAAAATATTTATACTTTTTATTATGTGTGCTAATTTATCCTCTGTCAAGTGTTCAACAATAATGTGCTGAACTGCTTAACTTAGGATCTTATGGTTTTTTTTCCTTTATTTTGAAGGTAACACAGGCCACCCTAGCCCTCACGTACCTGTTGTCATCAGAAGGCAGAAAGCAACAGAGCTAATAGGTATTTGTGGAAATTTACTCATGAATACTTTTTAATTTTAATAAGTACTAGGAAGAATTGATTTACATCCAGTTATTAGCATTGTGAAAGTCAGAACGGATATAATTAGTACAGTGGAGTAACATTTTGTGTTTGTTCTACAAATATTGTCACACAAAATGGATGCATACAACTCTTTAATTGTTGCATTGTTGCTGAGGAATTGTGTGCCAGTTATCATGTTATTACTATTGAAAATGTAGAACTCTGCTTAAATACTTTGTTGTCTGATGTGTCATAGGTGTTTCATAATGTTTAACCCTTTTGCAGGCTATGAGGTTTGTACTGTATTTCTTCACTGTGTTTATGGGAATATGTCCTATCACTTTTGTACACTTCTGCCATCTTGTGGTAGTTATTGCACCAATTGCAGTTTGTTTGTTTAGAGCCATGAAAAATGGTTCACCTTGCCAATTAATATTGTTTTAAATGTTTTTAGGTTTCTGGGAAGAATACTTACCACTAAGGTAGTTATTCAAGATGATAGAGAAGTACACTTACCACAAAATTAGTATGTTCTTTGTGGACCTTGAAAGCATACTTACCACCAACTTAGTGGTTTTATAAACCTTTTGGGCATAATGCCCTACCACCTCTGGTTGTGTGTGACATCACTGTTAGGTCACTACTGTAACCACTTGCGAAGTCAGAAAAAATTGCTTAGTTTTTACTCACCACCAAGATAACAGCTCACAAAAGGATTGCGGGAGATATGAACATCGCCATAGTTTTTAGTCCTAAATCACAAAAATAAAATTATAAAAAAAAAGATCTATATGTTTGCCAATCCATATTCGGGCAAGTCATTATGCCATTGTAATCTCGAAAAATGGTTTCCTCATTAGGAAAGAACATCTGTACCATAGAATGCCCTAAGTAACTTAAACTTTCTGGTTAATGCTGTGTCTGTTTGTGTCCTCAGATTGTAACAGTAAGGCTCGCAGAATATAATGAATCAGTGACTCATGTGATCATCTTCATAGCCATAGGTCTGTTAGAAAAGTATCCGATCTTTGGCAGGGGGGGAGGCAGACTTACCTGGAGCGCTGGACACCCAGTCACCATCAAAATAGTTCCATTGGGACTCCATACACTTCTCCCAGTGGAATTGCCCTGTTGGAAGCACGCTGAAAAAGCCTCTTACGGAATGCTGTTTAACTTGCCTATTGTTGCTGCCATAATGTCCTCTCTTGTCTGAAATTGCATTTCTTCCAGTGGCATCTTGATTTTGGGGAACAGCCAGAAGTTGCAGGGGGCTAATCAGGAATAAGGAGCCTGTTGGAGCTTGGGAAACTTTTTTTTTTTTTTTCACAAAAAAGTCTGAATCAAGTGCAAGGAATGAATGTGCTGGAACATTGTTGCGACTGATATGCCAGTTCTTGTTCATGGCCAAATCTTTAGTCACAATGGAATGTGCTGAAAAAGTGCCGATGCCCACCTCTTCGGAACTTTTTTTGATATTCACACAACAGTCCCACATCACCACAGTGTTTGCTTTGGCAACGATCTGATTATTGGCGCACATTGATAGCCTACCGGAGTGTGGCTCACTCTGCACTGATGTGCAGCTATCTTTAAACCAGTTTTACTGCTCCTTAATCTGTGTGATGCCTGTAGCTTCATCACCGAAAGCCATCTCAATCTTCCGAATAGTTTCCTCCTGGCTGTCACGCAGATTCTGTCAAAATTTGATGCAGTAGCACTGCACCAGTTGTTGTGTCATTTCCCTTGCAATGAGAAATCCATTCAAGTGCTACACACTATCTCACTCATCTCCCGCTTGCCCCCAACTGACACTATCAGCATGTGGGGAAAAGATTCACACGTGTGAACGAAAGTTCGAGGTTGGCTCATGCTAATGTGCTAGATTCAGATCCAACAGATGTTCATAACGGATACTTTTCTGACAGACCTTGTACATAAAAAAAAGAGTAGCTGTTGAAAACTATTTTCTAGGTAGCTTGAGAAATTAACTATGATTAAACTGCCATTTTGTTTTTGTACTCACACAAGTTGTAAATGGAAAGGATAAAAATCAATTTAAAAAATAAATTTTGTCCTGGAGGCGGTTGGCTGTTGCTCCCTCAGTTGTAAGAAGTCACTGATACTTATTACTAGGGCTCACATAATACCTAAATGACTGCACTAACTGAGTCTATGTCTTCTAAGACTTTATCAATAGTGGCCTCTTCATAATGAATACTGTTACTTTTCATGTGCTAACAGGCATTAAGTAGCAGCATTTCACTGTCACCCCCCACCCCCCCCCCCCCCCCCCCCCTTCTCTTTCTCCTGCCCCTTTCCGATATTTGCATCTACTTTACTGCCAGTGTTTGTTTTAATATTAAGTAGCATAGGGAAAAATGTATTGGAAAGATTTACCAAAGGAATTTTTTTTTAATCCTGCCTATTTGTTTAACGTGGCGTGTCTAGGAAACCTGCTGCCTCGGATTGCTGTACAACAGTTCAAACAAATCGTATTAATGATTTTTATTACGAAATGAACTATGACAATACTTAACTTTGACAATAACACAGAAGCGTCACAGACAAATGGCAACTTGCAAATAAGAAATCTCTTCAGTATATACAATTCCTAAGTCACCGGTCTTGAAGTGCCTTATCTTGATGCTGTAGAAGTGGGTCACAGCCAGTCGGCACGGCGCTTATGTCCTCTTCGTACAGGAGCCGCAGCTGTCGCATTGTTGTCATAGAGAGTGGTCGGTCAGCGTGCAATTGGCTGACGTCTTATTCACAGCCCTCTCTGCTCTCTCATTTCCGACTGGCGTTCCGGTGCTGGACTGTACCCCATAACAATTTCCACTCGTTTCCCACTAAACACTTGAGTGGGTAGACTTATACTGTGCTTATTTGTGTCACTATTGGGGTACTTTATCATTACAGCCTGGTAATTTCCTTAATTAACTTCAAAAGTGACGCTTGAGATTTTCTTACGTTTATATATTTAGGTGAATAAGCATATTGTTATCTTATAGGTGAAGAAGATCGTCATGCGAGAAGAGTATCCTACCTAAAGGCTACATGGGGAGACAGGATGCATGTTGACAGTGACCTGGAGTTAAGTGACTCGGAAGCTCCAGTATTTGTGGAACAGAGAAGGTAATTTTTACATTTATTTTGGATATACAGTTTCAAAGGAGAGGAAGTACATTTCATTGGTTTTTTTAATATTTTGTTCAGTGTTAATGCTACATTTAAAAAAAATGTAAAATGTGAGAGGCTAATAGCCTTGTTCGGAAGGGCTGGTGAAAATGTCTTTGTCCCTCATGATAAGTGAAGCAGCACATGTAATAGTGAATGCTGTATAGTGGTAGAACTTGCAGTAATTAGCGTCACAAGGCAAGTAGTTGCGGTGAATAATACTGAAGTTATCTGTGCACAACAATGTGGAATTATAATCATGGACTATGTTAAATGATGATGGTATTATGGAAGAAAGATTGTACTGCAACATCATCATTAAGAGGTCTGTATTACAGTAAAGTAATGTGGAAAAAGATTGACGACATGTTTTGGAGACACATAGGAAATCCTGCATGTTGATGAGTTCTTGGCAACATGAACTGGAACTGCAGAATTTATGAAGTGCAGGATCTGTTAGCACAGGAAGGATGTTGCTGCTGGTGGTCAAAGCTCCTTCATGTAATTAAGAATAGAGCAAAACAAAATTGCCTGAAGTCTAGCACTTGAGACCATAAACACCAGTTCAGAACCTTCTGAAAATGTTGTGCTAACTATTTTTTTCTATTAATCCTCATGAACCCTAAAAATAAGACTTCTTGCTTATTTATGAGCAAAAAATGAGTTGAATCCAACCAGCATTGAATCAAATAACACATGTATTCAGTAGGATTAATTAAGGTGTCTCAACAACACAAGTTTATTTTTAGAAATTCTGAAAATTAATTTCAAGAATTTGTCTAATTAGAGAGGTTGGGTAGCAATTCTAACAGGTGAATTAAAGAAACAGCTCATTGTATTTTCAGTTGGAAACTGGTGCTGCCTTTTCATTCTTTGAAAATGACATCCTGCTGATTTCATACTTGGTATTTATATGAAACATTTACTGATTAGCTTCCCCAGTGGTAAATAAATGTGCTAGTAGTGCAAAGTATGTTCTGATTTGTGTGAAAAATTGCAATTCACTGTGAGAAAAATGTATCCCTCTGTACTGGACAGTAACTGAAACAACAAGAAAAAAACAACAGCAGGAACATTTCTATATTGGTGTCAGAATATGTTTCACCTGAATATGTGCTTTTACTTAGGACATTCTTGTTTGGAAAAGAAATCTCCTATTTTCTTTTATACTTTATTGGCAACTGAGATAAGTTACCTTTTAACTCTTTTTCAAATCCAGTCTTTTTTTGTGCTTTTTATTCTGAGTGGTATTTATCTTACAACATTTAATTGTATTTGCCTGTGTCATTCTTAATTTGTCAGTTATTGACAGTGACAACTCAAACCTGAGAGAGAGAGGGAGAGTGTACTCTTATATATGTCTAACCTTATTACTGAACATATTCCTGTTAAGTTAATAAGAAAGTGTCAGAATTGACAAGAAATGTGGAGGTGGGGGGGAAAATGCTTGGTAACAGCTGGACATGACCCTATTGAGTTAGACTTTGTAACTCCACACCTTTATCCATTTCTCCAGAGTGAACTTCTAATTAAATCTCCTGAAGATTTTACCTGACATTTTTATAACAAATCATACCAAGAACAACATGTATTAGATAAACCTTAAAATTGCCATCACCATGAAAAGGCATACTTTCATAAAACTCTAGTTATTGTATGCAAATAATGAAGTGCAAAAATTCTTTAACTACGCATACGACCTTTTTCATCATTTTATTACAACAAATTGTACCATTACTGATGTGTTTTCAAGAGATATTCAAATGCTGGTGTTTTGAGACAGCATACAAAGGACATAATTTATAATATAAAGTCCTCCAAATATGAGCTTCAGCTAAAAATGATTAAATCTAATATGATGCATTCCAAGTTCTCTGACCATACTGAAGATCACAAAAATCTACATACAGCTCCACTATCTTTGATGAAGCATGTGATGTCACATTTGCCCACCTGATGTGCGTGGAGTATTCACCTAAGAGGAAAGACATTCTATGATTCAGATTCCCGGAGTGGCTGCCCTGTAAAGTCTGCAGTATAACACAAAACATTTGTTCCACAGGCTCATTATGAAGCTTTTAAGTGTACAGCAGTACTAGGCTACTCGGTAGGCATACAGAAGCTTCTGTGTGCTTAGCTTCAATCAGTTTTGCCTTTCTTAATGCACATTTTGTTTGGGAATTTCTGTGAATAAGCTATACTCACATAGATACATAATTGCAAAAGTTAATGTTGATAAATGCAGAATAATGTGTAGAGAACAAAAAAAGTGACCTGCTTGTTTACAGAAGACAGCAGGGTTGGAAATCTGCACAGTTAGTGCCTGATGTTGAGCGACTTGTAAAAATTGTTGAGGAAGTGCCACCTGTTATTATCACTTCCCAATGGTGAGCAGTGTGAGACTGTGTTTCTGTATGTGTGTGTGGTTTTCCTCACTGTTTTGCTTGAACAGTTGCAATGGTGTTGTGTATTGTTCACATTAGATTCATTTTTTTACAAGGATAGGTTTCAGATCAATAGAAGAGCCACTAATCTAGCAACTTTTGCCTGAGATTGCATGATTTATGAATATTTTGGTCACATGCCACAAGAGTGTTGTATTTCTTATGTGTTGAATTTAATAGTTAACACTATGCCGTCTGGCGACACCACAGCGGTGTCGTGTGTGAAATAGCGGTCAACATCCGGCGACACCACAGTGGTCTCATATACATAGTACTGCTCAGTGGCTGATGACACCACAGTGGTGTCATGAGCAGAGCATCGCGCAGTGGCCAGCGACAGCATTTTAGTATCTTTTGCATTTGGTTGGTGTTTTGTTTGTGTAACAATAAGTTACACACATCAACAAGTTTTTTGGTTTTATAAGTATTTGTTCCCTTTCGTCATGACAGATGAATGAGACAATATGATTATTTACAATGAATGTGCGGACATCTTGTCTGACATTCCGGACGACTTGGCGGATTGGGAAGAAGACAATGGATATCAAAAAAATGAAAGTGAAGCAGAATTGTTGGAAGAATTTGGCGAACGCTACGGTTGCCAACTGATTCAGATGAATCAGATGAAGAAGACAGTGCACAGTGGTCAGACTTTGATTTACCAGGTACCAATAATAAATTTGAAGGATCTCTGGGTCCAAACATATTTCCCAGAGATACTCAGAGCATCGAGGATATTGTAGAATTATATATTGGGAATGACCTATTTGAATATATTAGCAACGCAACCAACAAGTACTACAGTCAAAATTGCAATGGAAGGAAACTGGATGAAAAAAGGCCAAATTTGTCGACGTACGGGACCCAAATTTAGAAAATGGTTCGGGCTTGCTATCCTTATGGAAAAAAAAAATCCGCAAGGATCAATGATTATTGGTCAATGAATCCTTTGGCAGATACACCAATATTTTGCAAAACGATGTCCCACAACTGATTCAGACAAATATTATCATTTTTACATTTTTCCGACAACAATAATAAACTGGATAATGCCAACCCGCTTTTAAAAGTGCAATTTGTAGCTGATTATTTGTCCAAAAAGTTTAAAGAAACTTACAATCTATGTCAAAACCTCTCAATTGATGAAGGACTGATACTGTGGCATGGATGGTTAAATTTTAAAGTTTACAATCCGCCGAAGATTAGGAAATATGGCATACTCATTCAGATGCTGTGTGATTAGAGTACGGCATACATTTCCGCATTCAACATGTATTCCGGTGCTGGACACCCTTTAGCGATAACGGTCGTGGAACTTTGACACCTTCTTATGGAAAGAGGCATCACCTCTACATGGATAATTATTATAACAGTGTAGAACTTGCAGAGAAGTTACTCAGAAAACAAGAGTTTGTGGAACAATACGGCAAAATAGAGGATTTCTGGAAAAATTAAAGTGAGCAAAAGTCAATGTGGTTAAAGCTTGTCATAAGCGGAAAGGTGAATTACTCGCACAGATATGGAGAGCTTCGAAAACTAAAACAATACCAGTGATCTCTGCAGTTCATAATGCCACTTTGACTGACACTCAAAGAAAATGTAGAAAAACCAATTACACAATAAAAAACATGAAAATGTATTACACTACATCAAATACATGAAAGATGTGGATCAGGCAGACCAATATTTGACTTATTACACTACACACAAAAGAACCATAAAATGGTCAAAAGAGGTTTGCATGTACCTCTTTAATTGTGCATTATTTAATGCATTCTGTACATGTCAGTACTTCAATACAGACCACATGAGGCTCTGGTATCATGATTTTTTTATTGAAAGTGTCTGATTCGTTGATAAAAGACCATGTACCTGCTACTGAGCAAAACTTGGAGGTTGCCAGTACATCGCGTACATTTCATCATGATCCAGTCGACAGACTTTCCGGTCACATAAAACAGCACCAACTAATACTTATTTCCGAAACAAATAAGTGAAAATGAAGAAACTGCCATTTATCTTCTCCCCCCCCCCCCCCCCCCAAAAAAAAAGAAAAAAAAAAAAAAGAAAAAGAAAAGAAAGAAAACAAACTTAATGTGCAAGTCTTGTGGAGTTGCATTACATCTTGGAGACTGTTTGCTGCATATCATATGAAAGAGAAATACTAAGTACCAAAGACAATGCAATTAAAAAATGAAGCAAACAAATTTTGTATTTATTTATGTATGTATATCTGCGAAATTTCGTGAAAGTAGGGGAACAGGGTTGAGAACTTATGAAAACTAATGATGAGATTAGTAAAATGTAACAATTTATAATCTTCCGATAATGTCAAGAACGGCCAGTGACAAGGCAAGTAATCTGAATTAGCGCTGCTGGTGCCAAGCGAATCAATTTGTACGAGACGTGCAGACGGCAAAGTGTTAATAGCAACAGAAGTAGTTTTCAGTTCTGCTTTTGTAGAGTGAGTAATAGGAAGATATAACCAAACCTGTTTCTTGCAAGACTTTTTTTTGCCACTGTGCTGACCACAGCATTTTGTGGATTGTAATTTTAATAGCGGTTACTACTTACTGGCAGCTACAACAAAGAAACTTTCATAATACTCTTCTACCATGTAATTTACTCAGTGGCATTGTGTATGACTTTGTGCTAGTGACAGAAACTTGATAATTTGAAAAAGCTGTTTTCTGAAGAGAACACTTTATAAGGTCTATTGAGTTATAGTGATTGGTAGAGCATCTCCCAGAGTCTGTGTTAAAAAAAATTGGATACAGGTTATGATGCATGTTACTAACAATTGTTTTCAGAGATTTGTAGAGAATTGTGTCACTGTTTCCTCCAAATGTTTTATTGAAGTTTAAGTATACAGTATAATAATGTTCATTGAATGTGACTACTAGCCTGTTCTGCAACTGAGATTCGCTATACATGTTTCAATATTTATTTTTAAACCCATCATTGGATCTATAACTACACTGTCATTGTAGATAGCTCTTTGTAGTTTCAGTACTGTGTGTTATAACTATAAACTTTGTACTTGAAAAAAGTAATTTTATTTTTAAGCTTGCACAAAGTTTTCAGTATTACTTAAAATTTTGTGCTATTTCATTTGTTTGAATAAGTGAAATTGTCAGTATTGCTTTATCAATGAACCCCCACTGCGTCAAGGCATAGTAATACGCTACTCACACACACACACACACACACACACACACACAGTTGCACTCTCCCAATGTGTGTGTGTGTGTGTGTGTGTGTGTGTGTGTGTGTGCGAGCAAGCGAGAGAGAGAGAGAGAGAGAGAGAGAGAGAGGAGGGAAGGGAGGCAGGGAACAAGATGGGGAGGGGGGGGGGGGGGGTACCTGATTATATTTTGGTCTGTGGATTTTTAATCCATAGCCTTTGTAGGAGCAGCATCATGTGTGACACAGTGAAATCATTGTGTGAAATGACGATGAGACATGTAATATGAACACTACCAAACATTAAGAGGAATAAATATTGAGTTTTAATTTTGAATACTATAACAATTCAGTCCTGGAAGGTGTTTGTTAATGCAGTATATTTTGTGTCTTAGTCATGCACTAAAATCAATTATAGTGGTGACTTCTTGTATGTAACAATTTGTAGTCACTCAACAATTAAATTTTCTTTACCTATAAATGCAGATTAACTTACAGATGTTCTGTCTCATGTAAAAAGTACATATCAGATTTCTCATTTACCATTTATATGATTCTAGATATAGAAAATCTCACAGTATTCCTGGTGTCAGCAAGATAATTTTCATTATGTGAATTAGAAATGAATATGCCTGTTTTGAATGCATTCAAAGTAACATCTAGTGTTGCACAGTTCTGAAATATATTTACATTTTTTTTTAAAAAAAGTGAAACACTCCACATTTAGTTAGCTACATAGTTGGGTATACTGTTGACTGCATGCACAATAACATTTTATGCTAGATTAAATTTTGTGTCAATTTATAAAAGCAACATTTACACAGTGCTTTAATTGATGTACCCTGGTCATTTACAAGAGTGACTTATTTGTTTATTTGCTTGAAGTATAACCAGACTTTTACTTTCTTTGAGAAACATGAAGTCGCTGAGCTATCTTTTCTAAATGTTAGAAGCAAATTTTAATGGATATCTGTTTGATAGTCATGAACATTTATCTCCTCTGAGAAGCATGGTTATGAATGAGTCTGTAAATCCTATACTTCAGTCTCTCTATGTAAACTAAAATTTCTCATTCGGTGATGTAGTGTATATTATGACTACATTGCTAATTAGATCTGTGAAAGAATAAATTTGAAATACAAACGTATTTGTAATTTAATGTGTCATTCATGTGTCTCAGTAAATTGTTGTACACCTTTGTCATCTGAATATTACCATATTCTTTTAGTTCCAAGACATTTCATGGTTTATTTGTATAGCCTTGTGACTTTGAATGTCTGCATAGGTACTGCCGCATAGAGACTTCTCCACTGGATATGAGTCAGAACTTGGCTTCTCTAATGAATGTTTTGTATTGGCTGTTGCTCCAGTAACAGTAATTCCATTTGCGTTCTGAATGTCTGACACATTATTCTTTTGTGGGCTATAAATTCTGCACTTACTATCCTACACAATTCAAGACAAATTCTTTGAAGAAAGAAACTTCTGTTGTTTTATGTAGAAATGAAGTCTTTATCTTCTCTGCTCTTTCATAAAAGAAGAAAGAATAATAATAATAAATAATAATAATAATTATAGTTTTTCTTTGTGTGTGGCAGGGGGGGGGGGGGGGGGGGGAGCAGTGTTGGAAACTATGTACAGCAAAGGTACAGTGCTTTACTAGAGTGTTCACAATATAATTCATAAATGACACTATTCATGAGCCTGGTAAGCTCATTATGTACCACAGATTTTGCCCTCAAAAGCCTCATTACATATATGCAAAAAAACTTTTTTTATGCCGAGACAGAACAGCTGGTCAGTACTCAACTTCAGGAAGTGAATTCCCAGCTCATTAAAGGGAACACGAAAGTGAGAACACTAATACTAGATTTTGGAACTAATACCTCCTTTCTTGGGAAGGAAAGATGTATCACACACACACACACACACACACACACACACACACACACACACAGAGAGAGAGAGAGAGAGAGAGAGAGAGAGAGAGAGAGAGAGAGAGAGAGAGACTAACAAAAAATGAAAAACTAAGTTGATAATTCTGAGACATTGGGTTGGGTATTGATGGAAACTTAAAATGGAAAAGCTGACCTGCTAAAACATTTAGGTACAGGTATTTTTGTCATAGGAATAATTGGCAACTTAGGGGACATATGAATCTGTTACTTAATGTATTTTCCGTAGTTTCATTCACTGATGTACTACTGGATAATATTGGGGGTGACTCCTCATGTGAGCAAAAAGTTATTCATTAAACAAAAGAAATTAATTGGAATGATATGTAGAGTTCTTGGAGGCATCTATTTAAACCATTGGCAATGTTAACTACAGCCTCGAATTTATTCACTGTCAATAATCCTCTGCAGTTTGAGAGTACTTGGTATATTCATTAACAAAATTCTAAAAGGAAAAATTATCTGCTCTTCTCCCAAGGTACTCTAACTTTGGCACAGGAAGGAGTGCAATGGTCAGCTACAAAGTGGTTTCAAAGTTTTCTGTGTAATAACTCCTCCTATACCATAGAGGAATTCTTAAGTGGAAAGAATTAGTCAAATAAAAATTTATATTATTCATTTGAAAGGTTCCACAGCATAGAATTTATTGTGAAAAGAAATTGTGGGACTAACTAATTTTTGCTTCAGAACAATTTAACATCAATTTAATAATGAATGATTTTTTCAAAAGTTTAAATATAAGAGATCTTTTCATAATGATACATTTAAAAAGTGAAGTGTCACACTCCATTATTAAAGTATTTTTTAGGATACATATAGCACTGAAGACTGTAGTAGTAATGCTAAAGAATGTAGTTTAGTGTACCTCCCTTTTGTACTAGTCACAAGTAAGTGGAAACTTCAATATTTTCTCTATTTTCTCTCTTTACCAGTTACGGGGAATCAAATGCACCAGTGGAGATCGGAGATGAAGAAACTGATGGCAAATCTCAGGTGATACGAGAAGGTTGGCTTCAGTGCAAGGTTTCACTCATTGAAGGAAAGGTAAATCTTTCACTACTGCAGAAATTGCAGGAAGAAACAAAGTATTTAATGAAAGTTATGTAATATATGTATTGGCTCGGAACTTAATTTTAACTAGGAAATTGTTAGTGAAGTAAACAGAAAAGGAGATTTTTGGCTTCATTCATGTAGTTAACTTGTTATGAAAATAAGTCATTTACTGACATTGTACTGGAATATTTGTGACTTTAACTTATTCTTACTGCAATACTTTTAATTGGTAGCACAGAATAGGCATTGGAATTGAGCTAGCAGAATTTTGAAAAAGTGCATTAATAATTTCACAGCATCCCAAAGCAGCCACGCCAAATAACTTGTCACAGGTTTAGAAAAAAATATATAATTTTTACTGTAACCCTGGTATTTTTAAGGCAGTATCAAGTCCCATCCAAGGAATATGTTATCTAATATACAGTGTAACATAGTGAAGAAGTTGAGTCATATATGAGCACAACAAAAAACTGCCAAACATGTAAGCTTTCAGCCAGAAGGCCTCCTTCCAAAATAGCCAACATACATACATACATACATACATTCACACAAATTCAGTTTACACACAAATGACAACTGTCTCTGTCATTATTTGGTCAGTACCTGAGAGTTGTTTTCCTAATGGAATTAAAAATCTCTTGTAAGAGGAAGAGGGAAATTTAAGTGCCGAATAAGTCAAGATCTGACGTTACGTCCATACTACAAAAAATATTGTAGTATTTTAAGGACACTTATTAAAATATCCAGAAGTATGTGTGTAATGACAGAAATAAATAATACAGATAATAAGATTAAAACTGTAAGGTGCATTGTCAAACATAAGACATGACAGCCAGTCAGTGTACAAGATTCCATAATAATTAAACTTCATGACAATGTTATGACTGATAATTCACAAGTTGCAAGGACTTTTAACAATCAGTCTCTAAACATAGCAGCAAATATAGGATTAAATGGTTCAGGTGAAAAAGCAAGAGTATGTATTAGGAATTTCACTTCATAAAACTTTAAGAAACTAGGAAGGAGCATCCTTAACCGATAAAAAAAAAAAAATATTCTTGCAGGTTGATGGAATTTCAAACAGAATTCTGAAAATCTCATCATCATCATTTAAGACTGATTATGCCTTTCAGCATTCAGTCTGGAGCATAGCCAGCCCCCTTATAAAATTCCTCCATGATCCCCTATTCAGTGCTAACATTGGTGCCTCTTCTGATGTTAAACCTATCACTTCAAAATTATTCTTAACCGAATCCAGGTACCTTCTCCTTGGTCTTCCCCGACTCCTCCTACCCTCTACTGCTGAACCCATGAGTCTCTTGGGTAACCTTGCTTCTCTCATGCGTGTAACATGACCCCAAATCTGTCCCAACGTAATTAGTAATGTCCTTAGTGATATATACAATGCATCACTGGCACAGGGAATTTTTCTAGACAGGTTTAAATATACAATTATCAAACCACTTCCTAAGAAAGTGACAAGACAGACTAAACAATTATTGTCCAGTTCCTTACCGGCATCTTTTTCCGAAATATTTGAAAAAGTAACATATTCAAGAGTAGTCGCAAATATGTAAGTGGAAAAAATTTACTTAGCACATCACAGTTTAGATTCCAGAAAGGTTGCTCAACTGAGAAAACTATTTATACATTCACTCAGCGGATAGAACAAGCTTTAAATGATAATAAATCTGCAGGTGGTAGTTTTGTGCCCTTTCCAAGGCCTTTAATGGTGTAGATCATGATACACTCTTAGAAAAATGCAAGTTTTGTGGAACAGAAGGCTTTACACACAGCTGGTTTGAATCTTACTTGATGAACAGAATACAAAAGGTTGTGGTGAATAATTTAGACAGTGTCAGAAAGGTAGTCCCACTGGGTTCAATTTTGGGTCTACTCTTATTGCTCACGACTCATGTGTCTGGGCCCGCAAGCCATCTTATCTATTCTGGGGTAGCTGCACAGTATGCCAATGACGCCCTTAGAGTACAACAGTGCTGGTGGGGGTCTGTGCTGCGTGGAAGTTCAAAACATTGTCTTCATTGTAAGAATGCTGGCCGCTGTGGAAGTTCAAAACACTGTCTTCATTGTAAGAATGCTGGCCGCTGTGGCCGAGCGGTTCTAGGTGCTTCAGTCTGGAATCGCACGACCGCTACGGTCGCAGGTTCAAATCCTGACTCGGGCATGGATGTGTGTGATGTCCTTATGTTAGTTAGGTTTAAGTAGTTCTAAGTTCTATGGGACTGATGACCTCAGATGCTAAGTTCCATAGTGCTCAGAACCATTTGAACCGTCACTGTAAGAATGTTCATGTAACCACTGATACCAGCATCATTGCACCCATATTGTATGGCAATTACCTGAAAAGGACCATACTGCCACTCAGAAGACTACAATTTGACCCCAAACTTGCTCGTTTGGCTGTAGGAAGCACGAGTGCACTCCATGGCACGATTGCTTGCTTGCTTCACATGCTGGCACCAGACTGATACTTTGGGCTGTGAGTATTCCATATTAAAGGATAGACCCAAATGATGGACTGGTAGCTATGCCACTACACAATCTGTTGGTGGATGACACTGAAACCATTATCAGTACATCTACTATCGCCCAGGTGGCATCTGGCATCACTGGATTGAAATCTGTCATTTTTCCAGGTATACTTTGTTTGTTTTGAAGTGTAGAGCATTCAGATATGCACATGGATGCTTAGCACCTTTCAGTCCATGGTATAACTTTCTTAATGTTTTTAACCAGGTTTTTCCTAATTATATTAACCCAACACAATTTGCTTTTTTCTCTCTGCCATTCAATGTTAACTTAGTAGACTCCAGGTTCGAATTATTTTTCTGCTTCTTCCTACCAAACCTCACAGGAAAGAAACTGATCATTTATACTCCAGGTGCCACACTTATGAGTCTGAATGTAATTATGCATTTGTATAGGTCTTTCTCTAGAATGAGTACAGAAGGTCTCATATTGAATTGGTTTATTACAAAATATTTTTGGCAATATTTAAATTACTTGTAAAATTTACTTTCTCTATTTTTTTTCTTTCAGCCATTAGAAACTTATGTTCGGCCTGTTTATCTTGATACTACCTTGTAAACTGCGCTTATTAGTCAGAAATTGTTAAAATAACTTGTGGAAGCTGGCACAAATAGCAAATCACTGTACATGTGATTTATAGGTCATTGTTACATAGGGAATATTAGTTTAAAGAGTAAAGGTAACAGCTCATCAAATGGTACAGGCGGTGTGTATATATTCTGCCTCAGAAAAGGATTCATCCAAAGAGTAGCTAAGTTTTTGGTCTTCTTCTTCTCTTCTCTCTCTTCCCCCCGCCCCCCTCCCCCCCACCTCCATGACTCAACACTTGTACTATTCGGTGTGTTGTTAACTTTATCCCTTAAACTTTACATTCCATTCCATTAGCATTTTCCATTATTTTTACAAGTTATATATACTATATATCCTCACATACTTCTAAAAATTCTATGGTATATAACTGTTTCCTAATTTCAGCGTTCATCTGATCGATCATGGCGCCAGCTGTGGGTTGTCCTTGAGAACACTGGCCTTATATTGTACAGGGTATGTACTATTAGACTTCAATGTCACTGTTTTAGAGAAAAATTTAGTGTGACAGATTTGCTTTCTTCTCATTATTCACAATGTTTATTAATTGTGTTAAGCTAAAATAAGCTACAAGAAAACAAAAATAAAAAGTTTAAGATGAATGTGTAATAGCTTAAAAGCATGTAAAGAAACTTTAATGAGAATAGTAAGATCTGATGTGTATGATGACACAGCCAGGGAAAAAGACTTGCGTAACAGCTAAGAGCTTTAGGATATGAAGATTCTACTCTTGCAGTGTAAAGCATGATATAAAGGGAACATTTGGGAGCAGTTTTGAGGTAGAAAACTTTTATATGTCAAGTCAGGCTCAAGAATGATGTAGCACGTACGATGAGTAATAATGATTGTAAATGCAGACATTCAGAATCAAAAAGGAATGTCTTGATTCTGAAAAGTAGTGTATGTTACTGTAAGACTTCCTTGCAGATTAAACACCAACCCTGGACTATGACTCAAACCCATAAACTTGCTTCTGGTGGAGCTGCTTTGACTTAGCTTTTCAAGTGTGCCTCAAGGCCTGGCATTCAATTCTTAATTTGCTTTACTCTTTCATCCATGGGTGTTACTATAATGAGAAATGCACAAAGTCCTGATTGTAATACATTTAATACATTTTGCTCTTGCAACAGTGTGCTGCAGTGGCATTTACCTTAAAGTTCGAACTTTGTAGACTGATACCGGGTGCCTTAAATAATCATGATGAAAAAGGTGTTTCACATGGTTCTCTGTTTCACAAAATATTGTTAGTTTTATGAAATATTTTAAGTTTTTTGGTTGTTTTAATCAAACTAATGGGATAAATTGAGGACTAGCATGGGACTGTACTATATTCTATACTAGAGGCTGTTATCAGTGTATAAGGCTTGTTTGTGCCTTTGAGTGTTTTATATTTATTTCAATTTTCAATTAATAAATTTTATTTACTTATTTTGTATTCATAGGCAGCAACTTGTTCAGATGAAGAAGCACGTGTGCAACCACTGCATGGAGTCACAGTGGAGGTGGCAGCTATCACAGGTTACACCAAACGCAAGAATGTTATACGCTTGACAGTACCTACAGGCAGTGAGCTTCTGCTGCAAGCAGAGGATGAGGTCACCATGAATGCATGGCTGCATGCACTCCAGGAGAGAGTGTCAACACCACATCCTCACATTGTCACTGCAGATGAGGTCTGTATTTATCATCACATGTGTACAATATTTTTAGTTAATTGTCTTGGTACTGGATGACTGTAAAAGGATGTGGCAGAATGTTGTTACCATGATACATACATGCAATGTGAATTAGGTAAACTGTATGAGGATCAGCATGAATTGTTACAAACTCAGAAACTTATTCTTTGCATAAAATTTTAACCTTCCTTATCATGTAATGAGAGTAAGAATGCTCACCTTGTTAGATTGTTTTGAAATCGTATCCCACACAGAATCCAACAAAAATACAGATATTAATTGATGGACCATCCAGAATGGACTATGAATATCTGTATGAGGATATACCTTGGCTTACCAAAGAAAAATCGAGATGATGAGCAGTGGACAAGCAAGTAGGAAAGGAAATGCTGATAAAAAAACTGATCTTCTGGACAAAAGCTACACACACACACACACACACACACACACACACACACACACACACACACACACACACACATACCAACCTACTGCCTGACTTGTGTTAGTAGTCCGGATGCTTCGTGGCATTATTAAAAAGTGGGGATGAATAGAAACAATGTGGAAGATATTGGTACATGCAGGAGAAGCAGTTCCCATCTACACAGAAAAAATGAAACAGGATATATGGCTGCTCAGACAAATGCTAAGAAAATGGCACAGTTGGAAAAATAAAGGAAAAATAAACAAATAGGAAAAGGAGGATGAATGTGATCTAGATAGGAGTTAAAAAGTGTCACAGGCTGTGTGAAGCTGTCATGGTGGCAAGAGAGTACAATATAGTGAAACAGAAATATGCCATGTGTGTCTATTATTATTATTATTATTATTATTATTATTGAGACTGTAATTAAAACTTTATTGCTATCCTGCCATGAGAAGGTGCACAGGAACAGTTGGTTGAACACAATGGTAAAGAACGTTTTAACAGCGATTTAGCCATTGTAGCGTGTCTAGTGCATTTGTTTTTCCATGCTTCCAAAGTCCAGTAAGATGAGATTTGTGTACCAGCTCACTTTTATTTATAAAAATTAATTCAGATTATTTTCATTTTAGAAAGTGATACAAACTCCCTTGATACCACTGGCTCCCAACTCCATAATATGCCACCAACAAACAGTAATTACAGTTAGACAGTTGCCATTACTTCTGTAGGAAATACTCCCTTTGCTACAGATTTTCAGTTGTGAGAAACTGATTTATTCAGGTGCAGACTCCCTCTGTGAATAAGTGGATAACTTAACCCCTACTTTTTCATCTTATGGTTACTTCTAAATGGTTCTTCATGTCCTCTATTTAAGGAAAAACAAATCTCAAAGATGCATACTTCTTGGAAAACAATACTACAGAGCAACTTCAATACATTGTCCTTCTGACCTGTGTATTATGGTGATTCTCTGTGAATACATAATGATCTATGGTATACTGTGTGCATGCCAACCTGTTAGATTTTAATTTCTTTGTGATCTTCATTATTCATATGTAGTTTGTTGATATACTGGGTGTGCTAGTATGTCCAGAACAGATCAGCTCTGTAGATAAGACAGGAATCTTATCAGTTCAGTGCTTGAATGTCAAGATGTGTTTTGATAACATTGGCAATATTGTGTTTCTTGCATCTAGTACTTATATAATAAGCATGAAAAGATACTTATAAGTTTCAAGCATGTCAAGATTATTTTCTGTTTGCTTATGTTTTATGCTTTTTCCCTTGGAGCCTGATAAGTCGTGCAAGAAAATAAATTTACTTTATTGTAATTCAAGGCACCAATGAAACAAAATGTGTGCCTTTGTGTGAAGTATAATAAGAGTATAGATGATGTAACAGTTATAAGGCAGGTTAGTTTGTCTAAAATTGATTGTAATAATTATTATTACAAGGTTCAGCAGTGTATACAAGTTGCAGGAGTTAGTGTACTTCACACAGTTTGATAAAAAATTTTGTTCTACATATTGAATTGTGTGTGTGTGGTCATTGATATACTTCAATTACAATGCTCTAGTTATCATCACCATCATTCTGTTAGGTTGTTGCTGGTCAGTTTGTAAATAAATGGGATAATTTTATTATAAGGTTGTAGTGAAAGCTGGTTGACAGCAACTATGACAATTCCATTGTGTAGCTCTGTGTGTTCATGTTTGTCATGTGTTGTTCAATTTCTGTTTGTGATCTTAAACATTTTCCCCTGATATTCCAGTTGTCAGTGTTAGAATGGGAAAAAGAGAGAGATTGATTCTGTTTTTGCATATAGTGTAAAGTCACTATTGTGGGCTGTCTGTTTATCACTACTTTGTGACTGTCCAATATTTGTGTTCACTGTAAAAATGGTATGTAACAATTTTGAACTTGTTTTTAGGAGGAAGCTGTAAAAACACAGCAAACCTTTGGAAGCACTCATCTGTCACCTCAACCTGCTCACAAAGGTATCCGGAAGCTCACGTCATTCAGAAACCGGTCACCTACAGGCCAATCTCCTGTGAATAAAACTCGCAAACCAAGCCAGTCAGGTATTTATTATCCTTTTTCTACCTTCTACCATCTCTGTTAAGAATTATCATGGTGCAGACAAAACAAAAAAGCTATGTGAAAGTACAGTTAAATAAAAATAGGAAAAGATAGCTTCAGGCTGAAAAGTTTGTTCAAAAGTTACAAAGACTCATTTGCTTTCATAACTGGGAGTTCTTTCATTTAAGAAACACAATTGGAAAAAAATGACTGTAAATTCTTGAAGAATCATCAGTACAGAACTACTGCCACATAAGATTTGAAAATAAAAGCAGTTACAAATGCCAAAAGGGCAGTAAACATATGAAATAAAGGAAAGAGATACTATGGCTAGAAGTGCAGGTGGAAAACCCAATAGACTTATACTGATGAAAAGACAAGCAGGCAGTGCCAAACTGAGAATAAAGAAAGGAAGAAATAAGATAAGGGGAAAAAAAAAAAAAAAGGATTGCTGTTACACTCCTCATTTTATGATTTCTTAATTTCCAAATATGTTTCTTATTTGCTGCTGCCATCTTACTTCTGTCTCATCATGTCTGTCATATCCAGCACCGTTCAGAGATAGATAGAACACATTAACTGCTGCATTCTGTAGAGTGATGTATTTACTTTAGGCTCTCACTTAGGTAGCTCATAGGTAATGTATTTTTACATTGTTATTCAAATTGCAGTGCATTTGTATTGATTTGTTGTAGCATATTTTATTTTGTTGAGTGTGATTCTAAACCATTTCTGACATTATTCTAGAAGATATAAATTTTCTTTTTCTTTTTTACCTAAATATTGTAATTATGTTTACAATATCTTGTTCTGAGTTTAGATCAACTGCCTTCACCAAAGTCAAAAACATGGAAAGGCCGTGTTTATCAGCAGTTCAAACGGATACAGCAAGGTGGTGGTTCACCAAACTCACCAACAGCTCCTCATCCAGAAGGTGCAACCATTGGTATCCCTCTTGAGGAGTGTCCTCCAGTAAGTTTAGACTTTCGTGATGCTACAGAGTTGAAAGTAAACTTGTTAAAGACATCTAATTGTGGGGCTGAGGTAGTTATTAACTTTTTATTTTGACACATACAGTATTGTTACATCATGCCAAGAATAAATTTACAAGACATAAGTCAGCCAAAAGCTTAGTGAAGATAATGTCACAAGTGGCATAGGTACGATAATGAGGTCCCAATAAAGGTTCCAATAAAGTTTTTGACACTTAAGATAGTGGTGATAAGTGTAAACCTGAATTTGAAATCTGTGAGTACATGGAAACGCAACATCGTTATAATACTTTTTTTCTGCTTTACAGTCCAAATTCTCTGAATATGTTCCATTGTTGGTGGAAATGTGTACTAGTATAGTTGACACAAGAGGCTTGGATATAATTGGTATCTACCGTGTTCCTGGAAATACTGCAGCTGTTTCATCACTCACAGAAAGCCTGAACAAAGGATTTGATTGGGAAAACATGCAGGTACAGAAGCATATTCTTTCATGAATATCATGTATACTGTGTATCTCATCACAGTACATAAAATGTAATGGTAAACTGTGGCTCTTTATTGTTATTGTTACTAGCTGTTTTTGGATGTTCTAGGTCATGTTCTCACTCGGATATTTTATATATAGCAGCAGTGATAGTTCTTCTGAAGTGTACCAGTCTTCCTCTCTTCTCAGTATGCAATAAAATTATCATGATACAATTTTTTAATGATTTTAAATAATCTATGCTATCAGACATTACTATTACAGTAAAACACTGCGTAAGGAAACTCAGATTTGCCGAAATCCTGGTTATCTGAAACTCGCAAAACAAAGGGGGGATTTGTTGGCGGGGGGGGGGGGGGGGGGGGTAGTTTGCAGTGACAGGTGAATGCCCAGTCTAAACAAAGCTTACCTGCCAAACAATAGTATACTTAGGTGGTTGGTTCCTTCCATTGAATGTGCATTTTTGTGCTATGGCAACTAAGTGAAATCATGTTGTGATTACTGTAGTTGGTAAATCAAATACTATCAATGTAGTTGAAAAAAGAAAGTTTATAGAAAACTGTTGAAGTTAATTCTGGAGTTTGTTTCCATAGTTTCAGTATGTGTGAGGTCAAAAACTATATTGTTAGAGCAAGCTGTCACAAACACTCATAGAAAAACACTGAAAACATAAGACGGTGAAAATGTAAGTCAGGTGCTTTGTCGTTATTTCATTCAACAACTAGAAACGTGCATGCCTTTCACTGGCCCAATACTGCAAGTAAAAGCTAAATTGTTAGCTGAGCACTTTTGTGAAAAAGGAAAAGATTGTTCTTCAACCTCTGGAAGGTTAGAGAGATTTAAAAAATGGACACAGAATTTGGCAGTGGAATGTGTTTAATGTGTGTGTATAAAATTATCTGCAGACCCAGATGCAGTTGATGTTTCCAAAACAGAGTTTGGAAATTACATCCGTGGCTACACTAAGGACCTACAGAGTCGATGCCACTGGAGTGAGTTTCAAAATGTTGCCTACGAAATCCTTGGCTTCCTCAAAAGAAATGTCTTCCCAGAGCACAAAATGGAAAAAAGAACAGGTAACTGTTCTTTTTGCATAAAATGCTCATGGCACACACAGACTGCTCCCCAGTATGTTTCTGGAAGTCAAAAAGCCTCAAGCCTTGAAGGACATTGCCAAAATGAGCTACCAGTATTTGATGGAGCCAAATGATGGAGGGGTCAGTTTGTACTGAAAATTGATGAGTTTGTAACTGTTAAAGGTCTGCCTAAAAAAGCCATATTATTGACAGTGCACCGAACATCATTGTGAGTTAAACAGTGGTGTTATTGTTGTGCATTTCCTTTCCCCAAATGTTACCATTCTAATCCATCACTGGATCAAACCATAATAGTGATGTTTAAACAGCACTACCATGGGCTATTTTTGAGAGAACCATCCTACAAGATGTGAGTTGCAAAACAAAAACATAAATGATACCCTGAAGGCAGTAAACATGAAACTCGTAATTTATTGTGTAAGCAACCTTGGATAATGTGCAAGCAGAAACTATTCAAAAGTTTTGGAGAAAACTGTATGATGATTTTGAAGAAGAAAAGTTAGGAAACTTCGAAAACTTGACATGTAGGATAAAAAGAATTCCCAGGTGCAAAGACCCATATTCTTGACGAGAAAAAACCTTGTTTCACATTGCGCCTAGCATCCAGTGCACATTGGTCCATCGATTACTCATATGATTTTGATGCGCATCCTGGTTTGTTTTTGAACGCACTCTGTAAGTTGATTTCTGAATGAATCATAAGCTGCGCGGGGTAGGCATGAGGTCTGAGGTGACTTGGCACAGTTTGTGTGGCTCCCCCATCGGAGGTCCCAATTCTCCCTTGGGCATGGGTGTATGTGTTGTCCTTAATGTAAGTTAGTTTAAGTTAGATTAAGTAGTGTCTAAGCCTAGGGGCCGATGACATCAGCTTTTTGGTCCCATGGTAAAAAAAAAAAAAAAAAAAGGTTGATTTTTGAATGCATGCATAGTGTACGTGATGTCTCTGTCAGGGGAATCCTCGTCGCATCTAGAAATAAACTTGCCTGCAGGCAAAAGGGGACCGGGCTGTACAAGCTGAGTGGAGTAAAGCCAAACAAGTGGACGCCAATCACTGTCTGAGTATGTTGTTGTTTGGGTTAGCGAATGATCAGCATTGTTATAATTACTAGGGAGAACCATAGATTCAAACTACCAGAGTGGAAATAAATGACTAACAGGAATAACGGTTAAGAAAGATTACTTATTATCTTCTCAGTGTATCCAGGAAAATGAAATTTTGTCACAAAATTTTTGGCCAGGTCACTACACTAGTCAGGGCCAGTTGTACAGTCCCTGTCTAGCAGCCACTTAAGTTCTATTCTGCAAATAGCGCGGAAAATGGTTTGTACAAATATAACAATGCCTAACCGGAGAATAATCAGGGATGACTAAACCGGTGATTCTGGCAGGGCTAGTGAAGTTAACTGACGAATAAGTTTTGACAAAGGCAGGAATAGTTCCAGAATTAGTCATGACTAGATAGTTTGTTAGAACGAGGAAGGAGAAGAAATGGGAACTAGGAAAGAATAGGCCGATTCTAAATTTATATAAAAATCTCGTACTACTACTTTTCGGTCTCATGCTCGAGAAACTGGAGCACATGAATGAAATGTGAAACTATTTTCTAACATAAAACTTTTTGCTTGTAGTAGGCCTAATAGGCATTTTATGTTGGTCTTCGTGAATTATATTCTGTCGTGTTATAAAAATGACCATTTGAGCTAAAATAGTCTCGTTTATTTGATGTATGTTAAGATTTCTGCAGTGTTGGAAAGGCCTATTTTGTTTTATCTAGCAGACAGTGACAAAATAGACGTAATCGGATTGAGAAACCACACTAGTCTTGGGTATTATTTGTATTAACGGCTTACACAGTATTAGACAATGATATTTCGATTTTTCATGCAGCAAATGCTTGACGAACTTTGATGAGGTAATAGATTCTGTCGCAGAAAGCAAAGCATACCATGTAAAGCTGTAGCAAGATTAGAGAGAAAACAATGCTAGGAGCTAAGGATTGAAGAAATGTGTACTGTATTGCTTGTCTTTTGTCTTTACTGGTTTTATGTATCCTATATTTAATTTTATGTCACCCAAAACAGAAAGTTATTAGCTAACAGGTAATAAAGAGCGCAAATTTTCAGTCCGTGTTCTCCGGATTACAAATAATCCCATCCAGTATTAATAGCGAGGGTGCCTTTTTTTTTTAAGAGGGGGGGGGGGGGGGGGCAGGATGTCAAACAGGGCGACCAGGAATGGGAGAGGCACCACAGGACATTTTAATTTCCACTGTCCAGAATATAATTTGATGGCATCCAGTACAAAATATACACGTTTCAATTCCACGGAGCGAAATACAGTGACGTGCGATAGAAGAATGCTGTGTGAAGAGAGGTGGTACTGTACTCTGGCACACTTAAGACCTAATAACATATCTTGCATTTCCTCAAACATTTATGTTTTATGTATCAGACTCTTCAGAAAGATGTGCGCTACAAAATGAACATATTTTTTAAAATTCAATTTTTTTTAAATTTTTGATGTATCTCAAACGCTCGAGGGAGGGGGCTGAGGGGGGGGGGGGGGTCACACTATCTTAATATTGCCCTGGTTCGGAAATATCGTAGATCCAATGCTGATGCGCAGAGCAGTCTGAGTTATAGTGGGAAAGTGTGTAGTTCCCACGTAATCCGTGTTTACGTTTAGTGATTTTGCTGTTTCCTCTTCGCTTACTGCTCTCACGTCAAATGAAAACAAAATGGGTTTCTGTGGCTGGGAGCTATCAAGTGAATTAAAATACATTCACATAATTACAGAAGGCTAATGTACGTTATTAGTTTCAGATTTTATTTTATTTCCACTTTTCTGACAGCCATGCATTAATCACCTTGTATAACAATGAAGTTATTTTTCTCAGTTTGCTAAAGAAATTCGGTTTTTATTAATCTTTTACACTGAGGCAGTCAATGTGTTTGAAACAAAGTGTTCAGTTCCACACTATTGGCTAATTTCAACTGCTCACTGCATTTCAAGTGCATATTTTCATCTTCTAGCACATATGGCATTATGCCATAATAAAAATCAAGAATTATTTAATGCAGTACTGGTACTCCAAAAAAATTTACATCCTGAAACCCACACTGAAAAGCTTAATATTGGGTCACGGCCTACTTCATTGGGAATCTGGACATACGAATGTGCTTTTTAAGTATGCACTTTAAATGTACCATTTTAGTATGGTTCACAAAATTCCGATGCTCTTGGAGTATCCTCTGATGTCTTTTTTTAATTTATGACATAATGTAAGATCTTTTAATGTTTTACATGTATGAACGTATGGGCTTCCTGTGTCATAGCAGCTGCCAAAGCGCGGTGGCGCCTGTGGCGCTCTGACAACTACTGAAACGAACCTATTTCTAACAGCTCGCGGGAAAATATTGCGAATGGTGATTTCAAAAGCATTACTTTCAAAGTAAATTTCCTTTTACGCATGTTGAACTATGTGCGAGAATGTACGATGAATTTCTTAAATCACAGAGCATTTGATGACGAGCCATTTAGAAGTATTTTGAGCCCAGAAGATCAGACATTCATGTTGTTATTATGAGCAAATTGATGTAGTGTTACAGGAAGCTGTCTCCCTTCTGCAGTAGCTAATTTATTTGTGGAACACTTTGAGGGCAAGTCACTGGACTCTGCTAAAAATTTTACTGGCACATTTGTGTGATATATCTTAAAGTGTAACACATGCAAAAAATATCAACATTATTTGTGAAAGCTTAGCTTCTCTTGCAGCATATTAACCTTAGAGACCAATATTATATGAGAAAGCTTTGCTTTTCTTGTAGCAACACTATGTATATTAATTTAAAACATTAACTTTTCCTGTTTGTGTATCCACACTACTTAACAGGATGTTGCTATTAGTTGACTAAATCACATGTCCTATGGTCTGAATATCCGCTGTCATAGGCTGGCAGGATCACATGACATGAGCTATGACAAACTTACAAAAGCACATTGCAATCTCAATTACAATGGTTCAGAAAGTAACATGTGGTGTTTGGTGGAATTCAAATTTATACTTTTGTAATACAAAAATTTGCAGCGTACATGTTGCTTCACATAAAAAATATTTCCAAAAGGAGTTTTCTTCCCTGAGTTTAGTTTTTTAAAGTGCTGGGAAATTCTATGCCCATGTATAAAAACATAACCATTCAAAGAATTGATAAGTTTTACAGTTCCGAGGGAAAATATACTGTCACTTAATAACGCGGAAAAAGTGTTTTCATCTGGGAGAAAGTGTATTTTTAACCAGGAAATCTGGGAAAAATAGGGGACTTTTTTTTTCCCTTGTCTGCGTATAGGAAAGTATCAATACCACTTAAGGTGTAGAGAAATAAAATGTGACCTGTAGAATACTGAAGCTTGCTATGAGGACAGGCAGTTGAGGGTCAACTGCAATGAACTTAACACATGGTGCATAAATAGATGAAAAGACCCATTATTATGTGGTACATGATTGGTAATTAAACCTTGGAAACAGCCACAGTGATTAAATATCTCCATAGCAGCAGAAGTTGTTAAAACTACACAAATATAGTTATAGGATAGGTACTTTGTAGATTGGGATTTATTTGCAGCAGTCTAAGGAATTGTAATTCACCCAAGAGAGAATTCATTTACAAAGCCATCATTTATCTGATTTGTCCACCTCCATAACTCAGTGGTCAGCATGTCTGGCTGCTATGCAGATGTCCTTGGTTTGCCAGTACTGTGAAGGAATTCTCCTTGGTAAGAGAACTGGAACAGGGTGCACTCATCTTCGTGATGCTAGTTGTGCAGCTACTTGAGTGAGAAGTAGCAGTGCCAAGGTCAAGAAAGCCGACAATGCCAAGAGGGTGGAGTGCTCAACCCGTGCCCTCCGTACTACATTCAATGACCCCAATGGCAGCGGATGACATGGTAGTCAGTCAGAATGAGAAAACAGAGGTTTGCTTTGCTTTCATGTGATTTGGAGTTCAACTGGTCAGTCAGAGGAGCTTCATGATAGATCCCATATTTTTATGTAATTCTTTGTCTTCACTTCTACACATGTGAAAAGTGGAAATATACATGAATCATATTGCCAGCATTGATATTTTTCATTTAATCATTACATGTTTTTGCAGTTTTCACTATAGATATGTTCTTATATATTTATAATGGTTGGATGTTTTTATATATTTAACTTTACACTACTTTAAATTAAATATTATTGCCTTGTTACCCCTCATATTTCCATACACTATCAGCCAGTTGCTCCCTTAGGAAAACATCAGAGTCTTATCTACATAAAAGTTGAAGGTAGGAAGTAAATTATCTCTAACGATCACATTCTAGTGCAATAAAAAATGGTTAACTGCCTTTTGAGTTTGTTTATGAAGAATGTACTTCTGCTGAATTTTCTAAGATTTAGGATTTCAGTTCTCAAAAGCAAAGAAGATACAATAACAATACAGTGATTATCATTGATGTAGCTATTATTATGTGTAGTAAAGGTCTTTATGTGATGTTGAGATTAGCACTGGGGCTAACAAAAGACAAGTGTCATGAAGTTTTCCAACCTCTAGAGACTTCTACTGATTCAGAAACAGGGAGTGACTTCACTAAGAAATATTTGCCAAATAATATTTCTTAAGACATCAGGACTGTTTCTGCTCACAGTGCCTCCTGTTGCTTGAAAATTGTCATCTAAATTAAGATATTGGGTTACTATGGAGGACACTTTCACTACTGATGGAAAGATTGTTCCGTGTTGAGTGTGCAATAAGCAGGTTGGATGCTTCATGGAGTCTCAATGTCAGCAACGTAAATGTAGTGATTCACACATGGGGAACAAACCAATGTAATTATCTAAGAAGCAAATGTTATCGATGTGGCTGCAGAAGACTCCAGCCTCCACAAATGAATTTTTCCATGTGCTTTGCTATGGTCCTTGCATAGATTACAGACATCACACATTTTTTTCAAAAATACTGCAGTTATCAGATTCTTGATGAATCGATGGTAAGGAAAAGGGATGTTTTTTTTATTGCCAGAAGGCTTTGAAGTGCTCTGTGTTAAAAAGGTAACTGCCACATTTGGATAGCTGTCACTGAAACAGAGGACATATGTGGACATTTTGTTGGCAATATCGTTGATGACGAACTCCATGGATAAGAACACTCAAAGCTATTATTTATTTCCTGTAAAGTGTCGGAATGCACAAACAATTCAACAAGTGCTCCTTTTATGAATGACAGTCTTAAAGTGCTGTGGCATGGGATAATTGAAGAATAAGTTCATGTTATCTATTTGAATACTGCAGCCTACATGCTAAAGGTGGCAGCTGCCCTAAACATATGTTATCCTCATTTAATCCACTTGGGCTCCCTTGCCCATTGACTTCAATGTGTCACTGAACTGGGTGCTAGCTACCTTGAAGTAACTAAAAGAGTTTTACTCCCCAAGAAAGGGTTTCTCGAAGCCCCAAATTGTGTATTTCTCTATATAGAGTTGCTGCCTGATCAGGGATTGAAGCTATTGGTTCTTATGATTTCATGAACATTTTCAAGCTGTGAAATCTCTGATTTATTCCTTTTTAAGAGAATCTTCAGTTTCAGTATGAGAGGCACAAAATGCTTTCACTGAACCTAAAATCGGTGGTGCTCTGGTGTACATCTATAGTAGGTGGGCTTCCTTTCCAGCAGCGTTAAAGTATTAGAATCATTTGGTTGCCTTTGTGGGAATTGTTCGTAATGGTGGATAACTTCAAATGCAATCTGACTGACTCATAGGTTAGGGAATAAGTTTGAAGCTGTTTTAGCAAGAAATCCAAGCTTTTCAAGTTTTGCTGCTATCTGCAGTATCCTCAGCAGGGGTGAGAGGAATATATTTTAGCAACATCTGTCAAGGAATATTTCATCTCCTGAAATTTGCACTATTAACACACACATACAAACCCAGCCATGACACTGAATGTTTTATGCTACCAATACATACATTGATGTATACATGATAGCCTGAAACTATGTACAAATCTGGTCACCTTTGGCATCCTGCAGCCCTTGTGTGCAGTGCAAATGATCCATTGGTTCCTTTGAGGGACATTTTAAATGTACAGTTACTGTTTTGAAAGCAATATCTTAAGATTCGTGTGTGTGTGTGTGTGTGTGTGTGTGTGTGTGTGTGTGTGTGTGTGTGTGTGTTTTTAATATCTTACATTTTAATTTATACAACTTTTGTGTATTAATTTGAACATCTGTTCGCATTTTCAGGATCCACGATGGAATGATGTTAATGTAATATCCAGTCTGTTGAAGCTGTTCTTCCGGAGGCTACCCGACTCATTATTTACAAATGAGCTTTATCCTAGTTTCATAGAGGCTGATAAAATTGAAGATTCAAACAAACGTTTTGCTCGTATAAAGAAACTGGTAACTACATTTTATAATATAGTATTTCTTAAGGCAAAGCAACAACATGAAACATTACAAGTGTCTTAAAAAATTATTTTTCAAACATGCCATGTTTTTTTATCGTGAAATGAAATGTTATCTTGTTTTATACTTTAGTTTGAATGGATTGAGCTATCATTTCCGTGAAGTATTTTCTCATTAAAGCAAGTTTTGAGGAACTTCCTTATTTCAACACTGTTGACGTCTTTCAAAGGCTTGATCAAGGAAGTTTCCTTGTATGTGGCTGTGATGAAAGTGGTAGAGAAATATGGAGAAGCTGTTTAAATGTCAAATGGGTAAAAGCAATTCACATGAAAGTTCTGTGCCCCATTGAATTCAAAAGACCAACATTTAATCATATTAGTTTATCATTCAGATCGTATTTAATTCTGGGTATGTTATGACAATCTACAAGAACGAGGTACTTCCATTGTTGTATACAGAACGTGGATTGTACTGTCACAGAAATTGGGTCTACCACTATATGGTTCATTTGTGCAAATTAGTGCAGACTTTTCTTTTTTCAGTGTTTAAATTTCTTACTTTTGATTACTTCCTTGGTATATGCAGAAAAATTCTTTGTTAATTATTAGAAAGCTATTTATACTTCAACATACATCACTCGTCTGCTCTTATGATACTTTGTAAAACAAGGTGATGGATGCTAATATGTTGCTAATGTTCTTTCAGGTGCATGAGCTGCCAGAGCACCATTTCGAAACGCTTAAGTACCTGATGTACCATTTAAAAAAAGTGGTTGCACATAGTGAGACAAACAAAATGGAAGCACGTAATTTGGCTATTGTATTTGGTCCAACACTGGTTCGAGCAGCAGATGAAAATATGGTGACTATGGTAACAGACATGTCACACCAATGTCGTATAGTGGAGTCACTGATACAGCAGGTATTACTCTTACTGTTACTTAAATTGTAGCAGTCATGTCATCACATTTGTTGTGGGAAAGTTATGAGTGAAAGCTCATACAAGAGTTGTTGTTAAAATTCACACACATCACAAATAGCACACCTCACATAATCAAATGACCGTGGTATCACTTCCTTCCTTTGTATGTTTTCCAGCCCTATCACTTGCCGATTTGATAGTAGAGTTTCATTCTTTCATCAAAATAAGATAATGATTTTGGTACAAAGCAAATATTCAGTTATTAAGTAAGAAAATAGAAAACCAGGAAGTTAGAAGTGATAGAAAAGAAAACTGTGAAGGATTTTTTGATTGTATTAAAGTAGTGGGCAAAGAAGTAAATGAGAAATGGTTAAATATAAAGGGGAGACAAAAAGTGAAGATAAAGGTTAAGTGGAAAGCCAGTGATGTGGCCATTGTCAGTAATTCATTTTTGCAGGTTCTTTTATATTTACTTTATATAACTACAGAGTTGTTACAGTGCTTGTTTTCTCCTTTTTATTGCTTTGTTAATTATGTTTAGCCTACATGCTTTTGTGTCATGGTGCCTTGATTGGTTGATTGATTGAGAGAGAGAGATGATACACTATCTGTACTGTGATGTCGTGCCCTATTTTTCTTTGCAGGTTGACTGGTTCTTTTCTGACTATGATATTGATGATCCAAATAACCTACCAACAAATCTGCCACAGGATTCTAATGAAATGGAATCTGCTAATCAGAATTTATTACTAAGCAACATTCAAAAAGTGGAAGGTAAAAAAAACTGGTAATGCTTTGCAATTTCCAGTGGAATTTTACTATGCAGTCAAAATTGATATGAGAAAGAGGCTCTTGAGAATTTCACCAGATTGGCATAATGAACTTGAACTCTAACTAAAATGAAACCATATGATACGCAACACATGTGTTCTGATATCACCATCATACTTGGCCATTTTGTCAGAGTTCTCAGGAACTTCTCATCAGTTTTACTTTGTAAAAATTTGAAGTTACTAACTTCAGTATATTTCTTTTCTTTTTATATCATTGAGTTTTAATTTCATTTTTATTAGTCCTGGTCCCCAGCCCCCATTGTTGAGACAAAATATATGGTATTCATGAAACAATTCTCAAATGTAGGCAAGCAGTGTTCATTGTTGAATTTTGCATCACGATCGCGCCACTTTTTAAACCGAACAGTGAAGAGAAAATTAACAAATTGTTCCATAGTTAGTACCGACACACCCATGATGTAACTTACTCCAAGAAAAAAGCAGTAGGAGTACAAAAACTTGATAATGTCCTTTGGTAGCAATGCCCCCCCTCCCCCCACTCTGACTCAACATTCAAAGGTTTATTAATAATTTTTAATATGAATCTACTACTTTTTGTTCTTTGTTAGTAGAAGTTTGACTGTATGATCTGTGTATTTTATGCATTAAAAAGCTTGTAATATGTATCTGACATTCAATGCATTTATTATGTTTTTCTGATATTTTGTGTTACTTACACATAATTCATGGATAAATGTCTGATGTAAGAGATTTGTGAGGTTCTGTTAGTTTAGGTACAAAACAGAGTTTATATTTTAAGGGGTTCAGTTGCTTGTAGCATTGCACATATTTGATCTATTTATCACCTTCTTTCCTCTCTTTCAGGATAGTCATCAGTGTGTGCTACATTTATATTCACTGAACTCAGTTTGCTGTCAGCTTTGTACCTGCATTTCTCTATCTTTAGCAGTGGTATTCCGTCCCTCACCTTACCACATATTCTCTTTGCTATTTCACGCTGTTTAAGATAGTTTTACTATGGCATAGAAGCAATTTTAATTTTGCACAGTCGCATCTAACTCTAATACTCGATTATCCAGTAGTTGTAGCAGTAGAAATGATAACTCCTCTTAAAGTCATATATGTTGGGCTGCCTTTTTAGGTATGGCTGTTGCACTCTGTCCTCTGAAATTTGTTGCCTTGAAAATGTTAATTTATTATTCAGTCTTTATATCTTCATTTTTAATTGTTATTCTTTTGTGCATGTTCATCCTTGTTCGTACATTGCATTTTGTTTTTAGTGAATTCCGTTCTTATCTAATAAAGATCCCTAATTCAGCATCGCTCTGTGAGGCAATGTTCCTTTATTATGTATAGCATAGCTACTAAAAGAGTTTCTCATTCGCAATTTCACACATAACGGGCTTCATTTTTTCAGAATTACTGCAAACTTCACAGCTAGTAGACAAGGACAATAAAGATGATTTTACACAGGATCTGTACAGTTGTCTGTAAATCACACACACGCCCCCACACACACGCCCACACACACGCCCACACACACACGCGCCCACGCGCCCCCCCCCCCCCCCCCCCCCCCCCCCCACACACACACACACGCACACACAAACTGAGTGATATTTATCAGAGGTGGAAGTTGGCCTAGGTTTCTTCCTAGAACCCTAATAGTTATTTGCACTGCATTACCTTTGAATGTCAATTGCCCTGTTGTTTGAGTGTGCGTGTCTCATATTCTTTAGAAAATAATTTGTTAAATGCTGTTGCAGTGCTATGTGCATTGCAGATAATTCTGTGCCAGTCCTGTCAACTAAGGCAGGAAGAACTTCAGAAGAGAACTTGTTTGATACTTGTCTGTTAATAAAATAAAAAAATAAATAAAAAAATCCCACACACACAGACCTGTGAGCAGATAATATTCAGTGGCCACAAAGTTCCAGTGATCATGTAATAGTTTTCTGCTAGCATCTTGTGGTGTTCAAACCAACTTTCAGAGTGAGGACAGTTTTACTTACTACAAAACATGTTAAGAGACTAATGGGTTTTTGTAACGGTTTAAATATATCTTGAGTTTCTCATGGAGGTATGTCCAAGTGGCACTTCAAGAAATTAAAAATACAGAGAATGAGGGATTGAAATTATAATGCCATTGAGAGAATTATACATAAAGTCTTCATAAAGATCTCAAAATCAGATAGCTGTATGAAAAAGTCAGAAGATGGATAAATGCAGTTTTAATTCACGTACGAACTTCAACTCAAAATTTTGTTACGTAGCTAACATACATAATAATTCCCACAAATACGTGAAACAGTAGTTGCCAGCATCAATAATACAAAGTGTAGCACAATGCAGTCTGAATTAAACAGTTATAATCACTTCTTGTTGATGTAAGTTCTACAAAATGAGATAAAGGTTGGGAGAACGATGTAATGTTGATCATTGTTTCGATTTAAGTGTTGCGTGTCTCCACTATGCAATGCATGAAATTTTATCCTGCAGAGCATAGATATTTGTTAAAATTTTGTAAATGATATTGTCATAGACAGTGAAATAAATCAAATTTTATTTTAATGTAGAGCTGATATGGCACAAAAATGTGGAAATATCTTAATAGAAATGTGCTATCGAATTTCTTATGCAGTGACTTTCCACAGAGTGTAGTGGTTTGACCAACAGCATTGTATAGAAAATTATGCACAGATTTTCTTCTCATCCTTTGTTGCCATGTCTTCCTTGAATCAGGATTTTGGATGTATGCTGCCATGAGCATTCAGATGTTATTGCCCTGAGTCTTTTCCGTTATCTTTTGCTAGACAAAGGTCTCTGGAGTTGCCAAAAGCTTCCAAGTTTTTTTATTATTTATTTATTTATTTTAAATTATGTATTCATCAGCCTTTTTGCTGCAGCATGTTAAAGTAGCTTATTCAAATTTCTTCAGATTCAGGAACTGTAGTTCTACATAAGACTACCATTTTCCTCAAATATTTTTAGAAGATATTAGTAGATGCCAGCTTTATAAACTCATAGTGCAGCTTGAAGTAACATGTAAAGCTTATAAAGAATGATTCGGATTCCCTGTTTATACTGTAGGTCTGCCTGTGTAATTGGCTACTCGAGAATGTTCTCTGGTTAGTGGGAAGTGAAAGATATTACTTCAGATAAAGTCCATGTCTGGTATTTCACTGCTGTGTGCAAGTCAGCTTTTCAGCCAGAAGCTGCTTTGTTCTCTTTATGATTACGTGCTGAAATTCATTATTGATACTCACAGTAATTCAGTAACATCATTATAAATATTGCGTGGCAAGTTATGGTAGAACGTAAGTACTGTAGGTGTAAAGAAGATGTCACTAATTCGCTAGTTATTTGGCATTCCGTTAACCAGCCAGAGTACACATACAAAGAAGAAGTACGTGTACACTCCGATGACAAACCGTTCTATTACTTAATGAGTGGTCTCCTTTACTCCAAAATTATTTACAATAGCATAATTACTTTATTACTCATGAGTTAAAGATAAGTGCATGAAGAACTCTAAAAATTAGCAAATTGGTGTGAATCGTGTTCTAAGTCCAGTTTCAAATGCAGAATATTTTATTTTAAGTAGGTTGAAATACATGAAATTAATTCAATGCACTGAAGTGAAAGAAGTGAATTGATGGGAACCATTTTATGAAACATCAGTGACAATTAAATGTAATCACACCTTGGAGGTGTTCTCAGAAATCTGTCCTAGTGTGGCCTAAATTTTCCGTTACCACTGCTTATTTAAATTGGTTGACTTTTTAACAATAAGAATGAAATCACTAGCATTTTTACAAAACAAGCTTTCTTTCTTGCCTACAAATTTCCTTTATGATTCTCTGTTTCTTATTTACCTGTTTTCCTGTTTCACTGGTGGATAAGCATGCACTCATCTTCAAAGCTATGTACCGTGGTTCCAACTTAGTTTAAAATTTGACAGATATTAATCATAAATCCCAATCACAGTCGCACATGCGGCAGGAGAGAGAGAGAGAGAGAGAGAGAGAGAGAGAGAGAGAGAGAGAGAGAGAGAGAAGCACTTGCAGAAGTGCCAGTGCAACTGAATTATAATGAAAACTTTCATTCAAATTTTGAAATATTAATGAACAACAGCTGATCTCCATGCCAGGGTCTATACATAAGTAGTAGTTCAGAATGTAAAGGAGGATCCAAAAAGAAAGGTGTATGGCAGGGAAAGAAAAGTCACACACACCTAAGTAGCCAAGAGAAGGACATGGGAGATTGAAAAATGCAAGCACAAAAAAGGACAATAATTAAGTTCCAACATTTTTGCACAGTTGTTTGGAAAAACCAAACCGTAGTTCTACTATACTAAGTAACGTGCAGTGACCAAAAAATTGTCTACTTGAGATTGGTATATTTGGACAGTGTGGAATAGAAACCATGTAGTATTGCAAGACTTTCATTGAAATGTTCTTTTTAGCTTTTATTCAAAATTGTCACTGTAGCAACAGATAAAAATTATCATCAGAGTAAGGGAAATATCTGAACAAGCAAAGTTATTACAAAGTGTGGTCATATGTGAATTGTAATATGGTTATTCTCATAACCATTTATACTAAATAAACTTGACACACAATGGAAACATTTAAAATTAATATACTTTATGAAAATTTCTTATAGTTACCATAAATATGCATGTAACATACAAATATTGGCATGACAATTTCACATAGCTTCCTTTTGGTTATTTTATTGACCGTTTTTGGTGTATGAGCAGTTATCTGTAGTTTGTTCCACATACAGCATTTCTTTTCATCGAGTACTTTAGGAAGTCACTGCAAACAATATGTAATAATATTATAAGCCTGCACACTACTAATTATCTGATTTTCTAAATAATTTTAGTTTGGGGTTAAGGACTTCTAATATTTTTTTGTTTGTTATATACAGATGTTATTCCATGAAATATTGTTTTAAATAATAATAATAATGAGGTAAATAAGTTTTTTGTGTGTTGGATAACTATAATAAAGCGTGAGTAGCCATTACGACTGCCTTTGTCTGGTTTAGACTATAAATGTAACTGTAAGACCTCTCACTTTACATGTAGATAATAACTAGCATATTTTATTTCGAATTTGACGCATCATTACTTGCAACAAATTTACATGAAAGTTGTTCTGATCAGACAGTCAATCAACTCTTTATTACACCTGTTTGGGTGCCTCACTATCTGAAGCATTGCTTCAGCAAACTGTACATGTGGAAAAAAATTGTGTGACACTCATACCATCTTTCCCTGGTCTTAAATTGAATGTATATTTTTGAAGACTTTTATGTTTGGAAATGTAAAAATTTGAACTGTACTGCAGATTAGATTGCTTGATCAGCAGGTGGAGATGAACTTTAATTTGACATCGTCAGATAACTAGGAAGATGATGATGTCTTGTGGCACATTTACTGCTAAACGTTATATAGTCCCCCCCCCTTTTTTTTACCTCATGTATCATTATTGCTCAAAGTATAGCTTGTCCTCTACAGAAGGTGTGAACAAAAGCATGGTGAATGTGTGACATTCAAGAGAATATAGTTTTAGAGTGCCATGAATAAATGTAAAGGACAAATACTTATGCACTGTATATTGCTAATAAAATGAAATGGAGAAGGAAATAATCAGAGACATATATTAGTAGGAATTAAAATAAAAAGAATATTATCTAGTCTTCAGCTTTTTCTCAGATGGACTTATGCAAAGATAAGTTCCATACTTTAGTATAAGGGTTAAGGTCTCTTTTAATCTTAAATGTTTAATAAATGTTTTGTTATCTAAGAAGACTAACATTACATCTTGCTTCTGTTACCAGGAAAAATTTCACATTGTTGTGAAGCTCATTGTCTTGTGCTTAAGCATTATATTATATTATATTATTTTTTTAGATTTTCTTTACTTTTTTTCTGTTTAATAAGTGACTAGCGATGTTCTGTCACTGAACTGAACTTCTTAACTTGCTTTGACCATTGAAAATAACTGATTGATTCTGTGGGAAGGATGCCATTGGTAGTTATTTGCTCTCATAAGGGACAGTCTTCAACTAACATATCTGCTTTCCCTTAACACAAAATAACATTCTTTACTAAAATGCAAACTGTGAAATGGATGTTGTGTAGAAAAAAAATTAAAGCTACCTAGTGCAGTATCAGTTACAAAACAGTAACTTACTGGAAATACGATTTGAAAATAAATGCATTCAGTGTCAGATGCAACTTTATTTACTTGCTTATGAATGAGCATGGTTCACTGTATTGTTCTATTATGTGAATGTAAATGTTGCTGTTACAAAACATGTGCTTATGCATGACTTTCTTTCCTTCCTTTGCCTACCACATGTGTCACCTTTTACATCCCAACATTCCTCCTCACTGCAAACATACAGGCATGAAGGGTGATTCTCCGAATAAGGACATCAGTGCCAAAGACATTGTTTCATCAATTATATCTGCAGCAAACCGCAAAATGCAGAAAGCCAAAGCAAAGAAAACAACAAATACAGCAAGTCTTGGTGTAGAGGAAGTATTTGTGGACAGCCAGAACCACACTGAAGAAAAGCAGGTGAGAGAAACTGAACATCAGTAGTAGTATTTGTTCATGTAATGGAATTAATATCTTAATTTGCTGTTTGTTTTGCCAGAGGGAAAACAATAATCAGGTTCATGAAGGAGGTACACCAGAACAAGATGATGCCATCTCTCAGCATGTGGCATCAGATTCGCCTGCTGGCAGTGATGATAAAATTTATTCTAGAATTGAAGAGGAGGATCTTAATAGAGAAAAGGAAAATATTAATATTAATAGTAATCCAGGTGAGAAAAAGTTTCTTTTATTATGTGAGCAGCAGCATATAGTGCACAAGGTGTGATCAAAAAACAAAATGGAATAATTTTTTTAAAAACCAACTAATGAGCTTACATGTTTTCCATTTAATCTCCTTCAGAATATTGTCTTTGGCTAGCAATCCACTTGTCACAATGTCAAATCCATAACTGGAAGCATTTGTGGAAGGCTCATTTTGGAAGGAATTTAGCTGCTCTGTTGTGGTCCTCAGTGTCAGGAGTGATGTCAAAACATTTTCTGTTAAGCACAGTTTTAATTTTTGGGAAGATCCAGAAGTCACATGCTGCTAAATCTGGTGAGTAAGGTGGATGTGAACAGAGAAGAGCACTTATTCTGGTGGAAAACTCGTGACTCAAAAGTGTGTGTGGGGGGGGGGGGGGGGGTTGCCACGGCATGTTGTCATGATGGAGGAGGAAGCCATTGGTTCATGCTTCAGCCTCTTTCTTCATACATATTGCAGTACACCCTTTTAAAATTTGGCATTTACAGTTGTTCCCTTAGAACGAACTCTGACTGTACTATGCCTTGAATAATGGGAGAAAAAAAATCAATGAGCATGACTTTGATATTCAGTTTTGTTTGATGTACTTTCTTAGGGCAAGGAGATTCAGTGGTTTTCCATTGGGAACTCTTCAATTTTCATCTTAGGCTCATACCAATAGGCCCAAGGTTCATGTCCAGTTACAATTTTGGACATGAAGTCTAAATCTGAATGAAGACAATCCTTCAATTCTGTGCAAACTGACACATGATTTTCCTTCTGTCTTGGAACAAATTTTGCAATCTCTTGTCTTTTGCAAATCATCAATTAAAATGCTTTGCATGGATTCATATGTGATGCTAAGTTCTGTGGTAAGCTCTCAAATAGTTATTTGCCTGTTTGAATGAATAATTTTAGCAACTTTTGAATGTTTTCTTCTATTTTTGAGTTTAAGTAATGTTCCAAACATTGCTTGTCTTCTGCTGACTCATTTCCTCTTTTAAATCACCCATACCTAAAAACAGGGAAAATTCGCATTTTTTGATAAATGCGAAATAGATGCGAATTATGCCTCAAAATGCAAAATTGCTTAAGAGACACAATTTCATAGTGAATTGTATCCAGATAAACTATTTTATCAGAGATAAGTTTGAATTAGCATAACTTTCTGTACATGAATATTGAAAATTTAACCAATTCTCAGTTATTGGTATTGTGCATCATCTGGCAAAGCCCAGTTTGGACAGATAATGTGCATAAGAACCTTTTTGCAAAATAAAAAGTGTACAAACGCAGTCGTGTATCATTGTGCTCAGTGATCGTCCTCAGTGATCGGGCACCATGACAGCTGTGGATGGTTGAATGGTCTTTTTAAGATCCATGCCGCATAGTGTAAAGTAGTAGTACTCAGCTGTGGGACCTAGCATTTTACAACAAAGACATGTGTATATTTGTTTATTAACCAAAGCTCAAAAGATGGTATAATGTGGAAATTTTTAAAGAGGCAAATTAGGCGGCAAGTGTTTGAACTGTGGTCGCATTGAATACTGGTAGGAGGTAGGCCTGAACTGTGTCGTTAATGATACTCTGATAACCTCAACAAGAAGATGCGCGATAGCCGTCGCCAAATGCCTTGTGTTGTTTTCTTTTCTTATTTTGAAACAAGTGAAGAGACTGATCCTTGTCCATCACAGATTTTGGTTACCGCCCTTAAATACCAGAAGAGATCGGCAATCCCTCTAACAATGTGTCAGTTCTGCTGTAGGCTGCTGCTTTGCTAAAGAGATGCGGCACTTGTTTGGCTGTACCACCCCTCTCCTGTCTGGCAATCAAAATTCTAGTTTGTTTACACTGGTGGCCATGTGCCACTATAACCTATAGTTCGCACTTTATGTGCTGTGGTGGCTGGAAAACAAAATCTGTAACTTTTTTTGATTGTTCCGAAATCCTTCCTCTAATGTAAAAATTGAATTATCACATGTTCGGTTCTACTTCTGTGCTAAGTACTTTCTCAGTTCAATATGTAGCATTGTCAAGCATGGATTTCAAAGCCATGAATGCCCACAAAAGGTTGAAATAAATTGTTTGCAGATTTTGTAATTGAATTTGGTGGGAGCAGACAAGCAACATCCAGAAACACCTTGATTGCCTGGCAGGAAAATGCTGCTGCCTTTTAACAGAACAATCATTCTTGAAGGCTTAAATATTGCCAAGTGAGGATAATAAAGGGCATTTTGGAATAAAAAGGTGTTGAAGTTTTTGCAAAAGCAAACAGTCTAGTCAAAAAGTTCCCAGTCAGCATTTTTTTTTTTAACAGTTGATTTGCAAGAATTAAAACTTTGTTCTTCTTCATTCGTGTGGCATGACAACTTTTTTATCAGTGCATCTAATCGTTAACAAATGAAAAGGAGAAAACAAATACGAATTTTGCCGAAAATAGTTGTGAATCTTGACTCAAATAGATTCGAATTTTGCCAAAAACAGATGTTACATTTTCCGGTCCCTATCCATACCACTTGTAAACATCTGACTGACAAGTCAGAATGTGTCTCAACTTGACACTGCATGTCCCAACAGATCAGGCTTTTGAACAAATTACATCAAATGGTTGTAGCTTCAGCATTTACTGCTAAAAAAATTCGTTCACCACATTTTTTGGTCTCACTTCATACCATCTTTTTGTCAGACATTAACTTTTTGCTTCAGAGGCTAAAGAAGGAAACCACTTAGGGATCTGATTTTCAAGGCAGTTAAATGATAGCTCATTTAAAATATTTTCTGATCTGGATTTAAACTTTTAAGAGATGTTTCTGCTGCTGTGTAGATAAAAAGCTGTCTGGTCCCTATTTCTGTTTTATATATATACTACCCAATCCAATACTAGAACTATATGGAACACAAATTAAAATTTTTCAGTCAACTGATGCATAGAGTTCCCCCTAGCATAGTTACAGTGGTGTTCGTAGTGTCATGATTTTTTTTTCAATCGTGAGAATTTTCAGCTCTAGTTTTGCACACACTTTTTTTTTTTTTCATATTAAACTGGCTATGTAAAATTTGGCGTGTGCATTCTTTGCCAATTCCTACAGTTTCAGCAATCGATCTAATACTCAACTGACCGTCTGATCAAATCAGATTTTTATCTGTTTTTGCAGGGTGTGAATCACTTTCACCGTTCTTTCAGCCATCTTAAAAAAGATTGAACCACTCGAAAACTCAACATACGTTATAAATAGTCCTCGCCACACACTTCTTCCATTAAAAGATTCGTTTCTGTTGCAGTTTCTCCAAGTTTCTTGTGAAACTCCATGACAGTTTGTTGCTCTATTACTACACTTATCATTTTTCTGACAAAACAAAATAATAGCTCTTACACAAATGAAGACTATGGCCACACTGATATCTACAAGCCCTAGAGATGCCTCATTCAACTGAGACAGCTTCACGCTTCATAACTGTTGGTTATTACTCTACAGTGCAAATTGCAAGTGTACTTACTCTGCTACAGCATTAGTCCCCGTATTTTATAGGCTACCTCATATAATTAATGTTCCTTAGAGGTCGTCTACAAAAAGCGACACATCATGGGTAAGATGATATACTGAGATAAAGCTATTTGGATGAGGGACTGTAATAGTTTTAATTTGCCATCCTTTGAGTATCTAAAGCTCCATTACAATTTCAAAAAACACACAATATTACTTTAATGTCTCTTATAGGGGAAATGGTGACACTTTTAATTTTTTTTGTTGGTGAATCATATATGTTTAACCTACTTTGAACTCTGGTGGTGAGTGATGACATGAAAAACATTCAAATTAGAACACATCATTTCCACTTGGATGTCAACTTAAAGCAGATCTGGCCAATGTTCGCACTCCTGGAGTGCACTCACACTCCTGCTTAGTGCTCTGGCTTCCCCCACCACTGCACTGTACCGAGCAGCTATTAGTAGACCACTATTGCCAAAGGCTGCACAATCTGAAGCTTAGGAAGGCGTGTGTGAGCGAGAGGTGAATACTGCAGCATTCTTTTATAAGCAAGAGTTTATCACACGTGTCTATTTTCAACTTTTTATTTTTCTACCAAAGCAATAAATTTTATTACTTAATTGTATCTAGAACTATGGTTTGTGAGACAGTTAAACACATAGAGTTATACAGATTAAAATTGGTTAAACCCAAACACTGGCATGACTCCATCAGTTTCATAAGAGAAGAAAAAATGTTTGCACTCGTTGTTGAACCAAACACTGAAATAAATTTAGTCGCTTGTCTGTGCAGTCAGGGACATTGCTCATGGGATAACATTTCATAAAAGTCTTATAAATTCGTGGATTGGACAGATAGATTGTTGAGCTGGGTACTCCACTGTATGTCTATCACCTCATGTCAAGTAATGAGGTACATTAGCATTGCAAAGTGAAAATGGTCTGACAAATAAATCGGAATCCCTCTTCCATTGTACAATGTCTTGGAATCTCGTTCAGGAGTAATTATGAAAAATTGCAGTTTCTGAAATTTATTCGATCATGTCTGATTTGTAAATGACTGCCTTGAGTTAAGGAAAATGTTTCATGTCGTGAACTTGAAGCAGATTTTTCCACAGGATTAATTTTTGTTTGATAGTTACAGTCTTGTCCGCCAAGTGTTAAGATTCTCCCATTGCATTAAGACACTTAATGAATTCAAATAATTTGTGGTGTCAACAATAAAAGATTTTGTAACAACTCTTCTTATTTTGAATTTAGTTTTATTCCCTAATGGCCACTTTCAGTTCAGGAAGAATTCACCATTATTCATAAGAAAACAAGTTCATTGTATCGTCTTTGTGGCTGGTGTTGCAATGACAATCCAATAAATATTTTTCCAACTCATAATAGTGCAATGGTATATTAAGCTCTTTGTTTGGCCTTTAAATGATAGAAAAGGTAAGGCAATTCTGATTTGGTATTGGACAAGTGTATAGACGCCATAGTACTTCTAATGCAGTAAGTAATTTAATGTCAATAGTACCATCAGCAAACTACATGGTGTCTGACAGGGGGATTGTCCAGCTCTCGAAGCATCTAGCTGCAGCCTTCGTTATGCTCTTCCTCCTCACCTTTCAGCCCCCCTTGCTGCTGCACTCTAAGCTCTAGGTAGGAGCACGGCTGGAGCACTCATGCTCGCGGAGTGCTGTTTGACGAGGCCTGGTTTAAAGGATAGGTGAAATCTGTAGTACATTGCCTTAATCATATAAGTTTTCTTCATCATTTGCTTGGAACTACAATACTGTAATGGTACTCTGAGACTTTTTTATTAATTGTTGTTGTTGTGTGGTATTATCCTAATTTACTCTCAAAAGACATAAATGTCTACTTAAGTCATCTTATTCGTATGCCCCTCATTCCATCTCTTACTTTTAAAGTTTTGTTCATCAATCAGCTCTCTACTTTGAAGTAACTGGAATAGAGGGAGAAACCAGTGGCAGAATCATTTTTGTGTAACAACACATTATTCATGTGGTATAAATTTTATTTGTTGGTGCATTTCAGTTGATAAATATGTTATTTTTTCGAAAATCTCCCACACTCATAGCTTGTTTGTATATATTCTCGTACACCACGTACACTGGTGGAGATTATTTAATTTGTTTCTAAATTTGTTAGGTCTTTGCTGTGCTTTATACTCTCTGTAGTAGTTCGTTATGGAGTATGTGTCACACACATATATCTTCTTTTTAGTTATGCCCTTTTCCATTTCAGATAGTAATAACTCCTGTTTTGCTTTGTAACTCTGTATATCTTTCTCTAACAAAGCTGTCTAGTTATTCTTTAAGCACACTTTTTTATATGCACATATGTTGAGGATACAGTGTATCTAGAGATCTAAACTGTAGTTTTTTTTATTTTTTTTTTTATATTGAATCTAGTAGAGAGACGAGACAATTCATATGTTGCAAGGAATCATAGTTTCTTTCTTTTAGACTGAAATTATAAATACATCAATGTAATATGCTTCAGCAGCAATTTATTTATTTATTGAATTGCTTTGCCAAACTGTTGTGACTTGATTTTTGCACAGTTCTACATTTTCCCTTTAGAAAAAAATCTAATTTTTATGGAATTGTTAGGTACCATGTGTCCTCATGCAGAATTATGTTCAAATGTTTTCAGTTAATCCGATATGTGAGAAGATGCATCCTGATATTAGGAAATATTTCAGTAATGATGAAACAACATGGACTTACTCCGGATTGTCAGCTACAACTCAAGAACGAATACGAAGGTAAATAGCTACTCTCTTGTTTTTTTTCAATTACTGATATGACCATTGTTTTTATTATAATCATTTAGTTTTCTTTTGCTTTGTTATTTGTAGTTATTGACATTGTGATACAGTCACCAAGGTTTGTTTCTAATGAAATATAATATTGACAGCTAATCACTGAGAACACAATCACATTGTTGTGCATTAATACCATGCATCTGAAAAATTTCAAAGTTTTGTGGTTCCCTGTTTCAGTTTGCATATTGTGAAGCGAAGTTTAACATAGTGACTGTCCTGTCAGTGAATAATGTGTCTTTTTTTATTCTTACTGTAAGTTAAATGTGAGATAGAAATAAAACAATCAGATTTTCATTAATGTAACTGCATCTAAGGGCCAATGGAATATGGCGAGTTTTGAAACATACATATGCCGTTTGTTTTTCTTGCCTCTCCTTGTGTAATCCTCCTCTATAAAAAAATAAGCAGACTTGTTGTTGTGTACTGTACCTTTAGTTTTGATCTTTAAAAATAATGAAATATTTATCAAAACAACCTAGAACAGGATCTCCAGAAATTTAGATGGAGTCAATCTAGGAGAAGTGGTAGTCTTTGTGGAGTCGTTTTCAATAAATGATCAACCACATATTAAAAAATGAATAACTTGAAATTCTGTGTAATGAAATAATTATGTTATTTATGAAGTAAGGGTTCTATGTTTCAAAAATCGAACTGATTATTGTCTCATTTGGAAGTTCGCATCATCTTGACTAATACAGTCATACCTCATTATACAGAAATAAAATACTCCTTCAAAGAACCATCTTAAATATTCAAGAATGGTCATCAATCATGGCCCTCTGAATATGAAATACATATACATTATAGACTGACAATCTGCTTTGGCTGTGACTGGCTAGGTATCAGAGAGAAGAATGGTGAATGATTGGGGATCTTGTAATTATATGTACAAATGAAGGTTCTCTAAGTGATGTAACAGATAGTCTAACTTCTCACCAAATTGCCTGTGGCTCTGCTAAAGAAAATACTAGTTGAAGAGCATTGATATGTGATTTGAGAACATATGCCCAGATTACTCTGATCATTTGGCTAAAACCTCTTGTCACTCAGATGTTTTGTGGTTAACCGGCAGAGCATGAAGGCATTATCAGGTAACTGGCAGATGCACTTTATTTGAAATTGTTGTATTCTTTTCTGTAGATTCTGTTGAAAGATTATGAACAAGTTATGATGACTACAGGAAATATAAAATTTTGATGTAGCTCCTGCCTGTGTGATGATACTGAAGTGACCTTCTAATTCTTTTCCAGCTGTCTCCAGCAAATGATTGCTAAAGTACTTCAGTTTTGTCAGTTTGGATGGGATGGGATGCGATGGGATTTAACACTAAAATGGGACAAAAGGAGTATAAAGGATCAGAATGAATGAAGTAGTAGTAGTAGTAGTAGTAGTAGTAGTAGTAGTAGTAGTAGTCGTGGTGGTGGTGGTGGTGGTGGTGGTGGTGGTGGTGGTGGTGGTGTGTGTGTGTGTGTGTGTGTGTTTTCATGTTCATACCATAACCTGATGCCTTTCCATACAGAATCCAGTTTTAAATTAATTTTTTTTCTATATGTTTATATTGATTTGTCCTAGGTTTGAATTGGAGACCAAGGCAATGCTACAAAGAGACCTGACACGGCAGAGGCACGAGCAAGAGGAACGTGAGAAGGAACGTAGAAGAATCGAAGCAGAATGGCAGCAGGCTAAGCGAGAGCTTGAGGGGGATGACCCACTTGATTCTCTTGCAGACAATCCATCAGGTATGCTGCTGCTGATGATGATGATTCTCCCTCTCTCTCTCTCTCTCTGCTGTCCACATGCACTTATCTTACACCATTGTCCCATCGTGTAGTCCTAACAGCATTGCATTGTTCATGATGACACATTGCTCTTTTCTTTCATTATATGAATTTCTGTGTTCATTGAATTTGTTCTGCAGATGATCTTTATAGATGATCTTTATGTTTCTGCACATCCCTTCAGAATTTGTTTGTTTTAACCCTTCCATGTGTTCTAACGATATTCTCTGTCTGCAGTTCCGATCAATATTGTTTCCGTCATCTCGTGCACTGATGCTTCCTTTTCATTAAACAGAATGAACACTATCGTAAGAAAATTCATCATATATGAATAAAAAATAAGTTTGTTACAGGTTCTGTTATGTACCATCCAAATCGAGAAATTTGTTTTCCCCTACTTAGTTGCCCATTTTTATTTTGTTTTGCTTGTATTTATTCAGTTATCAGCAGTTGTGGTAAGCTATATTCACAGTTGAATATACATGCTCAAATGCAGTCAGTGTGGTGCCAGAGTTCTGAGCACAATCAATATTTACTTTTTTGACACTTTCTTTTTTATCATCATTGGGATAAATTTCTGCGCAATCAGTTCTTTAACTGTGCCAACAGATTATCATAATATAGTAACTTTCTGTGTTAAGAGCAATAATGTAGTGCAAAATAGTTACAAATGACTATTGCTCATAGAAGTGCTCATGAGACTTAGGACTTTCCCCCATAATTATGTGGGTCGAATAATTTTAGAAGTCTCCTGCTGTTTATCTTACTCTGACTTCTCCTTATTATTCAGTTAATATTTTACTTCATTATTGCTCATATGACTCTTGTGATGGTTATTGACTGTTGACTTTCTTATTGTTGTCCACTTATAGCAGCAAATTCATTTACAAATTGACTGCCCTTAATTTATTCTTTATGTTGAATTCAGCCTCTTTATATGTCCTTGGTGTGGCAGTTATGACTCTTCATCTAACATGGTTCCAATAACAGAAAGTAATGTGACGTACTAGTTCTGTTGTGTGTAAATTGTTTAGCTGTTGCACAGTTATCAGTTGGGTGACTGGACATGTTCAAATGCTACAGATGTGATGGTTTGAACCCAGTTTCAATGTGTCATGCCTTTCAGTAGCAAAGATTTTGAAGGTTACGTTATTATTTTATTGGTGGCTGTGTGAAGTGAAATACAAGAACTCTGTGAGTATGTACTTACCACAGTTTGCAGTTTACCAATTATAATCATATTTGAAGCTTTTATATATATCATAATAGTAATGTACTTTTGTGAACCAAAAGAGTAAGGTTGTTTCAGTAAAAGTATTTAGATAATTAATTATTCACAAACAATGAAATTTAAAACATATGCATCCACATCTCCCAATAGTTGTTTCATCAATATCTACAAATGCACGATTACTCAGCAATTCACACTTCAGTGTTTGGCAGAGTGTTGATAGAACCACTTTCAAACTATTTGTCTACCATTTCACTGTCCTGGGAAAAATGAACGCCTAAATCTGTGCAAGCTCTGATTTCTTTTATTCTATTATAATGCTTATTTCTCCCTATGTAAGTTGAAATGTCATGAAATGATCTGAACAATAAAAAAGCCATTGTTGTAATGATTGTCACTGCAATTGGCAAATCATATCCATGAAGTTTTCTCCCCTACTTGACGTTAACACAAAAAGAGCTGTCTTTCTTTGAACTTTTTCAGTTTTTCCCATCAATCCTATTTGGTAAGAATTTAAAATGGTCATTCAGTCTTTGTTTTCCATATTTTATACATAATTGAAAAATACATTGATGTTCTTAACTAATCTTCCGTTCGTTCTTGGTAGAATAACGTTTTAATAAATGAAAAGCACGAGCTTGCTTGCGGTCTACAGTATATTGTAGAACAAACACAAACTAGTGTTTTTCATTTATTATAATTTATGTTCGCAATGTAGATTATTCTGTAATCTTCTGTGTCTGAAAAATCAGCTTTATGATGATGATGATGATGATGATGATGATGATCTGTACATTATAGACAAATCTCAAGATAACTTGTGTTTTCTTTATGCTGTCTGCTGTGGTATATTTTAACTACTTCATCTATTTGCAAGTTTGCCCAGTAGTCAATGTATCAAACTTGATTGCCTTCATATATTCTGTGCTTAGTTATTGTTTTGATTGTATTTTGATACTTCAAATAGTTACTGTTGTTGTCTTGAAGTTCCTCCTCCTTTTAGAGATGACCCTCTTCAGAAAATGGAAGGAAATGAATGAACTTTGAAATACTTTTGGAGGTTTTTGGTGATGATTATTCAGATGATCCTAGTGAGAATGATGACCTGGATTACTGTGTGAATGACTTTTTTATGGTTCTGAAAATGATTCCAGAGATAGTGACATATTAGAACTGTAAAGAAGCAGTGTTTTCAAGTGATTCTGACAATAATGATGATAGTGTTTTTGTTCTTGTGAGTGATCCATTTTGTCATAATGGTAACCATTTTGAGACTGCCAAAATCTCACATGGGTACTGACTATGGCACTGCCTGAGTGAGACCTGTGCACCATCTTGAATGTATTCAATGACCAACAAAAATGACATCTAAATCAGGGATTTTTTTTATTAAAATAATTGCTATGTCAGCTTATGTTTGCAAAAGACAGATTTCAAATCTGAAATTGGCACTCTTATTTTTATATAGGTGGAAATTATGAATACTGATGCATGTTTGGAAAAACAGCAGGTAAACATGGTAATCATACTGAATTATTAATTTATTTACTTTTTTATTGGTTAAGATGATGATCTATATTTTTTAGATATCACAAACAAAATTAAAAAGAGTGATACCTCAGTGCAATCTACAACAAGTCAGATACACAAAGCATCACCAGCAGCTGCATTTTTAACCAACACAATAATGCATCAGCAAGCACTTCATGGAGCCCTCACAGCAGAAAGGAATAATGGCAAGGAGACAGGCTCTACAGTTCCTTCAAATAAAAGTACAACTGATCTTCACCATAAAATGCTCAGTAATGACACCTCACACAAACCAGAAGCTTCTGGGTCTCACAGCAGGAAACTGAATGAAAGGTAATTATTTTTCATCTCTTCTGCAACTTTGTGTGTTAAACTTTACTGTCCATAGTGTGATGGACTTGAAATAATATGTTTGTTATATGTTTCACCCAAGACATTACATTAAAATACTTGCATTTCTACTGAGGAGTGATTTCTGGACCCTCCACAGCTTTGGTTTAGATTTAAAAAATTGCATTGGTTAGCAAAATTCAAAATAAATTATAATTCTTTTTTCATAGACTGAGTGGTTGTCATATCTCACACCATTATTTTTATTGGAGTCAGGTTTTTCTGTTATTGAGATGTACTGTTTCATACTAATGATGGGACAGTTGACTCTTTTTTAACAACTGTTGGGTCATTCAGTTGTTTCTTCATGCAGTCAGTTTTTCAGTTGAACGAAAGAACCAAATGAAACTGCAGCCATGTTAGCTAAAATTAATGTTTTCACTCATTCACTAGGTTAATGTGGTTTCAGTCAATACAAGACAACTGATGTCTGTCATTTGTGACCATTACACAAGTGTTCTTACTCACTGACGGGGTTTGAGTGGTTTCATTCAGTGTGAGACAACTAACTGACCCAAGTCTGTCGGTTGCAGATGTCATACGAGTGTTTTCACTCAGTCTCTGGGTTTAAGTGATATTATTTATGTAATTTTTTGGCCTTTTCAGTTATACATGAACCATAAGTAGGATTGTTAGTTTTTTTAGGGACAGGTAAAGTATCTCGTTTCAAGAAAACATGAATAAAATGTATATTTTTAAAGATAAAGTATTTTCAAAATGTGGCCATTTACTTAGTTAAATATGAATTTTCGTATTTGTGGCATTAGATATCAATTATTGGTTGTTTTTAAAAGTTTAATATCTGGTGCTACACTGTAAATTTATGTGAACATTAATGAAAAAACACTTTTTAACACTTTTTGTCGAGTTGGTTTCTTGTCTGTTTATTCAGTATAAATTTTGCAGTTGATTTTAAACTAACTTCTGGTTAAGATGGACACCTGAAACTTTCAACATAGCTCAGAACTGGATGACATTGCAATTTTTTCATTTTCTTTTCTGGTATGTGGCATATAGTACTTGGTGTACCAATCTTACTTCCCCGTTTTTCTTGTCCATGTCGCAAATGTTTCACAGTTAAGAATAATTGCTGCTAAAGCTTCTGTGTGAGTTCAACTCTCTCTAATTTTTATATTTTCAGGCTTTTCACAAGACATACCATATTGGGAAGCAATATATTGGTTGTCTCTGTTGAAGAGATACTGAAATAAACCTGAAATTTATTACATATTGCTGTCGTAATCTCATAGAAATTTTTGACATCAATTGAAAAATTTGAAACAAGAGACTAAAAAGCAGAAAATAACTGTTTAAAAACTTTTAAATACAACATGTTTTAAAAATGGACTAAAAAGTATTAAATAATACCTCGTAGCCGCATAAAGATTCCTAATGCCACACAGGTAGTCTTAATAATGATGACAATAATTGTCCAATTGAAAATGGAAAAGGTGGGGCGTATGAAGTAGATAATAGTAAGGATTGTAGATAGTAACTGTTGTTGAGAAAAATCAGAGAGCAGTTCATTTCATTTGAAGTGCTATAAAATTGTTAGTGACTTAGGTGAACTGTCCATGCATCCCATGTTTTTGTTTCAGGAGTATCTGTATATTGCATTAAGGGACTAAGAAAAGTTGTTTAATATATTTTAGTCAATTATAAAAATGTATTGCATTAAGAAGTTTTTACTTAAATAATTATTTTTAATTTAAATTTATTGAACCTCTGTCTGTCTCTTTCCACCAGTTATCACCCAACATAGATAATTCTTTTTTGGTAAATGCTGAAGTGACGTGATCATAATCCAGAAATGATACAATATTTTTTATTGGTGACTTCATCAGTTCCATTTTGAGCATATAATGCTATTTGTGGAAGTATTTTTTTCCAAACAATATTTGTCATCATTTGTTAATTTCCCTTGAATTTCTTTGCTAGTATCATAATATGAACCATCCTTGTACGAGGCGTGTTTTTTAAGTAAGTACCGTTTTGAAATTTAGAAAAGACATGCTAAGATATCTCAATAATTTTATTTTTACATGAAAGCCTGTACCTTAATCTACGCACTGACGCCATTAAAGTCTGATTCTTCCTTGTTTACGTTGTGTACTGAGTGTTTAAGATGCCTCCGATAGTCGTGAGCCCCACTGACTGTGAATTACGGGCTGTTATAAGATTTCTTAGTGCTAAAGGCCTAAAAGCAATTGATAATCTTCGTGAGATCTGTGCAGTTTACAGAGAAAACATTATTTGTGATAGAATGGTAAGAAAGTGGGTGAGAGCATTTAAAGATGGCCGCACCAATGTGCATGATGAACAGCGGAGTGGGCGTCCTTTGGTCGTTAATGAAAGTTTGGTGCAGGAAGTGGACAATAAGGTGAGAGAAAACTGACGCTTTACGATTTCTTCCTTGCTGGATGACTATCCTAATGTTTCTCATAGTGTTTTCTTTCCTAATGTTTCTCGTAGTGTTTTCTTTCCTAATGTTTCTCGTAGTGTTTTCTTTCCTAATGTTTCTCATAGTGTTTTGTAAGGCATTGTGACCGAGCACTTGAATTACCAAAAATTGTGCACACGTTAGGTACTGAAAATGTTGACGGATGTGCACAAAACCAAACGTTTAGACAGTGCATCGACTTTCCTTCAGCGGTACCACAACAATGGTGATGATTTCTTAAGCCAAATTGTTACGGGTAATGAAACATGGGTGACCTATGTCACCAGAATCAAAGCAGCAGTCCATGGAAGTTGAACAAGGGCATAGTTTTGCTGCTGCAAGTCAATGCCCGTCCGCATGTGGCAATTCAGACCAAAAATCTCATCACATATTTTTAGTGGGAAACTCTAGATCATCCTCCGTACAGCCCCGATCTTGCGCCCAGTGACTACCATCTGTTCCTGCACTTGAAGAAACACCTGGGTGGTCAGCGTCTTCAAGACGATGACGAAGTCAAAAGAGTGGTGATGCAGTGGTTAACAAGTCAGGCGGCAGACTTCTGTGAGGAGGGTATTCAAAAACTGGTACAACATTATGACAAGTGCCTCAATATTGATGGAAATTAGGTAGAAAAGTAGATTAAGGTACAGGCTTTTATGTAAAAATAAAATTATTGAGATATCTTATCACGTCTTTTTTTAATTTCAAAATTGTACTTGTTAAAAAAAAAAAACACGCCTCATATATCACAGTGGATTTATCTTGACAATCACGTCTTACTCAGGTATATGGTTTCTTCCATTCATATATACATATATTTATGTAATAATCAAACAATGGAAAATCCAGGATGGAATGTAACAATACCAGAGAAGGAAACTTGCTACTCACCATACAGCAGAGATGCTGAGTCGCGATAGGCACAACAAAAAGAATCACACAATTGTAGCTTTTGGCCATAAAGGCCTTTGTCAGCAGTAGACACACTGTTTTCAGTTCTCTGAGGCTGCAGACGTGTGTGCAAGTTGTGTTTGCGTGTGTGTGTGTGTGTGTGTGTGTGTGTGTGTGTGTGTGTGTCTGTGTGTGTGTGTGTGTGTGTGTGTGTGTGTGTGTGCGCGCGTGTCTGTGTGTGTGTGTGTGTGTGTGTGCGTCTACTGCTGACAAAGGCCTTTATGGCTGAAAGCTACAATTGTGCGATTCTTTTTGTTGTGCCTATTGCAACTCATCATCTCCGCTGTATGGTGAGTAGCAACTTTTGTTCTCTGGTATTGTTGTATTTATGTAATAGTTAAGGCTCACCTGTTTTCATCAGGCTTTTAATACATGAGAATCATTTGCAATATTATTCGTTTCCATTTAAGCAGTACAAACGAACAAAATACACATATAAATTTCAAACTCTACAGCATCTTAAAACACAATAAATTTGACATGCAAACAAAGGTTACCTCAGAGGTAGTCAAAATGGTTAACCAGCTCAGCATTCGCCTAGATGAGCATGAAGAAAATGCGTAAAAAACTACACTCAGGCTGGCTGGCTCAAACGATTTGAAGTGACGGGGTATCAAACCGAGATGGCTCTCATCTTCGCAAGCCTGCCACATGGCAGACACACACACTTTTGAAATAATATCTTAAAATTACTCAGCTGTATTACATTATAACATCTTTTACCCATGTCCGAATAAGCTGTGAGCATACTAGCATGATGTTACTATGAGCACAGATAAATTTCAATTAATTAGCATGGGGGAAAGTTATAATTTTGCAAATTGGGTTTCCCTGAATTGTTCTTGGCTCTGAAGGCATCAAGAGGTTTACTGGAGGAATTTTTATACAATTATCTGGGGAAATTAGATTGATGGAAGTAAATAGATCGTAATAAACCTTAGTTAAAATTCATTAAATGAGGACTGGTCCATAAGCAGTTTCTTCATTTTAGTTATTAAAAACCCAGAGGCAAGAATGCTTAGATCCTCGTAAACACACATAGGATCTTTACAGTTTTGATCACATATATTTCAGAAACAGGAATAGTTAGAAAGGTGTTACTTATCGGTTGGTCACCCCCAGCAGATGGTACAATGTGCGGAATAGTTGGTACAGACCAGGTACCACACCCAGGTCATGCAGAGCCCCATTACATTGTTTTCTTTGGCCAGGATCTGCAGAAACTGTAAGCTTGCATCAGAGTAGCAACAGCACACGCTAACGAGAACACGCTAGGCCGGACATGGAACTGAAATATTGTCTAGATATCCCATGTGCTACAGATTGCACAAACATTGAAGGTGACCACCATCCCCCCTTCCCCTTTTTTGTGACAGTTGCAATTTTTCTAGCACTTTTTTCTGAAGTTACGCAGGACACTTGTTAGTTCCATATTTAACAGTTGAGGAACCATTCACCCCATATTAGATGTTAGTTTCAGCTGTGTTATTATGCTGCTACTGGAAGGGTATTTTTCCAAATAAGTAAAGTATGAAGCTACGACAAAACACAGTTTATTATAAAAACTATGAAAGCAATGATAGTGAGTAGAGTGAATCATTATGAAACTTGAGTTGAGGGTTTTCATATGATGTTGAAGAATACAGGCATGCTGAAGAAAATTTACAGCACTGATAAATACTGTATATCTGCTCGCCTTGTAAATTAGTTTATTTATTGAAACAAATTAAAGTGGCAGTTTGCATTTATTACATTTAATTAAGACATTTTTGCAATATCAAAATTTTTAATACGTCCTGAAGTTCGATCATTAAAATATGGTCACCTTAACACAATGAACTCTGTTAAGTGGATACCAGAACCTTAGGTGTGTATCAACATCATGCCACAAATTGCACATTTCTACCTCTCCCTATTTCTGAAATATATATGATCGAAATTACAAAGATAATTTTGGAACGACCTGTATTTTTCATACTTCTCTATTGAAACAATGAGAAGCCACCAGAAATCAACGATCGCATACGCCATGATGCCACCTTACCCGCCAGACAACAGAACATTTTAAATGTCATTTGCCTTCTACTCATCAAGCTGTATTAAAGCTGACTGAATTTACATTCATATTCCTTACTGCAAATAAGCACTACATTTGAAAATGAATGTCTATATACTGCACTTTCACAAACCCTTGTTACTCTCGTGCGTAATTTATATCTGCTGATTGGTAGGAGGCGCGCGTCCTCTGGCATTGTCAACGCTGAAACTCAAGCATTGAAACATTCCTCTTCTCATATCCCCACTCCCAGTGGCACATCATAGCCATCTGCTTAATGTCTACAGACTGTGCGTGTCAAGGAAAATAAGCCATTTTGACTTCGATGTCCGGGGTTTTTGAAATTTTTGTCCGGGGTCAGCATTAATGGAACACGGAGCAACTTAATCCACAATATATAAATCGGTTTTAAATGATGAAAAGAAAAATAACTCCATTTTGTATATAATTAAATGAACATGTATGGTGCTTATTTTAACTTTGGCATACCCCCCTGAGATATGACTTCACTTACTCCTGGAGGGGGTGGGGGGGATGGGGGGGGGTGGGACTACCCTACCATCTGGTGGTATGATGTAGCGCTGCTTTAGTTCAACTAATGAAAGTTCTGGAGGCTGGCTTCTCTCATAAAATGAAGGGATAGCTCAGTCAGCTAAAACATCAAAGAGTGGTTTCAATTGAAAGAATGAATACATGGTTCAGCCTACAGAAAAACTACTAGCTTGAAAAGAAAGAATGAATTCTGACTTATTCAGTCAGGGTGCAAAACTACACTGGTCTCGGATGTTTTCACTTGGTTGCTCTCACAAACTGCTTCGCTCAGGGTGAAAGGGAAGGGGGGGGGGGGGGTGTAATCCAACTGATGTGTGAAACTACAACCAACTGACTCACTCCTACAGACTGGTTTCATCAAAGGAATGAGTGTGTAATCTAACCAGCAGAACAATTGTTTTCATTTGGTTACTCTCATAGATTAGTTTCACTTAAAAGAATGAATGAATAATTCAACTGATACATAAAACTAAAACAGAATCAGTCTGTTGTTTTCCAACAACTGAATGAATCAAATTTTTTTTCATTCTGTTGTTCACTATTTCACACACAAAATGTTTTTGTCTCTTCCCCCTCCCCTCTCCCCAACTTCTCTAACCGAGCGAGGTGGCGCATTGGTTGGCACAATGGCCTCGCATTCGGGAGGACGACGGTTCAATCCCGTCTCGGGCCATCCTGATTTAGGTTTTCCGTGATTTCCCTAAATCACTTCACGCAAATGCTAGGATTGTTCCTTTGAAAGGGCACGGCTGATTTCCTTCCCCATCCTTCCCTCACCCGAGCTTGTGCTCAGTCTCTAATGACCTCGTTGTCGACGGGACATTAAACACTTATCTCCTCCTCCTCCCTCCAACTACTCCACCCACTTCTAATTAAAATTTCAGGACCACAGCACAGTTGCTTTATTTGCACACTCCTCTTATTGTTGTGTAACTGACCCTTTAATGCATAATTTTGTTTCATTAGTTTGTAATTTCACTTGCATGAAATGTTTTTCCATGTGTAATTCTGTGCTGGCTCTCTCTCTTATCATTGTTTGTTTTCGTCGTAACCCATACAGCTGTTTTTGACTTTGCTAGTCTGAAGAAAATTTCTGTTTTTGTTTTGTTTCAGCCAGCCTCGAAATTTATTGAGACGCGGCAGCTCTGCAGAGAACCTGCAGGCACTTGAGGAGGTTTCTCAGAAAGGTGTTATTAATAGCATGCTCAAGAGACTAAAGACTGAAAAGGAGAATGTAAGTTCTATTTGTGCAGCATTACATGTAAAAAGTGGGGAGTGAGTGAGGCAGAATAAAACCACAATTTGAAGCACATCATTCACCCTCTTTTCCTACCCTGCACACACACGTATCAGTTTCTCCATTTCAAAGAAAAAAAGTCTTAAGCCTTAAAAGAAAAAGTGTGTGTGATATATGAAAAAAATAGCAAATTCTTAAAAATATCTCTGGTAGGATGACGATCTTTCAAGCACTTGCATTCTTCTAGCTGATCCCTGAATTTGGATAGTGGAGTTCCTGACATCCCTAAAACAATGGAAATGGTTCCTTTTTAACCTGCATAAATATTTTCATATTTCACTTAAACACATCCTTTATTTTAGTGTAAGTTAAGGCATTCAAGTTGGAACTCAAGTAGGACTGTGGAATGACAATTAGCCAGATGACCAGTGCCCCAGTATTGCTCATGCAGTGCGTAAAAATTCGTAGCTGCCACTGTACTTCCTCCCCCCTATCTGTAACTATGTAGACAGTACAAGGAAGGGTCTTTGCATTGTGCCATAGTTTTAAAATTCTGACCTTATCTGTACTCGCATACGGTGCCTTTTATGTTGCTGCTTGGTGTTGCATTCATACTACTTTCATCTGTCAATAAGAGTCACAAGGGAAAAATAAGCCAAAAAGATACATCGTGGTTGTGTCCTAATTGTGATGTTGCTCTCTGTATGTGTGTGTTTTCAGAACATACAATTCTCAGGCAAAATATGTATAAGAATGGTATGTCTAATTGCCCCCCCCCCCCCCCCCCCCCCCCCAAGGAATAAAAACATGATTAAGAAAAAAAATTTGTATGTCTGTTAATTTGAATGTATCATAAGACAATCTTTAGGAATAGATAAACGAGGTTTCATCGTTCCAAATGACACACCACACAGATTTATTGCATTTATAGTTCCAAAGCTGTGATCTTGTTAAAAACAGCAATCCAGCTACTCCAACCAAAGTGACTGAGGCCAATCTCAAGAGTGATAATCCCTGTCTTTATGCCAATTGTAATGATAATTATTTAACATGATAATCAATACATTATTTACTTATTTCAGCGAAAAGAAAAAAAGAAAAAAAAAAAATACCCTACGGGTGATTGTTGCTCATGCTAACTCGTTCCTTAAACAGTAGACTTTCATGTATTAACTACTGGTAGGACCTTTTAGACATGTTCAGTATATGTACTCCATATTATACTTGCATGTATTCTGTACACGGCTTTGTTGTATTTTTCAAGTCCTTGAAATCTTCTAGTTGCAATTGGCACCGGTAGTCTCAGTTATATGTGCAAATTTTTTGCTCATGACTCTGGCGCAGCTTACACAGTTGTTGCTCTGGTCTTAATGCCTTTGCTAAGACTGATTTGGCACTAATTCTGCTTTCTGTTATCCATTTCCTACTGATTGACCCACTGATTTTGAGCTCATATTCTTACCACATTGCATTACAATATCATTGATATATTACACCTTGCCAGAATCATGAAAATGTGTACTTTTATTTAGTGTAGGAATATTACATCTTGGTTAAAATGGAGCGACATAAGCAGTAATATTTAAGATAAACCACTCTTTCTCTAGCTTTTTTCAGTGAGTGTCATCTTTAAGGACAAATAAAAATTGGACCATAGTTAAGAGAAAAATTTCCTTTGGCACAGTTTAGAGGTACAACCTTGTTCTATTTACAAGCGGATTTCATTATTTTCTGACTACTTGTTTCTTTGCTATAACGTCAAACCTAAGATGCTGTGATTCAGCTCACCATTGTAGCTATTGCAACGGAGATGTAGGCTTCGTGTCTATCTTGATTACAATAATGCATTCACTGTGCTGTTCATAGTAGTTTAATTGGATTCCTGTTTTCTTATTTTTTATTAAACCTACTCCTGTGTTACATCTATTTGATTTTGTAACTGTAACCCTGTATTCACCTGATCAGAAATTCTATTCCTCCTGCTACAAACTTCACCAGTTCCAAATATGTAGCTTCAATTTCCCAATTTAAATGTTCTAACCTGCCTGCCCAATTAATGGATTTTGCATTCCACACTCCAGTTCATAGTATAGCAGTTTTGCTTCTACTCATAATGATATCCTCCTGAGTAGTCCCCACCTGGAGATCCAATGGGGTAGTATTTTACCTCCGGAATAATTTACCCAAGAGTACATCATTATCATGTGACCGTGCAGTAAAGCTGCATGCCTTTGAAAAAAATTATGGCTTTAGTTTCCCCTTATTTTCAGCCATTTGTAGTACTAACACAGCAAAGCAGTTTGTGTTGATGTTACAAGGCCAGATCATTCAGTCATGCAGACTGTTGCACCTGCAGTTACCGAAAAGGCCACTGTCCCTCTTCAGGAACCGCATGTTTGCCTGGCCTCTCAACACATCTTCTGTTGTGGTTGCACCTGTGGTATGGCTATATGTATCACTGAGGCACGCAAACCACCTCACAAATGGCAAGGCCCATGGTTCATGAGATATGACATTAAAAATGTTGATGCTTACTAAGACTGCAAGTCTACAAATATTTGCTAAGTTACTGTCAACATTTCCCTCTCTTTTTTACACTCTGTTTGAAAGTATGTGCACAGTTTTTAGTTTTCCAAGTATCTTTCTTGAACTTGAAAGCTCTTCAAAAGTTCTGAATCCATGTTTTAATTACTCATGTAGACAGAATCAGTAAACAGTGATGAATGTTAAATAGTTACAGGAAGCGTCATGCATAGGTTCACAAGGATTATAGTTTTTACAAAATTCTTTTACACCGTGCATTTGGTTCCTGGGAACCAATTGCTTGGTTGTTAGCTGCCAAACAGTAATGGATGTGTAATGTGGCAAACAGATATGCCCACCTATGTCCCAATGACATAGCACAATTCATGCACTTCTCAAAATCACTCATTCTGCCTCACCTTGTATCTATTTGCAAACTAGTGAATTTCATGCAGGGTAATTATTGGGTTGATCATATTTTATTTGTTGTTTGCTTCTCTCTGTGAAAAATGTTCAAAGGTGGTTACTCCACTTTGCATACCATATGAACATTTCTCTTAAAAGTTCTTGTATTTCCTCTACCAATATCAAAAATAGGTAGTTATTGTTTGTGAGTTTAAGCTGAAAAGTTGCAGCACAATGCCTGTAATCTAAAATTGGATGTGCTGCAGTGAGATTTTTAAGAGCAGCCTGAAATATATTTTAAGATGAGAATTTCAAGTTTTTTATTTATAGATTTGTGGCTTTTGGTACAGGTATTCCTTATCATAACTCATTCACTTGTTGTTCAGTTAAATCTTTTTTCATATGTATCCATCTGTGTTTTGCACATAAACTTTGATAAGAAGTATTCTGTATTCCTGGAAATGTGTCAAAAAATGTATATGATGCGTTTGGAATGATATGGGTAATTTGTAACATAATACATGTGAAGTACTCAACTTTCTGGGTAGCAACTCATCGTTTCTGCTGCAGGTGGAGCTATCTCAGCCCCTTACATCTCTTCGTTGTGGATCTCTGGATTCGTTACATGAAACTCACTTGACTGAACATCCCACTGCAAGTGACATATCTGATGATGGTAAGTTGTTGTCGTTATTGGGTGTTGTTGGGTTTCAAAAAAGAGAAGACATATTTTCTTCATGAATGTAATGTAATTGTGATGTTTCTAAAATGAATCAAATATGGTTTAAGACTTACTGTTTGCAACAAGGCATCAAAACAGAAGGAGCAATTATATATTCTTGCAGCATGTAGAAAATTAAATAACGAAATGGTATATATTGGTGAGCTTTCTATGAAAATATCAGATTGGATGCAGGTTTTATCCAATATTTGTTTGTTTTGTGTTTGTTCATAATTAAATTCTGAATATTGAAGTCACTGCTTCCATTTGCAGGCATTAATAATATACAATTGTTATATTCAAGTTTATTTACTCATATTGTACTATCATTGGATTATGTTTAAGTACCATAGTAGCCTTGTTCGCTGATATGTGCATGCAGTCTGGCTTTTGCAGCCCAGTCACACGAATTTCACACTTACAAAAGGCAGGGTAAAATGTGAAAGCAGCCATGCTATTTATCAGCTATCTTTCCCATTCTCTGTCATTGTTCACACCACTCCTTCCGTGTCCAGACCACGTACTGCCTTCTCCCACCACTAAACTATTCCTCACTTGCCATGGCATGGTAACTCTCTCTCTCCCTCTCCCCTCCTTCTCTCCCGCCCCCCCCCCCTCCCCCTCCCCCACACTCCTGCCTTGTACTACCCATTTCTTGCCTTGTCTTCCTTTCCCTACACCCTCCCCTCGTCAACCCACCCAGCAACTGCTCTCAGTAATGTTGATGCTGCCATGATAGTTGTGTTTGGGTGCCTGTGGAGTTGTACATGTGAATATGAGTACTTTTCATTAGAAAAAGAGCAAGATTTTAAACATATTCTCAGAGAATGCAATATTTTAATTTCCTCACACAGGCAGTAAATTTGTTGAGCACATGTCACATAAACACAAGTATATCTTTTTTAATGAAATATTGATATAAACTAAGATCAACATTTCTTTCTCCTCTCCATCGTAATGAATGGAAGAAAATAAAAGAAAGAGAATGGGGGGCAGGGGGGTGGGGGGAGGAGAAGGCCTATCATATTGATCAACAAACTGTAATTAATCTTGGCATATCAGCTGTCCATTCTTCATGTGATAACAGTTAATAATCATTTGCGTGGAATGTGCTCTGTGATCCCATTGAGAATGTAACCTTATAACAGTTCTTAAAATTTCATATTGTGTGATGCAGTTTTACACAGTCGCATACTATACACAGATATACATTTTGCACAAAAACATTGTAAAATGACATTGGGATGTCTGACCTTGGCGCTGAAGTACAGACATTAAGACATTTACCTGTAACTTGAAAACGGTGCAGTCATAACTGTGATCGTGGTTCAGTGAGCAACTTCAAATCTGAGTATCTCAGAATAGTAGTTGTAACCTACATCCTCAGTTATTTGCTGGATGTATTCCAGTTAATAATTATTAAATGTTATTGATCTCTCTCTCTCTCTCTCTCTCTCTCTCTCTCTCTCTCTCTCTCTCACACACACACACACACCAGGCTTAATTCATTGATTGTTTTAACACCATGTGTGATGTAACCTTTCTGCACCAATAGGACTCGCTGCTAGACGCACTGAAGATGGTTACACTGAAGCTGAAATCTAGTTAGGTCTAGAATAAAATACAGATTGATACATGCTGTTGGCTCTGTTCATTCCTGGTTATACACTTATGTAATGGTTATATAAGCCACATACATTTATCTGTTTTAGTGTACTATAATCAATTTAAAATATTTCATGCCAGTCATCAGATGATTGAATGTCCAGATATCACTTTCTCTTCTGTGGCTGAATTCTTTGCTTGATATTCTTATTTATCTAGTGGAAAACTGGCTGAACAATTTAACATAAATTATCAAGCACTATTGGTTGGTTGTTTTGGGGAAGGAGACCAGACAGCGAGGTCATCGGTCTCATCGAATTAGGGAAGGACGGGGAAGGAAGTCGGCCGTGCCCTTTGAAAGGAACCATCCCGTATCAAGCACTATTCTCACTTATAAGGAAAAGAGCAATAGGTAGTGCATTTTTATGATATTTTTACTAGCCTGTTGGCTTCCACCATTTGTGAGCCAGATGGGTTGTTGCATTTACTTTCTGAGCCCAATCTTTGAAGCTAAACATCACTTCCACTATGTAACCATTTGACAGGGAGAATGTTGGCATTATACAAAGTATGAAACCATTAGATTAAGACATAAATCAGATGAACAGACATCTGATGATGAGGATGGAATGACTGTTCACAGTATTACACAGTACACATCTTTATTTACTGGGCAACAGCAAAACTGGACTATTCATCACTTGGAAAGTATTGATAATTGTGCAACATTACTTTCATCGAAAAGCACGGATAGAAATCAGATCCCTTTTTTATTAAAGAAAGAAGCATTGCCAGAATAGTTCATTTTTTTCATGGGATGAGGTTGGTGGTTTAGCAGTCCATTCTTCTTTTGTATACATTGCCATTTGTATATTTCACATTTTACACAAATTAATTTCTTATATTCATCCACAGACACAGTGCCTTCAGAATTTCATCTTCATAGCCATCAGTAAGGTACAAGACATTTTTATTCCTCCAGTTCCCCACCCCTACCCCATAGACACAAAGTTGCACTCACATTCAAAGTTGAAGCAGTAACTGTTAACAAATTACAATAAAAAATAGGTTTATTGAATGCTGTTTTCAGTATTATGTGAACATGAACATGGATTAATTGGATTTTGTTGGAACGATTGTAACTTCTGTTGTTTTATTTGTGAAGTTAAACATCTTGCATATATTGGTTTTCACTGAGATTAAAGATTCCACTGAAGAGAGCAATTTGCCACCTCCCCCTTTTTTTTATTAACTGTGTTATCAGAACTTTGAATGTGAATGCAAATTTGTGTCTCTGGGCCTGGAGTGGGGAATTGGAGGAAGAAAAATGTCTCCTACTTTACTGATAGGTGCGAAGATGAATTTTGAAGGCACCATGTCTGGAGACAAATACACGAAATTAAGTAGTGAAAAATGTCAAACGTACAAATGGTGGTGTCTACACATGAAGAATGGATTTTGCAAGCAACTGAAGTACAAACAAGCATTTCTCTGGGATTGTAGGAAAATTCTCAAGAGCTGTCATTAAAAAAAATATCGATATGAATTGATTTCCTGTAGCACTATGAATTTACAAATTGGGTGTGTCTACAAATCTAATGCAATGCAAAGCAAGTGTTATAACCCTGCAAATACCCAGCGTGCACTTTCATTTAATTAATGAAACTAAAAATCCATAAAAATTGTAGGCATCAGACGGTAGTGTTATTTTGTCTTTAGCTTTCTGTTACATTTACTTCGATAATGTTGATAAAAGTACATTTCAGAATACTTTTGTCGTAATTGAGCATTGAGGCACTATTATTCTCATTTTTGCAAGATAAGTAAGAACTCAGTAGTTGTCCAGGATGGTAAGTGCCTCTCTGTGTAACATGTCCTCTCCAATAACTTCTATGTCTGTCATTTGACTATTTATTTATTTTATTTATTTATTGTTCCGTGGGACCAAATTAAGCAGAAGTCTCCATGGTCATGGAACAAGTCAATACATGGAATTTCAACAATGTAACACTGGAATTTGCTTAATTTTTTAGCTCTTCCAGGAGCTCCTCGACAGAATAGGAGGAGTGAGCCATGAGGAAACTCTTCAGTTTAGACTTAAAAGAGTTTGGGCTACTGCTAAGATTTTTGAGTTATTGTGGTAGGTCATTGAAAATGGATGCAGCAGAATACTGCACTGCTTTCTGCACAAGAGTCAAGGAAGTGCATTCCACATGCAGATTTGATTTCTGCCTAGTATTAACTGAGTGAAAGCTGCTAACTCTTGGGAATAGGCTAATATTGCTAACAACAAACGACATTAAAGAAAATATATACTGTGAGGGCAATGTCAGAATTCCCAGACTAATGTATAGAGGTCAACAAGAGGTTCTCGAACTTACACCACATATAGCTCGAACAGCCCGTTTTTGAGCCAAAAATACCCTTTTTGAATCAGAAGAATTACACCAAAAAATAATACCATACGACGTAAGTGTATGAAAATATGCGAAGTAGACTACTTTTCATGTTGAACTGTCACTTATTTCAGATACTGTTCTAATGGTAAATAAAGCAGCATTTAGTTTCTGAACAAGATCCTGGACATGGGCTTTCCACAGCAGCTTACTATCTATCTGAACGTCTAGGAACTTGAACTGTTCCGTCTCGCTTATAATATGCCCATTCTGTCTGATCAAAATATCGGTTTTTGTTGAATTGTGAGTTAGAAACTGTAAAAACTGAGTCTTACTGTGATTTAGCATCAAATTATTTTCCACAGGCCACGAACTTATTTCATGAACTATATTATTTGATACTGTTCCAATATTACACACAAGATACTTCACTACCAAGCTGGCGTCATCAGCAAACAGAAATATTTTTGAATCACCTGTAATACTAGAAGGCATATCATTTATATAAATAAGAAACAGCAGTGGCCCCAGCACCGACCCTTGGGGAATGACCCACTTAACAGTGCCCCATTGGGGCTGAACACCTACCACTCTCAATATTGCCGAGAATTACCTTCTGCTTTCTGTTCTTAAAGTAAGAGGCGAACCAATTGTAAGCTACTCCCCTCACTCCATAATGGTCCAACTTCTGCAGTAATATTTTGTGGTCAACACAGTCAAAAGCCTTCGTTAAATCAAAGAAAACACCTAGTGTTCGCAACCTTTTATTTAATCCGTCCAAAACCTCACAGAGAAAAGAGAATATAGCATTTTCAGTTGTTAAACCATTTCTAAAACCAAACTGTACATTTGACAGCAAATTATGTGAATTTAAATGCTCCAGTAACCTTGTATATACAACCTTCTCGATAACTTTAGCAAACACCGATGGCATAGAAATAGGTCTAAAATTGTCAACATTATCCTTGTCTCCCTTTTTATAAAGTGGCTTCACTACCGAGTAATTTAATCGGTCAGGAAACCGACCACTCCTAAAGGAAAAGTTACAGATATGGCCAAGTACTGGGCTAACATACATAGAACAATACTTCAGTATTCTGCTAGATGCCCCGTCATATCCATGAGAGTTCTTGGTCTTTATTGATTTAATTATTAACTCAATCTCCCTCTTGTCAGTATCATGGAGGAGCATTTCAGATAACAGTCTCGGAACACTTTCTTCTAAGAGTGCTATGTGATTCCCTGTTGGGACTAGGTTTCTATTTAGTTCACCTACTATATTCAGAAAGTGATTATTAAATACTGTACTTATACGCGACTTACCAGTAACACGGACATTCCCACTACGCACTGATTCTATATCCTCGACCTGTCTCTGCAGACCAGCCACTTCCTTAACGACTGACTGTATGGTTTTAATATAATAGAGGGAAACATTCCACGTGGGAAAAATATATCTAAAAACAAAGATGATGTGACTTACCAAACGAAAGCGCTGGCAGGTCGATAGACCACAAACAAACACAAACATACACACAAAATTCAAGCTTTCGCAACAAACTGTTGCCTCATCAGGAAAGAGGGAAGGAGAGGGAAAGATGAACGGATGTGGGTTTTAAGGGAGAGGGTAAGGAGTCATTCCAATCCCGGGAGCGGAAAGACTTACCTTAGAGGGAAAAAAGGACGGGTATACACTCGTGCGCGCACACCACACATGTCCATCCACACATATACAGACACAAGCAGACATATGGTTTTAATTTTATCCTGAGACTTATCTATTCTATCTGCATACCACATACTTTCTGCCTTCCTAATAACATTTTTAGGCACCTTACAATACTGTTTGTAATGGGCTGCTGCATTTAGATTTTGCCTGTTTCTAAAGTTTTGATATAATTGCCTCTTTGTTCTACAAGATATTCTTATCCCTCTAGTCAGCCACCCAGGCTGCCTGTTTGTGCTAGTACCCTGTTTTGAACGTTCTAACGGAAAGCAACTTTCAAAGAGCACGAGAAAAGTCTTGAGAAAAGCATTATATTTATCATCTACTGTATCAGCGCAATAAACATCTTGCCACTCTTGTTGCTTGATAAGGTTTACAAAGGTCTCTACAGCAACTGGGTCAGCTTTCCTAAACTGTTGATAACTATATTTAACATGTGTTGCAGCACAAAAATCTTTTAGAGTTAAAATTTGTGGATCATGATCTGAAAGGCCATTCACCTTTTTGCTAACAGAATGCCCTTCTAGTAATGACAATTATTATACCCTTATCTACTTTTTCCCATATGGCCTGCAAGCTCTACAAACCATCATTCTAGATAGTGCTTGATGTCATCAGTCCACAAAAGGTGGCTGATGCCATTGGCCAGCGTAAAATAAGGAACTCAGCATCATATGAGAGGAATAACTGATATCCTCATAATGTAACTGGATAGATAAAAAAATCTGCTCACTAACCCGTGACAGGAAAATTTAAATGTATTGTAATTTGGAAGCTGGCACTATAACATGTCCTTGGTTCTCACCACCCACCCCCTCAATTTACATTTATTTCTTTGGTCCCGGCACTTCTTCTCAGTAACTATTCCTTTCTTCACTCCCTTTTATTTTCTGGCCTGTCTGTCGTCCCCTCTCCTCCTCCCCCTCTCCCCACCTCTACACACATACAGTGTGGTTAAATTTCTACATCTACATCTACATGGACAGTCTGCAAATCACTTTTAAGTGCCTAGCAGAGGGTTCATCAAACCACCTTCACAATTCTCTATTATTCCAATCCTGTATAGCACGCGGAAAGAATGAACACCTATATCTTTCTGTACGAGCTCTGATTTCCCTTATTTTATCATGGTGATCATTCCTCCCTATGTAGGTCGGTGTCAACAAAATATTTTCACTTTCGTAGGAGAAAGTTGGTGATTAAAATTTCATGAGAAGATTCCGTCGCAACGAAAAACGCCTTTCTTTCAATGATTCCCAGCCCAAATCCTGTATCATTTCTGTGATACTCTCTCCCTTATTTTGCGATAATACAAAACGTGCTGCTTTTCTTTGAACTTTTTCGATGTACTCCGTCAGTTATAACTGGTAAGGATTCCACACCATGCAGCAGTATTCTAAAAGAGGACAGACAAGTGTAGTGTAAGCAGTCACCTTAGTAGATCTGTTACATTTTCTAAATGTCCTGCCAATAAAACGCAGTCTTTGGTTAGCCTTCCCCACAACATTTTCTATGCGTTCCTTCTTCCAATTTAAGTTGTTCGTAATTGTAATACAGTACCTAGGTATTTAGTTGAATTTATGGCTTTTAGATTAGACTGATTTATCGTGTAACCAAAGTTTAACGAATTCCTTTTAGCACTCATGTGGATGACCTCACATTTTTAGTTATTTAGGGTCAACCGCCACATTTCACACCATTCAGATAACTTTTCTAAATCATTTTGCGGTTTGTTTTGATCTTCTGATGACTTTATTAGCTGACAAATGACAGCGTCATCTGCAAACAACCTAAGATGGCTACTCAGATTGTCTCTCAAATCGTTTATATAGATAAGGAACAGCAAAGGGCCTATAACACTACCTTGGGGAACACCAGAAATCACTTATGTTTCACTCGATAACTTTCCATCAGTTACTACGAACGGTGACCCCTCTGACAGGAAATCACAAATCCAGTCACATAACTGAGATGATACTCCATAAGCATGCAATTTCACTACAAGCCACTTGTGCGGTACAGTGTCAAAAGCCTTCTGGAAATCCATAAATACGGAATCGATCTGAAATCCCTTGTCAATAGCACTCAACACTTCATGTGAATTAAAAGTTAGTTGTGTTTCACAAGAACGATGTTTTCTAAACCCATTTTGACTGTGTGTCAATAGACCATTTTCTTCAAGGTAATTCATAATGTTCGAACACAGTATATGTTCCAAAATCCTGCTGCATATTGATGTTAATGATATGAGCCTGTAATTGAGTTGATTACTACTACTACCTTTCTTGAATATTTGTGTGACCTGTGAAACTTACCAATCTTTGGGTACAGATCTTTCGCTGAGCGAACGGTTGTATATGATAGCTAAGTATGGAGCTAATGCATCAGCATACTCCGAAAGGAACCTAATTGGTATACAGTCTGGACCAGAAGACTTGCTTTTATTAAGTGATTTAAGTCGCTTCACTACTCCGATGATATTTACTTCTACGTTACTCATGTTGGCAGCTGTTCTCGATTCGAATGCTGGAATATGTACTTCGTATTTTTTTGTGAAGGCAGTTCGGAAGGCTGTGTGTAGTAACTCTGCTTTGGCAGCACTGTCTTTGATAGTACTTCCATTGCTATTGCGCAGAGAAGGCATTGATTGTTTCTTGCCGCTAACATACTTCACATACAACCAGAATCTCTTTGGATTTTCCACTCTTAATAACTTGTGCATGGACATTTTGTCAGTAATCTCTGTGCTGCATGTTGTCCAATCTTTCACCTTTAAGCTTTCAGGTTTTCAAATATCATCTGGTGCAATCCCCCAACAATCAGTCTGTCCTTATCCCCTGACATGAGGTCCTGGGCGATGTTTCTGAACTCTCCCTATTTCCTAAATCTCACCAATCCTTTCCCTTCACCCCTCTTTCCTATTCAGCTCTTATACCAGGAGGAAGATCCACTGTCTGAAAGCTTGCAAATTTCAATATCTTTCATGTGTGTTTTCTCCTCCCACTGCTTTGTGAGTAGATTTTTTAATCTATCCATGTTAGTTATATTTTTAAAAAATTTTCATTGATATCCTTACAAGTGTAATTGTAGGTATCTTTCTCAGCATTTTTTATTGAAATGTTGGCGATTGTTTTCAAAATGCTGCTAACTCAGAAAAAACTAAATTTTGTATTTTTGTTATTACTGCTATGTAAAACACCTGGACCACTTTTTACTGGTATATTAAAATTACATTCTCACTAGTACCATATTTCCCAAAATGACCACTATTATGCTTGTCACACCGGCGAAAGATTGTAAGAAGATGAACTTTGATATGTCCCACAGCTGCTACTTTTTGATTCATGACAGTAACTTTCTTATGGCAATACAAATTAAATTTGTAGTGTACGAGAATACAAAATGAATTAACTGAGTTACAAAATGGAATAAAATTTGACATTACCCATAATTATGCAAGCGATGGGAATGAGTGCCAGTGCCAACAGTTATACATGGCGCTGCAATATGTTGAGTGCCATGTCTCGTATGAAGTCTCTTCTCATGGCAGAAGGGTGTAATATTGAGAATTTGTATTTTAACTTTGTTGTGCAGTATACTATATTATTATACAGACTATGGGACTGACATGCCACCTGCCTAAATTGAAACTATTTAGGTAAAGCAATGTGACAAACAGTTGCATGAAGATTCACTGTGACCCCAGCACATTGCAACTCTTACTTTTGGGAATACCCTCATACATTTTTCCCAAAAATGATTGTATGTGATCCCTATATGAAAGGTGATCACACAAAAATATGACTTTTTAGACAAATTTTTACTTAAAAACAGTGTAGTTTAAAGCAGGCTGTTGCAGCTCAAGTGCTCGTCTGTGGTTCTTCCTGCCGTAGTATAAGAAGAAGGCCGAGGTGCCCCTGTGTGATGTGGGGCATCATGGGAACAACCTGTTTAAGGGGGCATCGTTTTTTCTTGGGTTGTCTGATAGAATGTAAACTTTTGATTCTTTATGCCAGTTTTGTGTTTCATCATTTATGTTGGCAGTCAAGTTAAATATGTTTCACTTTTTTTTGCACATACTCCTATATGTTGATATCTTTTTCGGGGAGTTTCCAAAAGGTTTTTCCATAGGTGACAAGACAAGGATGTGTACAGTTGATGCTATAAATATTCAGTACTGAGCTTGCAGTGCTACAGGTTGGTTGGCAGTGAATTGCTGCCTTTTGTAATAATGTATCAGCAAGGTGATGAGTGGAGAGGTTTATTCCTGGCAGAGATTTTGTGTGTAGTTCAATGATTTTCTGTTTCTTCAGAAATTTTTGTTGGTTATGGAAATATATTTTGATTTATTATGTGAAACAGCAGTACACAGCTGTAAATTTCAAATTTTGAAATTGTATTACTGCCAAACTGTGCTCAGAACCTTTATAAACGTTTTTCTTCTCATTCAACATGTTAGCAAACAGCAGATATATATTAGTTTAGAAAATATAATTCAAGGTAAATTTTAGCAGTGTTAACATCTGCTCTAAGTGCAAAGCTATGCTCGTAACAGCATTTCTTGTGTGTTAAAATTCATCTTTACATTTAATCAACTCTTCTGCATTCTTTTGATATCACTTTACTGTATCACTTGCAGCAAGTGTTGTATAGGTATTAAGTGTTGCGAGCTTATACAGTAGAGTGTATTGTTAACACACGTGAGCAGATTGAACGTAATGTAGAAACTTACATTAGGAGGCATGAAGATGATAAGAAAAGAATGAGTATCCAGTCCAAAGCTATAGTTATTGTACCATTATTGCATTTCATGCTTACTAGGAAATCATTTGGTTAAATTTTACCATGTGTATTTTATCTATGTGCTCAGTCACACCTCTAGTTTCTACAATACTTCTCTGCTGTAAATGTCTAGGGACTGTGTTTCAGACCCTAGCTTTTTGTGGGATTAGGTCTGCTTTGATATTGCCAAAAGTACAGAGGATCACCCAGTTTCATTTATGTAAGAAGTTGGAATGGAAGCTCTGAAGAAGCTATTTTCAAAACAATACTAGTGAACAAGTGTATCGTACCTAATGTCAGTGAATGTACTGCTTAGTGGCAGTTAAGTCAGCGTGTCTGGGTGCTTTGTTTTCAAATTTTTTACAGTGCTCTGGTGCCTCTGATCAGCCAGTCTTTTCTTCTGGATTTATTCTAGATTTTTACAGCTTTTTCATATAATTATACATTGTAAAGCAGTTCATGAAGTTCTTCCTATACATGCCTCTGCATTTATCCTGCATGAAATTAGTGCAAGGTGTTTAATTTGTAACTCAGTATCTATTAACATAACTGCCTTCATTGTGAAGTAGATTAAAGTATCCCCAAATTTGTGCTTATCTTGATTTATCTTGTTATACTGTGTAACTTGTGACATGTGACATGCCCAGTAAGTACTTAGTGACATAACCTAAATAAGTAGTATCATAGGTAACTGTGTCGGCCACCTTTTACTGCGATGACACTTTAAACTCTTTTAGTTATCATATTACAAATTTTCATGCCATTACTCTTGTGCTAGATCACAATTCTTCTGTAATATATGCTACCATTATCACCCCTCATTCATAACATTATAGCCAAGATGTTGTTAAAAGGAAGTAATAATTTGTAAATTACCAGTTGTGTCAGTTTTCAGAATTGATGAACTCCTTATCTAAATGTCTGCCTGTTTCTTATGAATAACAGGTGGTTGCTTCTTCTCTTGGACCCGCAAGATACTTGCGATTAACAAAAAAATCTCTAGGTACTAACTTTATATATACTGTTTTTTGCTTTTATTTTATATTCATTTTTTGCATAGGTTAATTTGTGACCTCTATGATATTCACAGTGAAAAATTCGAAGTGAGAGTGAAAACAAGACACTAAAAACTATTAGTGACAGAAGTCAGTGGATACTTTCTGATCTCTGGCAAAGAAACTTGTGAAGTAGGGATGACATAGTTTGCTGTTCCTCGTAATCAGTATACCAAACAGTGGGCCTTACTCAAAAGAAATAATAAAATTCAGTTGCTATCAAAAGACACCTGCTGGCAAAATAAGTAATTAATACAAGATAAGATCCATTCAGTTGAAAATAAAATATTAATAAAAAAGAAAATTAAGATCAAAACATGTTTTATGTAAGAAGAGGATATACTATTAGAACAGCAGAGAAAGTAATCTGTAAAAGAGAATGAGGAAACCAAATGCTAAGAGGACATTTACATTCAGTGTAATATCTTCCTTAAAAAAAAAAAATAAATAAATAAAACAGATGAATGGGAATTATGTTTTATGATTATAGTATAGTCCCATACAAATGAGATTCACAATGTAATATTACTACCAGCAGGATGATGATCCAAAAAATATTTGTTCCTGTTATGTATCAGATGTGCATGGTAACAACAGTTAAGTTTTTGAACTAGGCCACACAGTATATTTACTCCAGCGTATTGTAGGCATTTGATACTACCTTTGATTTACAGCATCTCATTACTGGTGTACTGATCGATACTATAACATGGATTTAACCCTAACTTTCACAGTGTTCATTGACGGCTCCCAATGTGACCCAATTCTGGAAAATGTTATTAAGCAGAATTGAAATTATTTGGGCTAATACAATATGCGTGGGCCTAAATATAATTAATTATGTGGACAGTGTTCAACCCATATATCCTTTGTATCACCTTTATGCAATAACTGTCCAGTTTTAGAAGTGTACTGTTTCAGAATGGTCACTTGCTTCTGTAGAAATATTTTTATATAGCTGTGAGAGTTTTCTCTACTGTCAAACTTTTCTTCACATTTGTTTGCTGTGCTTCATTCAGAATGCTCAGCTGTTGACAGAACTTTCTTCTCACAATCATTTTGCTATAAATTCTTCATAGTTTACATGTTCTGAAAGCGGATTTCACCAAGTTGTGTAACAGTGAACAACTATCCAGCCTGATGTTTGTAGTTATGATGTGCAGTGATTCATTGTCTTGTTTGTTTTTACAACCATTATGTCATTCTGTGTTTGTTAATGCTAGGCATTTCCACATTGTGTCCCTGCATATTTTAGTGCTGTCGTGTGAGCTGTCCTTGATTGTGAACATTAATAAATATTTGTTATAAATAGCATGTTTCTGGATGTTCTTCAAACAGCAGTATTTGTCCTTCTCAAATTATTACTGCATACTGCTGTGCCCTGGTATAAGTCTTCTCAGCAAAAAATCTAAAGTCTTTGAGTGAAACCATTTCCTTAATTTAACAATGGAAACTCCAGGTAGGAATGTCAAAAATGTAGTAAAAGACAGATTGCTTCTTGCTGTAAAGAAGACGCATCATGTTGCAGACAGGCTCAGTTAAAAAAAAAACCTTATATAAAGCTTTCAGCCACACACTTCATCAGTGAGAGAGAGAGACATGCACCATTCACACAGACAAGCAAGCACACCTCAGGCGCACACAACCAATTACTCCAGCATCCTGGGCTGGACGTGTGCTTGCTTGCTTGTGTACTTGCTTGCTTTTGTGTGTGTGTGTGTGTGTGTGTGTGTGTGTGTGTGTGTGTGTGTTTTACTGATTAAGGCTGTGGCCAAAAGCTTTATGTAAGTGTCTTTTAATAGTGCCTGTCTGCAGCTTGACATTGCTTCTTTATGGTAAGTAGCAATCTGTCTTTTCCTATGTTATTTCCTTTAATTTAACATTTATGAGAAACAGCCGTTTGCATACATATGTTGTGTCATCCAGAAGGGAAATAAATATCTGTGAAACATCTATACAAATAGGTGTTATATTTGAAAATAGTGGTAGAGTGTATCAGATAGGTTTTGAATTTGATATAGTGCATCACAGTTGTATCTTCAACTCAAGATTGTTTCACAAAATACATTTGTTTTGTGTTTGCAGTTGTACTGAATTTGAAACTAAATTTATATGTTTCAAACTTGTTGTTAATTTGTGAGTAAATGTAAAAATTCTCTAATGGTTCATTAAAAATTTTATATAAAACAATAAATGTGACATGTTACAACCTTTTGTATGGCATTGGTGACTGTAATATCCTGTAGAGGTCAAACCTCTATAGTCAGAGGCACTTTCTTTATTTTATCTGTTGGACATCTTTCCTCATGAAAATGTAGGCTCAGTTAGTTTTTCGGTTCACCAGTTCCTGTTTGAAATAAAAAAGTACTCTCATTGTGATGAAAGAACATGTCAAGTGATAATCGCGTATCCACTGGCAGATATATGAAATAACAGTAAACTATATTCAATCGGACATCATCGCACATGCTGAATATCAGAGAGGTCAATGAGTTAAGAAAGATATGTTCAAGCTGCATGTAATGGGAAAACTGTTGCTACAAAATGTACATCTGTAGATACTGTCACTAATAAGCATGCTTGCTTTCCAACAGTCCTTTGAGTTAAATAGTAATAGAGAAATAAGCTATTAGTTTGATATGTTGCTCAACATAGTCGTTGCGCACTTAGTTTTGTAACTGTAAGTAATAACTCTCATAAGATTGTTCCATCCAACAATTTTCTTGAGTTCCTTATGTTGTATGCTTCATATCAAGTATTTGCGATGCATGTTTCCACATTCTGTAGTGTCTTGTATTTTGATGATGTTAATATCCTCACAATTTTATTTTTAGTGTTGATTCCACAAAAAGCAGATACATCAATGTTAGGATTAAGCATTGCTGAACACTAGGCATTTGCTAATGGATATTAGTATCATCAACATTACAAAGGAAGAAAATTTTGGTTCAGTTTTCTCAATTCTATTTATTCATTTATTTTAAAAAAAAGTATATATGCTCAGTTGCCATTTGCCACTCTTAAATTAAATTGTATGATGTTATATTGATTAGTATTCGTTATTATTGATGTTTAGAGAGTAAAATTATTTTGTCGAGTTAACATTTTTATTGTAACTTCACTGTTTCCCTCAGTGCAAACATTTGTATCAACCTGTTTGCAGTTTCTGAAGAATATCACAGTATGATTTGAGAATGTTAACCAACTCATATCATTAAACCATGCATAATAAAAGGTGTCATTGGCTTTAAAACTCTTCCATCTTTCAAAGATACAAACACAGTTTGAGAAAAAGAAAGGGAAGTAGAAATAATAATTCTGAATTAGAAATGTTACATTACATTTACCCGTGATTGATTTGGTCAATTTTCTTTCATTGGAGAGGGTAAACAATTCTCTAAGAATATGCTATTATTAGTATATTAACCAAGCAACATTAAGATGGTTTAGTTTTTTATTATACATAACAGTGGTATCATTTTACTTTTATTGTTAATATTTTGTCAATACTTGAATCAGCAGTTGACTGCAATAGACAGAAAATACAATAATATTTTGTTACATTACACAGGTGAGGGGAATCTGACAGTATTATGGAAAGGATAGATAGTTACTCACCATTCAGTGGAGATTCTGAGTTGAAGATAGGTTCAACAAAAAGACTGTGAAACAAGCAAGCATTCAACCAAAGAGACCTTCATCAGAATTGGACAAAACACACACACACACACACACACACACACACACACACACACACACACACACACACTGCAAATGCAACTCACATACACATGACCACAGTCTCTGGTTTCCTCGCCTGCCCCTTGCTCATTAATGTACTTCATCATCGCCACAGTCATCTTGAACAATTCTGAATGTCAGATAAGATTTCTCCTTTCATCTATTCTTGTTTCCTCCTCTTGTATAATTTTCCCCTTTGCCACTATTTCCACAATATTGCTTTGTCATTTTATGAACTTCATCATGTGCTGTCCACTCTGTGGCTCCCTTTGAATCAATATCCTCACTGCCCGAGACATTTTTCAGCAAAAAATCTATATAATCATTTCCTTGTTTAGTTTCAGTTTCACACATGGATTCAAAGTTAAAATGTCCACCTTAGTAGCATAAAAGAATTTTTGAAGACCTTGCAAGTGACACATTCAGATTTTCTTCTTGTGTTTTGGCCAACCATCTTGTGGCATATAGCAAGTCAATTCTCTTCAGAATAGTTACACAGTCTTCATTATTTTCAGTCACTGACATCAGTTAACTAAGAAGACGGTGATGATACATCTTCTCTAGCATTTAAAGTGTGTCCTGGTCTATCGGCTAACAAAGAGTAATCACATTTGTTGTTAAAAATAATGCTTTGCTATCTACATCCTCAAGTTTGTCGCCGGCGGGTTGTGAAGGTGCGATGTTGAGAAGCAACAGAGCTTTGCTTGGTAAATTGTTGTCTTTCAAATATTTCTCTGCTGTTGTTGTTGTTGTTGTTGTTGTTGTTGTTGTCTTCAGTCCAGAGACTGGTTCGATGCAGCCTCCCATGCAACTCTATCCTGTGCAAGCTGCTTCATCTCCCAGTATGTACTGCAGCCTACATCCTTCTGACTCTGCTTAGTGTATTCATCTCTTGGTCTTCCTCTACGATTTTTACACTCCACGCTGCCCTCCAATACTAAATTGGTGATCCCTTGATGCCTCAGAACATGTCCTACCAACCGATCTCTTCTTCTACTCAAGTTGTGCCACAAGCTCCTCTTTTCCCCAATTCTATTCAATACCTCCTCATTAGTTATGTTTTCTACCCATCTAATCTTTAGCATTCTTCTGTAGCACCACATTTCAAACGCTTCTATTCTCTTCTTGTCCAAACTATTTATCGTCCATGTTTCACTTCCATACATGGCTACACTCCATACAAATACTTTCAGAAATGACTTCCTGCCACTTAAATCTATACTCGATGTTGACAAATTTCTCTTCTTCAGAAACGCTTCCCTTGCCACTGCCGGTCTACATTTTATATCCTCCCTACTTTGACCATCATCAGTTATTTTGCTCCCCAAATAACAAAACTCTTTTACTACTTTGTGTCTCATTTCCTAATCTAATTCCCTCAGCATCACCAGACTTAATTCGACTACATTCCATTATCCTCGTTTTGCTTTTGTTGATGTTCATCTTATATCCTCCTTTCAAGACACTGTCCTTTCTGTTCAACTACTCTTCCAAGTCCTTTGCTGTCTCTGACAGAATTACATTGTCAACGGTGAACCTCAAAGTTTTTATTTCTTCTCCATGGATTTTAATACTTACTCCAAATTTTTCTTTTGTTTCCTTTACTGCTTGCTCAATATACAGATTGAATAACATCGGGGAGAGGCTACAACCCTGTCTCACTCCCTTCCCAACCATTGCTTCCCTTTCAAGCCCCTCGACTCTTATAACTGCCATCTGGTTTCTGTACAAATTGTAAATAGCCTTTCACTCCCTGTATTTGACCCCTGCTACCTTCAGAATTTGAAACAGAGTATTCCAGTCAACATTGTCAAAAGTTTTCTCTAAGTCTAAAAATGCTAGTAACATAGGTTTGCCTTTTCTTAATCTAGTTTCTAAGATAAGTCGTAGGGTCAGTATTGCCTCACGTGTTCCAATGTTTCTACAGAATCCAAACTGATCTTCGCTGAGGTTGGCTTCTACCAGTTCTTCCATTCGTCTGTAAAGAATTTGCATTAGTCTTTTGCAGCCGTGACTTATTAAACTGATAGTTCGGTAATTTTCACATCTGTCAACACCTGCTGTTTTGGGATTGGAATTATTACATTCTTCTTGAAGTCTGAGGGTATTTTGCCTGTCTCATACATTTTGCTCACCAGATGGTAGAGTTTTGTCAGGACTGGCTCTCCCAACGCTGTCAGCAGTTCTAATGGAATGTTGTCTACTGCCAGGGCCTTGTTTTGACTTAAGTATTTCAGTGCTCCATCAAAATCTTCACGCAGTATCATATCTCCCATTTCATCTTCATCTACATCCTGTTCCATTTCTATAATATTGTTCTCAAGTACATCACCCTTGTATGGACCCACTATATACCCCTTCCATCTTTCTGCTTTCCCTTCTTTACTTAGAATTGGGTTTCCATCTGAGCTCTTGATATTCATGCAAGTGGTTCTCTTTTCTCCAAAATTCTCTTTAATTTTCCTGTAGGCTGTATCTATCTTACCCCTAGTGGCATGTGCCTCTACATCCTTACATTTGTCCTCTAGCCATCCCTGCTTAGCCATTTTGCACTTCCTGTCGATCTAATTTTTGAGACGTTTATGTTCCTTTTTGCCTGCTTCATTTACTGCATGTTTATATTTTCTTCTTTCATCAATTAAATTCATTATTTCTTCTATTACCCAAGGACTTCTATTAGCCATTGTCTTTTTATCTACAAATTCATTTTGGAACCAGGTTTGTGAACATTTCTGAATTCATCCATGCTTTCTCCTGATGAGTGTAACATAGTGGCAGCGATTTTATTTTTCAGGTTTTTGAAAGCTCTAGTTTCTGTGACTTCACTATTAATGTAAGCCTAAGCTTGTGGTTGCAAGTTGCTTTACTGCAAGCTAATATGGTAACTCATTTCGTACTTTCTTTTATCTGGATGCAAAGACATCTTAAAGTGTTTTTGTAGGAAGCATCTTGTAATTTAAACCACTCGCATCATAGTAGTACAACAGTTCGCCAGAAATTCACTCCTAGACATTTAACTTTGAAAGATGGTCTTTGAACAAAAGCACAGCCTCTTTGTTAGCAGATAAAGCCTCTGCACTAATGGTAATCTGGCAAATACCAAATAATTTTCTCCACTGATCTAATCATCCATTACTGGCAGTAAATTCTGAATTTTCTCCTTGCAGTGTTTTCTCCTGGAATATGGGTTCAGTAATTGACAAACCTTTTTCTCTTAAAAGTCCATGCCATAAAAATAAAGCTTCCTCAACTTCTACATGCTTGCCTTTTGATGTTGTCTTCCTTGCCTTGATTCCACTTCCACTAACTTGAGAAGCACACCATTTTCCAATTTCTGCTTGATTTTTCTTCCAGTCTCCAACAGTATTTTTTCCTAAGTATCGTCTGTTGAAGAGTGGTTCCAGTAATTTATTCAGTACCTTATAATTCTGACTCCCGATGTGCTAGAAGCACAAAAGCCATACAAAACATTTTGAAAGGCCACATTGCATTGTAGCTGGTGCGCACTTGCAGGAGCTTTGGAAAGGTACAGTACAAACAATAAATTAATCCTCATTTTATCATGGAGAAATATATTTTTGCAAAGGACACCAAAGACAATAGCAAATGTTCCGCTTACAAAGAGGAGATTTGTTAAAGTTGAAAATAACCTGTCGGAAGCACACAGAAGCCTTGGGAGTTCTTCATAGTGAAATAAATGTAACTTATTTGAAATGGAAAAGACAAGCATCCTCTCACCAGCAGAAGAGTGATGGTTGGCACATAAAGACTGAGAATATCAGAAAATCACGTCAGGAAAGTATTGCCTAAGAACTGTGACTAGGCATTTGATGCAGTTCCACACTTACACCTTGTGAACAAAGAATAAGTGTTATCAGATCAGCTATGTGAGTGGATTGAAGGGTTCCCAGGAATCAAAACACTGCATATCTTTCTTAATGATGGGGAGTCTTTAGATGTGTAAGTAGCTTCAAGTTTCTGAGTCATTACTTTCGCAATATATATCATTGATCTAGTGGACAACATCAGAAGCCCCGTGAGGTGGTTTGTGGATGATGCTGTTGTAGATAGACAAGTAGCGACACCAAAAAATTCTTGGGAAATGTGGGAAGACCTATAGAAGATTATTCAATATTATGTGTGTACACAATTGCCAACCACGGGAAACAGCCACATTCAAGAAATAGCTGAAAGTATGCATTTGCGAAGAATACACACAAAACTAATTTTAGGAAACTCAGATTGCCACACAGAAATTCACTGGAAGAATCCTCAGGAAGTGAAGTCCACTCATGAACAAGACAGCTTAGAAGTGTGCCAACCACAAATAACATTGTTTGGTACCATTCCATTGTTGGTTTAAAATTCTGAGACCACTTCTGTTCCTTCATTATTGCTTCAGCTAACAGCGATAAGCTGTGTTTTATACATCCAAGGGAGCAGCAGTAATATAAAATAAACACTGAGCCAGGTGAGAAAAAATTTTCTATCCATGCAAGAAAATTGCCCAGATTCTGAGCTAGCAGCACAGTCCCTTAATGAGGCAGTTCCCTATGGGATAATTATTAATGAATAAGTGTTTGATGGGGATATGATGCAACTGCACTGTTTAATGCTTCGAATGTGTCATTATTGTGCAGTAGCAATTGTACATGGCAACACAGTGATACAGTGAAAGTTTATTTTATTATTGTTCAATAAAACAATGATTTAGATCATATAAGTTTCATCCGTCATTGTTGATTAAACTAGGATTGAACTGTGATTTTGCTCATCCATGTTTACCTGGTAACATAAAAAGAGCTGTCCGTTACATGTATATAAAATGTAACACATGCCCGTTTGTGCTATGAAAATTGGCGCATCCGCTCAAGGGTTAGCAAGTGCAAAACTTCATGAAGATACACATCAAACTCCAGTGGCTGGCATTACAAGACCGGTGTTGTGTGTCATGGTCTGGTTTACTTGTCAAATACTGACAGTTCTAGGAATGTACAGTGTCAGCCAACATATTATTTCCTCTTATGTATATCTCATTGAAAGGCCATGAAGTTGAAATTAGAAAGGCTCAAAATTATATGGAGACTTACCCAGTAGTCATTTGTGCTACACATTGTTCATAAATGTAACAGGTAAGGGAGGAATGACAGTGGTACATGATGTACGTACCCTCCCTCACACACATAAGTTGTCCTGTTGGTTTTAGTTATAGGAAAAAAATGCAAAAGGTGTTATGTTGTATGTGGGGCAGACCAGTGGAATAGTAAAGGCGAAGTGCATGAAATTTAATCATCACTTCTGACTAAAAAAGCCAAATATGTCATGTTACCAAACACTACCTGGAGTGTAATCATCAAATGAGATAAGACAAAGCAGTAGCATGTTGTAGGATCAAATTTTCTGGGGCGATGTTGTTAAGCAGACAACTGAAATAAGTAAGTTGGAAAACTTTGGTAATAAAGTGGTGGTTTTAGTTTAGGCTAGGCTTCGGATCTGGCACTCTGATGTTAAGATTTCGGTAGTAACTCATCTGTCACAGCCAGGCAACACAGATACGGTGTACATTTCACTGAGCAGTGGTGTGGACACACAAAAAGAAACGAGCACCAAAGATTATTGCAGGCACTATAAATAGAGGAACAAAACTAATAATACATCAAATCGGCTTGTTGAGTAAATAAGAACATCTAAAGTAACTGGTAGGAGCACTACAACAAGATGTAGAAAAACTTACTGTAATTTATATTCATTAAACATGAATTAAGTTGTGAACTGATTAAGTAATGCCCTTGCCAAAGTCCCTACTGTCTGATGTTTTATGTCAGTATGTAAGTAACAAAAATTAAACAATTGAAACTCCAGGTTGGAATATCATAATATTAGGAAATAGATAGATTGCTGCTCACTGTACAGATAACTCGTTGAGTTGCAGACAGGCACAATGAAAAGTCTGTTACATGTTATAGCTTTTGACCAAAACCTTCTTCAGCGAAGAAAACACACAGTCACACAAGCAAACACACCTCATGCACACATGATCACTACCACCAGTGCACTGCCGGTAGTAGTAGTCGTGTGCTTGCTTGTGTGAATGTTTGTGTGTTTTCTTTGCTGAAGAAGGCTTTGGCTGAAAGCTATAATATGTAACAGTCTTTCCATTGTGTGTGTCTGCAACTCAGTGGGTCATCTTTACAGTGAGCAGCAATGTATCCATTTCCAAGTATTATTAATGAAAATTAATTTCTGTTCTGTGTAAGGATTTCGTTTAGAAACTTGTGACACCATCTGTATATCTATGAATGTATGTGGGCTTAGATTTAAAAAACACTGGATGGTGAAATGAATGAAACAGTTTCTTTGAAGGTACACATCAGTGAAATAAAATTATACTGTTGGTTATCACTCAGTACCACGGCTGCCCCACTCCCATGCTTCGTAACATGTTTGGCGTGATGTCTACGAGGTTGTCACAATTTAGTTGCCCAAACCTGCCCCTCCTGACATTATCCAATGTGTCAGAAAAGTTTGTGAGATGAGACACTGGATGTTTCAGCAGGTCCCAAGTGTGCTCAGTCAGTTCATGTTGGCAGATACAGCTGACCATTCCGTTAGGTTGCTTGCTGCCTCCTGGAACAAGGTGCTCAAAATGTGGATGAGATATGCCCATGCATTATCCTGTCAACAGATACACACTTTGCTGAAATGTTGATTATAGGGTTGGACAATGGACTGGAGGATACTGTTCCAATACTGCACGGTCCTCCAATTACTTTTTATAGCATGGATATATCCCTACATTCCTAAAAGTGACTGTCACAGCCCTCCTCTTTGCACCCAGAGAGACAGTATGCTGGTCTGTTGCATTCATGTTGGGGTAGCTACAATCCAGTATTTGTAATAATGGTGAACTGGTGGTGTCACCATCTACTACCAGGCAGATTTATTTATTTATTTATTTATTTTAATGTTCAGAGCTCATTGCTGTGGTGTATTCCGGTTCAGTTGCTAACTTCCCACACTCATAATCCTTCTTGTTGTAATGAAACTCATGGTATAAGTTTGAAATTACATTTAAAAGCATGTTTACAGGCTGAACAGGGTACACAAGCACCATTATTGTGTTCACAGTTGGAGACATAGTCAGCTCTACTGAAGTGACACAACAATAAAGCTTCACTTTTACCTGGATTACACAGGTGGCTGTACCTAATGATTCCTGTGGTAAAAGATCATTGAGAAAGAGGTTAAAAGTAAATAAAATAAGAATAAACATATTTACTTCTTTTTGAACAGTTGATAGATCACCACCAGTTCTATGATTAAATCTTGACAGTTGACTGCCCTTCAGTTCCATTCTGTTCTCAGTAAAACTCAAATCACAACACATCTTTTGTAATTTCTCATATTGTTAGGATGCAAGTAACTGCATTATGAGAAATATATAAATGAGGCATCTTCAGTAGTGTTTAACACTAAAATTATTTGCATTCCTTTCTGCCTTGAACCTTGACATTTTCCTGTGGGATATTTGATTGATGATGTTATTTATAGTTGCTAAATGCAGAATAAAGTTCCAGATCCAGATCTACAGTGTTGTTATCTTTCATTTAAGTATTTACAGGACTTTGTAACAATAGGTTGGTATGATGTAAAAGAGTTACATTCTGATATCAAACTAAGTAATCGTTACTGTCATGTACACTTGTTAGTAATTGAATTGGAGAAGCTGCAATTTTGGGAGGAGAGCATTCTTCTTGCTCCTGTGAATGGAACTTCCCAATGTGTCATGGGATCATGTTAGACAGTGTACTATCCATTGTAAAGATTGTTGAGTGCACCAGTTGTTGGGTACAGAAGGTACCGTTTCATTGCATAACTCTTTTTCATCACATGTCGCTGGGCACAGGAACTCTGCTGTTGGATGCACAAAGCATGAAAAGAGGTCACTCATACTGACGAGACATGGCTCACATTGAGTATGTCAAATTAAACACCTTTCAGCTGTCTAGTTTCCAAACTCATTTTATTTGGCTACCAGTTTCAGTGATTTACTATGCCATTATCAGGCATAGCGACCAATATGTGGGAAGATTCCACCTTGGTTTTGATCAAACCAACCTACATGTTGGTCAGGGGCCTGAAGATGGCATAATAAATCGCTGAAACTGGTAGCCAAATAAAATAACTTTGTAAACTGAGATGGCTGAAAGGCGTTTTAAGTTGATATCCTCTACTGAACAGCTGAGTCCCGCAACCATCTCTGAAAAGATGGGCATACAAAGATGGTTCACTCTGGTTGCACTGTTTGGAACATGGTAGGAATTTGAGAATGATGTGAGATGAAACATCTCACACTCTAAAAGGCAGGTCCTGGATATATTCGTGTGTGGCAGATGTTTACGAGGGATGTAATGTGACACCTTGTATGTATGCCATTATCCATCACTGACAAGTGGCGAATGAACATGCAGTGTGACTATGTGTATTTTATATTTATCCCTCCTCTCCCTTTCCCCCTCCCCAAGGAGGCAATGTGTACCACCAACAACACTTGATTTCAGGAAAGCTCCAAAGGCATACAGGCCTTTCTGTGATGTCTTTTATTACCTGACCTCAGTGTTGTAGACATATTTTAGGATGCCGTCAAGCGAGATATGTGTGCATAGGTGCCATCTCCATGCAATCTCTGTGATTTTTAGGTTGCAGTTAGGTAGTTATAGTTCAGGATGGCTCCCCAATGCTTTTGATGTGGAATCAGGGCCATAATGCACTCTACTAAGTATTTTGTGAACTTTAACACAATCATAATTTGTGTGAAAGTATTGAAGTACCACATTTAAGGCATTGGGATCACATGTTAAGAAAAGCAATTTTCATGTTCATAGCAGGATAACAGTGCCAGGTCTAATATTTGGAATGAAATTCATGCCTGTGAAATAGTGGGGAAAGTTATTGACTTGATTAGCAGTTTTTCAGAGGCTTTGGTGACAATATTGATGGAAACAGTTCTATGTCAGTGAAGAGAATCTGAAATCATTGTGTCCTTGCCTTCCATTCTTTCTTTTCTTTCCAAAGAGAAAAAGACAAACTGGTTATTTGGGAATGACTGACAAATTATTTGTATTATCATCAATGACAAAATTTAGGTTCTAAGAGTCACGGAGGAGTCAAAATAGTCAGTCCTGAAATAATTCCAGTGGAGCAGTGGAGGAGGAGGAGGAGGAGGAGGAGGAGGAGGAGGGAGATTACAATTAACATTATATTCCTCATTGAACATGAACTGTCATTATTGCACAACATATGGTGTTGTCCCAAAATCTGTTGGGTAACCATTTTTTATGCCTCTCTCTGAGATTCAAGTTGAATTTTGAAACAGTTCCAGAGATGGGATTTTCAACTGAGGAATGATAATGTGAAGTAGTGAAGTGAGAAATTTGTCTCCTACATGGAAACATGAACTAGCACATGACATGGTTGTGTGTTTACCATGATTTAATACAAATGGATGTGAATTACCTGTCTTAGGAGTGTAATGGTGTCCAAATCTGAGCATTAACTTTTTGTGTAGCAACTTAGCGATCCAGCTACCAGTGTTTTAAGGGCTTTGCTATGTGTCTATTTCAGATGCTCTCCTTCAGTTATTTGTCTTGAAAAGAAAGATTTTCACAGTCTCCTGCTGGAACTTCCTTTTTGTTATGAAAGTTGAGACTAACACTGCTATAAAACTCTTTGTTAACCTTCATACTATTTATATTAATTGCAAGTCATCGTGGATATTATTAAGAATAAAATAAAACAATTTGTTCTGGTATGTTCTTTTACATCATGAACGTGTGTGTGTTGGGAGGGTGTTGGTAAATTGTGTGTACAAACACAAATCTATAATCTATTAACTCTTTCAATATTCAAGATCCTAAAATAATGCAGGTACAATATTATTAATTGTTTGTTGAAACTATTTACTGCAATTTTGATTTGATATTTCTGGTACCAAACGTGAACTTAGAAATTTTATATTGATTACTTTGCAATAAAAGGACTGAATGTAACTGAAGAAACATTGTAAATGGCTCAAAAGGTAGCTGAAAGATGCACAAATGTCACTACAGTTGTACAGTGAGCCAACTCTTTAAAGAAACTTCTGGTAGAATTGATCCATTTTGAGGCTATTTCTTTTTAAAGAAAATGATTTGTCATGTAATGCCCACTGCACATTTTCTCTCATTACTTTGATGTATGGCAAACTTAGAGGCAGACCTATATGGGTCAATTGTACACTGACAACATGAGATTAGAGTAGAAGCCACAGAGTGTAGCACAGACTCTGTGGGTGCTGCAGGCAGGCAGCGGGGCCCGGCTTCTGGTGCTTCCTCTCTCAGTTGCCCCAGCCACAGCCACAGACACAGCCAGGCTCAGGGGTTGGAGGCATCTGCAACAGTGCTGGCAGCATCACCGGTCCCGGCCCCACGCCTGCGGCGGCAGAGGCACTAGGCAGGCTGCGCCGAGGTAAAGAGGCACCCGTGCTGGCGGCGGGGCACGGCTCGTAGCTTGCACACTCGTTTGCTCGCTTAACCTGGCGACTGACTGACTGACTGCCTGCTATTCGTCATCACTGTTCCCACCTAACTCTGCTCGCTGTGTGGAAGACTAAACTGCTTTAGTATCACTGTTTTTTTTGGTATTATTTATTTATTTATTGTTTTTTGATTTGTGGAATTTAATACATTGAAATAACGCAGTGTAAGTTGTTTTTACTGACTTTTCCTTTATTCATATTCATATACAGTACATAGTTATATTGTCTTGATTGTATCCTCTGTGACATAGAATCAATACTATCTAGTTCTTAAAAAAATACTGTGTTGATCTTTGGTGTAGTTCGTGCTAATTCAAAAACATAAGGCAAGTGTGTTTCATTGCTGAAGCTGTGTGCACTGGTATATGATTTAAAATATACAGACTTGACTGGCAGTTTCATTTTACAGTATCTAATTCGTTGATTATGGAAACAAAAGGTTCTTTTACTAGAAAGTATGACAGTTATGGATCTTTGTTTTTAACACAGTTTCTCCAGGTGTATTCATGGAATGGGTCATATTGACTTTTTGTAAGCCTCAAAAGATAGATGTGCAATACTTTTTCCTTTTTTGGTGATGATAATAGTTTACCACTGGCCATAGGGATTGTCATTGGATTGTAATTAAAATGTTGTTCAGTAAGTTTATTTTATGAATTTAAGTTAAACAATTAAAAATATTGTTTCGAACTTTGGGTGTTTACCAATTGTCTAGAGAAAATCTATGCAGAGATTTAGAAATTTTTATCACATAAGATATTTCGTTCTTGTATTACCAGTACATATGATTGTTAACATCAGGTTTTCTGTGTTAAGTAGTCTCACCCTTTGCTGTGGGTAACTCTAATTGACTATTAACAATTTTGTTCACTAATAAAATTAAGTACAGATTTTTCTTGCTAATTATTGAACTGTCTTGTCGTTACATTATGGCAAGAATACCAAAATAACATCAGCATTCAATCCAGTAGCTATTTTACTGTTCGTATTAACTTGTAGCATTACAGTAAATGCAGTTAATTATATTTAAATTGATATGATTGGAGTTTTTTTTTTGTAAATAACCTTGTATATACATAAGAAATATTGGTAAAGCTTTGTGTTTGCTAAATGACCCTACGTAAAATGCATGTAAAATTAAAAAAAAAAAAAAAAGTGTAAATATTTTCTGTTGCAGTGTAGTAGCTTACTGGTAAAATTTATGACAAATATTCTCAACTTTGATATGGATTTTTTTCCTTAATTTTTAATTTATGCTTCTGTGAATTAGGCACTATGTTTAGTGGCTGTGCAAGAAGCTGAGAAGCTGTCTATAACTGTTGTGGCATAGGTTAAGAAGTTGTGAGTTCTGTTGTCACCTGCTCTTCTTATTGCTTTATTGATATACATATATGTAATTAACAAAGAAATATATAAGATAAAGATTGTAGTCTTCAAATTGCAGCAGACACTGAAACCAACATCTGTAGAAATGCCAACTTTCAAAATCTGATGCTATTGTACATCAGAGAAAAAGGTAAACATTGGAGAAAATGGATCTGTTTGCAGCTTAAGCAGTACCTCTCCCCACAATTTGCAAGTCAATGAAGAAACATTGCAAAGCAAGAAGCAGCGATGTTACAAAATGATGGCAACAAATGAGACTTGAAGTCCAGAACAGACAACATACTGGGATTATTGCAACACTAATGATCGGATTGTTGTCAGTTATACTTGCAATCAGTTATGAGACTGCATAGTGGGTGGAAGAAGCGCTTAGATTGTGCTACTTATGAGCAGTTGACATTTTATCGTTGTGTCATATCAGGAGTGGACTATCAGAAGTTGAAAGGCATTCATGAAACTGAATGGTCAGTGTTTTGTGCAATGATTTATAAAAGCTACAAAGCCACCACTATAACGTGTGCTGAGAGAAATTTTTGTCTCAAAATTATTTTATTACTCCCTGGTCTTCTTTTGACTATTCCTTGAGATGTACACTTCGATTCTTTAAATATTTGGAATTTCATAGTTTCACATTAGGCCTCTGAAGCCTGTACACTGTTACAGTATAGCACAGAAACACGGTCTGTAAGTTGGGCAGATGGAAGTAAGTTTGATACTAGCCCATCTGGTTAGCTGCGTGGTCTAATGCACTGCTTCCTGGGCGGGAAGGTGTGCCAGCCAGACACAAATCCACCCGGTGGATTAGTGGAGAGGTCTGGTGTGCAGGCCAGCCTGTGGATGGGTTTTAAGGTGGTTTTCCATCTGCCTCAGCAAGTGCTGGCTGGTTCCCCTTATTCCGCCTCAGTTACGCTATGTCGGCGATTGCTGCGCGAACACTGTCTCCGTGTACGTGTACACCATAATTACCACGCAAATATTGGGGTTACACTCGTCTGGTGTGAGATTTTTCCCAGGGCGGTCCACTGGAGGCCAAACTGCACAATAACCCTGAGTTCGGTGGGGGTGGCAGTGAGGTGGGTGGCCTGTTGTGTGGTTGTGAACCACTGAAGGCTATGGTGGGACGAAGCCTTTCCATCGTTTCTAGGTTCCCGGTTCAATACACAATACACAAGTTTGATCTTGTGCTATTCTTTGTTTTGACAAGCATTATATAGTGAAAAGAAATGAAACTTGACATGTGCAAATACTTTTAGAAAATGTAGGTTCATTTTTTTAAAGTGCTACAGCATATGTCAAAATCACTGCAAGTACGGCATGTCTTGCAATATGTATTTTTCAGAGAGAGGTTCCAGAAGCTTTGTTTTCCTTGGATGTACCTTTCAGTCAGATTTTACAAAGGAAAAGTTTCAGCCAGAGAATTAGAAACTTCTCTTGGTTTTATGTGATGAGAACAGAGACTACTTCATTTTGGGATGAACTAATGTCACCATTCGTAATCAGATAATCTCAGTCATTCTATATAGAATTTGCAGTTAATTTAAACCAAACCCTCAGTTGTATCACAAGTAACCAAGCAACTGATTGTGTGAAATTGTGTATTTCTTAAAAATATCTGTGTGGTTTTTTTTACAGGAAGCGATCTGCTGGCAAGCTTCACATCAACCTTTGATCGTAAGCTGAAATCCCTGCTAAGCACCACGCAAGTGGCTGAAGAAGATGAAAACAAGATATACCGTGATCCAAGTCTCCACAGAGGGCGATCTGTGCATAGCTGGGTTAGTATATGAACAAGATATTCTAAATTGTATTGAATGTCATCATTCATTCAGTTATAGACATCCAGCAGGTTGTGAAATATATAAACAGAGGAAACTAAATTAAATGGATTATGGATCAAGCTTAAACCTTGATAATGAATAGTTGGTTGCTTTCAGCTTATCATCATCACTCTCCTGCAACCAGCAAACACATTTGGGGGGGGGGGGGGGGCAGTGAAAGATAGGGACATTAAATAATCATGGTAAACGTAACTGTTCAAACTGAAGTAAATCATATGTAATGTACAAACGTTATTTTTTGGCCTTCAGTCGAAAGACTGGTTTGCTTCAGCTACCCTACCCTACCCTACCCTACCCTGTCCTACTATTTGGTGCAAGCCTTTTAATCTCTGCATCATTACTGAAATGAGCATCAACTTGAATCTGCTTAGTGTTGCTCTAAGACTTGTTTTCCACCACACTATTTATGCCGCCCCCCCCCCCCCCCCCCCCCCCCCACACACACACACACACACACACACACACACACACACACACACACACCTTTCCCTGCATAGCTTTTATTTTCTTCTTGTCTGTACTGTTCAGTGCCCAGGTTTGATTCCCTTAAAAGGCAATGCTCTGGCAATCCTCTCTATTGCGGCCACCACCAGTTTTTTTTCCCCCTCCTGCACAAATATCATTACCCTTGGTGATTTTCATCTTATTATCTCTTTTCAAGATACTGTCCATACACTGAATTTCTTTTCTGTGCCTGACAGAATCACACTGTCATTGGTGAATCTTAGAATTTTTATTCCTTCTCTCTCTGAACCTCAATTCCTATTTCAAATTTCTCTTTGTTTTCCTTTACTTCTTGCTCTGTGTGCAGATTGAATATCATGGGGCACAGGCTACAACCCTCTCTCCAGTCTTGTTCCCATATGAATTGTAGATAACCTTTCATGACTCCCTGAATTTTATCTCGATTAATTCTGGTTTTTAAAGAGTGAATTCCAGTTGACATTATCAAAAACTTTATGTAAATCTTCAAATGCTAAAAGTGTAAGTTTGCCTCCTGCAATTTGTCTTTCAAGATAAACTGTAGGGTCAGTATTGCTTTGAGTGTTCCTACATTTCTTTGAAATTCAAACGTATGTTCCCTCCAGATCAGCTTCTGCCAGTTGTTTCATCCTTTCATTTTCACACTCGTCTTTTGTATTTTGGGATTAGGTTCTTTATCATGTCTGGGAGCAATGTCTGATTATTCTTAGGAAGTAATTGTAATTGTTTTTCAAAAAATAAATTGTAAAAGTTGAATAGACAATCTCACGTTGGAGATTCCCCTTTCATTTATACTGTACCCGTTACTTAAAACAGATCTTGTTGAAATGTGTGCGCCCAACTAGAGATGGGTGAACTCTTTCATCTTTGGGAGCTAGGTCACTGGTGATGGTTTTCAGAAGCCATTCACTTTTACTTGTTCATCATTCCTTTTTTGTCTAATTATTCATGCTATACAACACAAATAGTCAATTGACAATATAATGTAACTAGATTGATAAAAAACATCTACTCACTGAGTGACAGCAGGAGATCACACACAAAAGAAGGTTTAACTTACACAAGCATTCAGAGCCAGTGGCTCCTCCTTCCAGCAGAAGAGTTGAAGGGGAAGGAAGAGCAGTGAAGGAAAAGGACGGGAGAAGTTTAGGGAAAGTGGGAGTGTACAGCATACAGACACATGGTGGGTACAGGGTAAGGGGGAACAGCTGTGAGGTTAGACCGGGGACTGGGTGAGGGAGAGTTTCTGTACAAGGTTGGAATGTTAGTTTCAGTCTGTGGAGGCCTCAGTGAGAACCTTGGTGTATTTGTAGAGGGACTGAATTTGATTCATTGGTGGCTTGGCTGTAAGGAAGGGATTTTTTGGTATGGAATAGGTGGCAGCTGTTGAACTGGAAGGATTGCTGGTTGTGGGTAGGTTTGATATGGAAGGGGGTACTGATGTAGCCATCCTCAAGGCAGAGGTCAACCTCGAGGAAGGTGGCTTGTTGGGTTGAAGATAACCAAGTGAAGAGAAAGGGTCAGATGATAATGAGATCCTGGAGCTGTGGGGTATGGGATTCTGGGTGGTTAGGAAGGATTCCTGTACATGGCCCATGTATAGGTTGACATAGGATGGTGCCTTGTGGCTTCCCATTGCCGCATCACAGATTTTTTTTGTAGGTGACGTCTTCAGAAGTGAAGTAATCATGGGCGATTAGTTGGTCATGGTAACCAGGAAGGAGGTTGTAGGTTTGGAATCCATTGGGCATTGGGAAAAGCAGTGTTGAGTAGCAGCAAGGCCATGAGCATTATGGATGTTGGTGTAAAGGGAAGTGGCATCAATAGTAATGAGCAAGGCATCATGTGGTAAAAGAACAGGAACTGTGGGGAGTCGGTGGAGAACGTGGTTGGTGTTTTTTACGTGGGAGAATAGGCTACAGACAATAAGTTGAAGATGTTGGTCTATGAGAGTAGTGTGTTGGGTTTGTGGATTTTCAGGAGCATATAGAAGGTAGAAGTAGAAAAGTAGGAGTAGAAAAGATTCTACTTACTTTTCAGAACTATCAGAGGGGAAAGAGAAATAGGTCTGGGATGCTGGGAAGGGAGGGGTAGGTCACTCGAACTTGCAGTTGAGTTGGACTGAGCTGTTGTGGATGAGGGGAGATAAAAATGAATGGGAAGGCATCAGTCTTCTCTGCCCAACAAAAGAAAAACCAGTATTCTTAATATTATGGTTATTATTATCATCTTGTATGTTGTTGTGAGGTAATCTATTTAATATCTTGGTAAGATATGATAAAGCAGATTTGATTGATGGCTGGCCTACATACCTTGGCCATACTTGGGGGAACTACAAAATTGTAAGGAAATGGAATGTCTGCCTATTACTTACCTTCAGGAGACTAAGTTGCAAGTACTTCCAATATACATTTTAAAGTAGGAAAAATACAGTACTAGCTTTTGGATCTGTTAGCAACTCCCTTGGGAAGATAAGTGGGTTTAGTTTGGAGGAGATTGGTAAAGATAGGCAGTTGCCCAGACAGAGGGTGAGAGGCACCCGTGTGCCTTTTTTTTCTAGTTTGAAACAAATGTGTGGGCAGTATTTGGCACTTAAGTGGTATATGATTATCAGTGTTTTTATTAGTTATGTGTAGTTTTGTAGTCTATTGTGCACTCTACCATCTTCGTATACATTCATCAACAACAGTCCTCAACAAACTGTTTTACATATTTTAATTTTTGCCATTACAATTTATCCTCTCTCTTGCTTCTTCTGCAGCCAAATTAATTACTGTGCTCTTGTTGCAAATGTCATGAAGTGTTACAGACATTGCCCCTGAGTGTAAATATCGGTTGCTAGGCTCATGGAGAACATGATCGACCAGTTCCCATGATCGAAGAACAAACAAAGCTCCTGTACAAATTTAAGCATGGACCACTGATGATACTATGGCCATAAACAGATAACAGATGTCAATTACTTAGGATACATAAACTTAAAAATGCAACAAATTATGAAATATGCAACGTAGTTAAAACAGATTATAAATCAATGTAACCATTTATCTTAATCTTCTCATTTACTCCTGGTAGTACATTAAGCTCCTTTTTTTTACATTTAGTGCTTGTATTCCTAGACATCTTGGAACTGTATTCATAAGGCATTTTATGTACACGTTTCCCTTGTCCGATACATGATTTTCTTGTAATTGATTTTCAAATTATTTTGCAGACGTAATTGATCTGATGCATTAGGGTCTTATAAGTAATTATAAGCTTCATTTATTTTATATCTAACTTATACATGTTCACAAATTATCAGCATTCTATTTCCATTTTTATTCAAACTTTTCTTACAGCAACATTGCCTTCATTACTTCTGTTATCCTCCAGATAGTGTCTAACTGTTTAATTCAAAACTTTGAATTCATGAAATGTGTATAGACTATTAATATGTTGTGAAGCAGCATTTGTGGTTACTATATCATTTTGGCACTTTTTGGATTCAGCTGCTGGATGTTAAAAAGAAATACACTACTTTTTGATTTGATGTTCTGTCACAAGTGAATAAAAAACCATATTAAAATTAATTGTTGTTCTGTGCACATAATTAGCTTTTTTGTTTTCACTTATTTATTATTATGTTACATTGTGACTTATATTGGCATACGTATTAAGCACTCTTTCAAAACAAAGATGATGGTGTTTGATTAAAAGGTTCATAAATAGGTGAACTTTAATAACATCACATTTTTCTTAATGGGATTATCCATTTTGATTAACTATCCCATAGGCAGGTTTTGCAAATGTGGCAGCATACAATTCATTAAAATGTATTAGTGCAACTATTTAAAATGAAAACACATGTGGCATGGTCAGCAACTTAAAATCAGTAAATCGTCTCATGAAACATCATCCATTTCAGGACCAGTGCTTCGGACCTGCTTCAAACTATTTAGAAATGGCTATAAAGTGAAAATAAAGTTCCGTAGTTGTATTCTTTTTCCAGGCAACAGATGTTGGATACATCAGAGAATACTGTTGATAACTTGTTGCATGGAATATTTTTTAGAAGTTTCCTTTCTTGCTTAAGCCAGAGTTATGATATCAAAATCTGTAACTCATGCTGTAAGTATTGTTGCTTAATGTATTGATCATTCTTTTCTTTCCCGTAGGATGCATGTGTGAAAGAGGGCTGTGATGCAGAACTTCCAAGATCCCAGAACAGAGAGTCCAGCACAGGACAGAAAAATGTTTCAGAGCATAAAGCAGTCCTTTCTGATCTTAAGAACACAAGTAATCTAGAAAAAGTGGACACACAAAGTGCTGAAAAAACAGATCAAGGCCTTATGTCTAATTCAAAGACAAAAAGTTCTGAATCAGCTGCTAATAATGAGAAAACTGACTTGACACGAAATTCAAAATTGAGGCGTTCGGGGTCTCTTACCAAAGCAGACAAGAGTGAAACATTAGCTAACACAAAACTTAGAAGGTCGGAATCATTAACTAAAGCAGAAAGATATGAATTATTATCAACTACAAAACTTAAAAGATCTGATTCTCTCACAAAGACAGAAAAGACTGAGTCAAACAACAGCAAGAGGAAACAAGAAATGCGCACATTGCGAGGCTACGGCAGGGAGAAGGAGAATGTTGCCATTTTGGTGAAACTCAAGCGAAAGAATGGTATGCCGGAACGATCTATTAAGCGTAGGCATACTGTTGGTGGCACTAAAGACTTCGACAAATTGCATTGGGTGGATAACAGATTGCAGTACCAACAACAACAGTTAAATGAGAAAGAGGATAAAGAAAGACGCACAAGTTCACCAGAGCTCAGCAGCCATAGTCTGCCAGAACCTATACCTCCCCTAGAGTCTCATGTCTGAAAATACTGCAGTGTAGGATGATTGCACATGCAAGTGAACTCATTTAGTTTGGGTGTGTAATTAACTCGCACACTCGGCCTCATCCACTCATCTGTATTGTACCAAATAGTCAGTGTCAAGAGTTCCTTCAGATTTGTGTAAATAATCTGCAAATCTAGTTGGGCTGGTAACAGTTTTAAAATGGAAATGAGTGTTATATTTTAAGAATTGCTATGGATATACAATATATCATTCTGTCTTTATTGCAGTAGCCTTGAAGCTACATAAAGTGTCATTACTGGTGATATGTAGAGTAGTGTATTTGCAAGAAATTCAGAATATATCTGCTGTATTTTAGACTGGTCAAGTTTTAAAAATAAACTTTTTATAGTTAGTTTATATTGCGCTGTAGAGAAGCTGTTCAAACATATATTCATTTAATGCCATTGTAAACTTGACAAATTGACTGAGAAAAACAATTTCAAATTAATATTTGTATCAAATAGAAAGTTACTTTTGTGATTTCTTTTGAACCAAATAGTTTTGTTGCACACATGCACGTTATTTTGGTACAAGTGTTTTGCCTGGTAAACTTTACAAAAACAACTTACCTGGACTCTTACTCCAGATATATATGTATTAGTGAGCAGAGATGACCTGCACAGAAAGTATTGTGATAAAACCTTCATATTTTTCAATGTATTTATTCCATTGTTCTTGCATCGATTGTAAATAATATGTTACTTTGGCTTTCTTCTGTTAAGTAGTATCGAGACTTCATAAATTTTAATATATTAATTTTACCAAAAATCCCCCTGAATTAAACTGTTTCATTTTGTATTATGTGTAACAGATTCAGAGCTATTTATTTGCACATATGTCGTTTCCTACAGTTTGTTAAAAAGCTGTTGTTTCGGTTTCTGTAAGAGGAGGATGATATTGTTTTAGTTTGAGCATCACGCTAGCTATAGTACAAATTACTGAATTGACTGCAATATTAAAATTTAACAATTCATCTTCTTACTATAAATCGATATTTGTTGAGAAGAAGAAGAAGAAGAAGCCTGTTGTGCAGAGTGTTCATAGTGTATGTAGCAGAAGTGTAGTGTCTCAAGAGTTGCAGTTCATCAGCTTTGAATGAGTATAAAAAAGTGAAATGTGATATTTGTTTTTATTGTACAGTGTTAGAAATCTATAAAATACTTTATTTATTTACATGTATAAAGCTATAAAGTATGAAATTGTAATTTCTTTTCTTCGAGTTAGTGCAAATATGTCAATTATAAATAACGAAGAGAATTATTTTTTGTTTCACTGTAGGTTTTCAGTGATACACAATTATTTTTACAGTGTTGCCAATGTTGATATTTCCTTTTTTAAAAAAGTTATCTTAAATGCTTTTCATAAAAATAACTAGAAAATTTCATGTGATGGAAGCATATGTTTTCAGTGTTGTTGATATCCACGTAGATTAATGTATGATTTTGTATCATTCGTAGAATTAATGTAGTATGTCAAAAATGCCTTATACCAAAAACACCAATGATATATTTTGGGCGCTTTTGTTCTTTCATATTTGGTTCATACTCAATTGCTGTAATATTTTACATGCAGATTACATCTGCAATGTAACTTGCAGACATAGAGAGCTGTAAATATATACTGAAACCGGTTGAAGGGATGAGTCTGTAAAAATGTACATTATTTGTACAAAATATTTGTGTCTTTGTTTGAGACTTCGTCTGATTCATTGTTGCAATATACTCAGTGTGAATAAATATTAAATGTCTGGTGGTCCATTTATGCAAAAATTTCTCATTGCGTCAACCCACATTATTTAAGAAGCACAAGCAATGTAGTTTGACAACGCATAAAACCTTAGGATCTACTTATAGTCGTCTCCTGCTTGCCTTGTACTATACTCTCCAGTCCTTCCTCCTGCTACTCATCCTCCTCTGCACCCTTTCCCTCTTTCTCTGTCCTCCTCCTTCCTCCTCCTTTTCCTTTTCTTCATCTTATTCTGGTGGTAGTGGTTACAAATCATTATTTGTATTTAGCGTTAGAAACAATAAAACAACGTTAAGACATAGGAAGATTGTGTTGGCGGCTAATGCTACAACTACAGTTACAAATTTAAAGAATCAGATTATCGTCTGTTTACATCCTCAAACATACAATGTAGGTAGTGGTAAACAATGGTTATGATGTAAATATGATGATGGTGATGGTGGTGGTGGTGGTGGTGGTGGTGGTGGTGGTGGTTGGTGTTTAACGTCCCGTCGACAACGGGGTCATTAGAGACGGAGCGCAAGCTCGGGTTAGGGAAGGATTGGGAAGGAAATCGGCCGTGCCCTTTCAAAGGAACCATCCCGGCATTTGCCTGAAACGATTTAGGGAAATCACGGAAAACCTAAATCAGGATGGCTGGAGATGGGATTGAACCGTCGTCCTCCCGAATGCGAGTCCAGTGTGCTAACCATAATATATATATGATGAACTGGCATGTGCACAAGGAGAGGAGGAAACAGAAAAAAAAACAGAAGGGGATAAGTAGAAAAGTGCAGTTGTAACCATGCTGGATCTCCTAGAAATGGATGAAAATACTGAAACCATATGACATGAAGTTATCATTCCAAGCAAAAAATTGGTCAGGTTTAGCTTAAAGCTGATGACAGAAACAGGAAGAGCTAATTGGAACAAGTGAGGTTACTCACTGAAAGGAACTCAAGAAGGCAGAGAGATATTGCATGTAGAGAAGAAGCCAGATGATAAGAGCGTGACTCTTGAAATGTGCAGCTGTGTTTCTGACATTAGCCAACAGGACCTTGGAATGTTGGTATTTTGAGCAGCTGAAACTACAGCCAGTATATTATGTGAAAACATCTCTATCATATGGAGTACTGATAATGTCGTCCTCGGGTTAAATAGTCTGGTGGTAAAATTGTCCCCTATTTGGATATCTGGGTGGTGATTGTGCAGGTGGATGGTTTCTTCAGAAACAACAAAACTGATTTTCTGCGGGTTAAAGTGTGGAATGCTGGATCCATCTCTCACGTTCATAGGTTACAGAATTTAAAAAGACATGGATGGGTTGATGTTGGATGTAGTGGGGCTCATTGAAGTGTAATGATGATAATGAATAAGAAAATAAGTTACTTTAAATATATAATCATAGCCAAGATTGACTCAAAATCAACATCCACAACAGTTGTTCCAGTTTGCATGCCTTGACTGTTAACATACATAAAATTTAACTGCAATTAGCGACTGGAACTCACATGTAGGAAAAAGGAAGAGAGAGAAAAATAGTAGGTGGAGTGGGGGTAAAAGGAACAAAAGGGGAAATTGCATGGCAGATTTTACAGAGCTATAATTTAACTAAAGAATTACGAAAAAATCTTGTGCACAAGGAAGAGACCTGGAGACAGCAGAAGATTTCAGATAGTTTATTTATAATGCTAAGGCAGATTTAGAAACCGGAGTAAATAGCACAGCATTTCCAGGGACAGATGTGGACTCTGACTAATATTTATTAGTAGTGAACGTCAGGCTAAAACTGAAAAATTACAAAAAGGTAGGAAGTAAAGGATATGGAACATGGTAAATTGAATCAACCAGAGGGCAACATTAAGCAACAATTGACTGAAATTGGGGAAGGGAATACCATAAAAGATGGATGCTACTCACTGTACAGTGGAGATGTTGGTTGCAGACAGGCACAACAAAAAGACTGCTGAACAGATGAGCATTTGGCCAAAAGGCCTTCTTCTGGAGTGGAAATTACAAACACATGTGAGCACGGTCTCTGGCTGCCGAGGCCAGACTGACGTTCGCGGTGTGTGTGTGTGTGTGTGTGTGTGTGTGTGTGTGTGTGTGTGTGTGTTTGTTCTGTTCCCGAAGAAGGCCTTTTATCTGAAAGCTTATCTGTTTAGCATTCTTTCTGTTGTGCCTCTCTGTGACTCAGCATCTCCACAATATTTTGAGTAGCAGTCTGTCCTTTTCATAATATTGTCATTATTCCATCCTGGATTGTCCATTGTTTAGTAGGTGATGAATGGGTAGCTTCGAGAGATGAAATAATGAAGGCAGCAGAGGATTAATTTGGCAAAAAGACAAAGCCCAGTGGAAATAATTGACTTACAGGCAATTGAATTTAATTCATGAAAGGAGAAAATATCAACGCACAGAAGGCAAATGAGGCAAAAGGGGATACAATGCATACAACATTAGAGACTAGAAGAGCAAAAGACAAAAGGAGAAGAAACAAAGCATGTATTACTGTGGGATGGATAGATGCAATCTACAGGAAAATTAGGGAACTGTTTGGAGAAAAGAGAAGCGGCTGTATGAATAGCGAGAGCTCAGATAGCAAGCCAGTACTAAACAAAGAAATAAAAGGCATAGGGAATCTACAGAAAGGCTGTACAAGGGAAACAAACATAAAAAAACAATCTTATAGAAAATGAATAGAACATAGAAGAAGATGAGTCGGGAGATATGTTACTGTGTGAAGACCTAAGTCAAAACAAAGCACTCACAAAACCTTGGTGCTGTTGTGGTGATGGATTCAGTAGCTGTAGAGTCCAGTAGTATGTTTTTAACTGAAGCTACAAATGTGCCAATTCCACCTGTGGTCTAGGGATAACAATGTTGACTGGTAATCAAAAACTTTCCGTGCTCAATCCCAGGTCCTGCTTAAATTCTGAATAAATCATCAGCACTGGTGTAAGAAGTCATCCTCATTCTACCAACAACTTTGTCAAAGAGGGTGGAAGAGCTGACAGAGTTTAAGGCAATCTCTTACCCTTGAGGCAGGAAACTACCCCTAAAAGGAGGAAGAACCAGCAATTATCAATGGCATGAGAATGCAGAAGGCAATGGAAACCAATGAATTAAACAGACGCAGTGTGTATCCATAGGACATGTGACCTGTATTTGGAAAACTGTTGTGTTGATCTCTCCATTGGAAAAAGATTTTGGTTAGTCCCCCGTTCAGATCTCTGGGAGGGAGCTACCAAGAGGGAATTGTAAGTCTATGCATATTATTTGACCCAATGGTATAAAATAAAACTTTTGGCCATCGCTAGTTTTGTGCTACGTATCTATTATAAAATGGTTGTATTAATTCAAATACCTCTACAGGCATGTGCGCAATAACTGACCAAAGTTTCATCACAGCTGGATGACTGGTCATGACCTATATGGAACAATCCATTTTTACAGTGAGATGACAAAAGTCATGGGGTATACAAATGGTTGTAGTGTTGCAGACACAAGGTATAAAAGGGCACTGCATTGGTGGAGCCATCATTTGCACTTGGGTGATTCATGTGAAAAGATTTTGGACAACTTTGAATGCGGAATGGTAGTTGGAGCTAGACACATGGGACATTCCATTTTAGAAATCAGTGGGGAATTCAATATTGTGAGATCCACAGTGTCAAGAGAGTACCAAGAATACCAAATTTCAGGCATTACCTCTCATCATGGACAACGCAGTGGCTGAAGCCCTCTACTTAATGGCTGATACCAGTGAAGTTTGCATAAAGCTATCAGTGGTCTAGAGTTGTCAGTGTTAACAGACAAGCAACACTGTGTGAAATAACTGCAAAAATCAATGCAGGATGTTTGAAGAACATATCCATTAGAACAGTGCAGTGAAATAGGGCGTTAATGGGCTGTGGCAACAGATGACCAACGTGAGTGTCTGCTAACAGCACCACATCACCTGCAGCATTTTACTGGGCTCAAGACCATATCAGTTGCACCCTAAATGTCAGGAACACTGTGGATTGTGCAGTTGATTCCCAATTTCAGTTGGTAAGAACTGATAGTAGGGTTCGAGTGTGCCGCAGGGCCCAGGAAGCCCTGGAACCAAGTTTCGACAAGGCACTGTTCAAGCTGGTGGGGCTCTGTAATGGTGTGAGCTGTGTTTACATGGAATGGACTGGGTCCTCTTGTCCAGCTGAAATGATCGTTGATTGGAAATGGTTGTGACTGGGTCCTTGTTTCCAAACAATGATGAAATTTTTCTGGATGGTAGTGCATCACGTCACATAACCAAAATTGTTCATGAATGATTTGAAGAACATTCTGGGCAATTTTAGTGAATGATTTGGCCATCCAGATCGCTTGAAATCAATCCCATTGAACATTTATGGGACATAATTGAGAGGTCAATTGATGCACATCCTGCACCAACACTACTTTCGCAGTTATGAACAGCTACACAGCCAACATGGCTCAATATTTCTGCAACACTTTCACAATTATGGACAGCTATTGAGCCAGCATTGCTCAATATTTCTCCATGAAATTTCCAATGAATTGTTGAGTCTATGCAACATTCAGTTGCTGCACTACGCCAAGCAAAAGGAGGTCCAACACAATATTAGAAGGTATCCCTTGATACATTATACAGATGATAATACCAACTGGTCCATTCATGGTGTAGTGGTTATAATTGAATTGTGTGATGCAAGAGGTGGTAACTCAAAAAACTGTTTATCACACCTATGTGTGCAGTAAAATTAGTTGCATGTCTGATGCAAGGATGAGGTAGATCTGTTGGAAACTGGTGGCAATACATGTGATTGAATCTGTACTCCCCCTTGCATTTGGGGCAAGAGAGAATATTCCGGAGGTAAAATAGTCCCCCATTCGAATCTCCAGGTGGGGACTGCTAAGAAGGATGTCATCATCAGGAGAAACGAAACGCATTATATGGATCAGAGTGTGGAATGTTAGATCCCTCAATTGGGCAGGTGACTTAGAAAATTTAAAAAGGGAAATGGATAGGTTGAAGCCACATATACCGTATTTACTGGAATCGAAGCTGCACCTGAAATTTGAGTCTCGAAATTCAAAGGGAGATAAAAGTTTTAGACCACACCTCCAAATCAAAACAAAGTTGGTCCATTGTAACATGAGACACAATTTAGATCGAATGGATGAAGATACAGCTACAGTAGTTTGGTTCGAGGCATAAGCTTAGCAGCTAAGCTTTACCAGGTAGCCATTGCTATGCATCTGGCGCTCCATCCATATTTATACGGATACCCTTCCTTTTTCAAGTGCTTCATCTGGTTTGAATCGAATGCTTATTTTGCTTTTATCTGATAAGTGCCATTCTCTTTGTTATAGATGTTTACGTCACTCTAAGCTGAAAATGCATTGTTGTACTGTGTCATGCGTTGTTTGTCGCATTTTGATAATGAGTGTTTATGATCTGTCACCGATCACGGCACGGCTTGCTTTTGTGCGTGCTGCCACTGCTTCCAATAAAAAAAAGAGAGGAATTGTCTCATTAGCGAAACAATGGCAAGAGACTGCTGTTCGTTGTTACTTAGACTGCTACTTTCTTTGACAATGATCAACAAGAACCAAATAATAGACTGCGTATGATAGATGATGTTCTGAACGAGAGTTTAGCGAAGATTTTTCTCTGTTTGAAAATCTTTGCAGACGCCTCTTTAGTATATTACATTCTGCACAGAAATTAGTAATCTTGGATTTAAAAGTCTAGTCAGTTGCCATGCTTCATTTCTGACTGTATCACAATTCAGCATAAGAATAATACGAATATAATCATGACATGATATGTATATTCTTCTGTATTTGCTGTTGTCTCACTCTAGTTTTGTAGTTTATTAGGCAGACAGGATTTAAATGAGATAGCAGCAAACACAAAGGAATACATGGCATAATGTTTATATTCATATTATTCTTATGGTGAAGAGAATACTGCATGTGATTCACGATTCATAAAAGTTGCTATTAGCAACCATCTCTTGTCACAGGTAGGAAAAAGTTCAGAATGTAGGGTGCTCGTATTGACATACATCCCAAACACTCTTGCCAGTAGTAGAATTTCATAGTAGAATTTTAGTGATGACTTCAAATGCAGTGTGTGTTGTCGTTGTCTTTGGTCAGTAGACTGGTTTGATGCAGTTCTCCACACTTTTCTATCCTGTGCAATGCCGAGTAGCAACACTTATAAAATAAGAATGAAAATAACTTAGAAATTAAATGCTGAAATTTAAAACAAAATTTTATTAGGTTTGTAATACATCTTATACAAAATGTTTAAAATATCAGTCATGATTCTGAATCACTATCACTCGATTCTTTGTTGCTCATTGCTTCATATAGAGCATCATCGTCCTCCGCACCATCTAGTGCACTGGATATCGAACATTTTTTAAATTCTTGTTGCATTCACGGTCTGATTTGGAACACACTTCCATGCATCATAAATCCATTGTCATGCTTGCGACAAATTTGGGCATTTTACACGTCCTGTTGGTGTCGGTTGTTTGTCGCTTTTTGAAAGCCAGTCTGTGTACATGCATTTAATCTTGTTCTTAAATGGTTTATTCAAACAGACGTCGAGTGGTTGCAGAATTGACATCATCCCACCTGGAATTACTGGCAAGTCCGTTTTGCTTTCCTCTAGTTTTCATTTTACTGCAGGTGTTGTATGGCCTGCGTACGCATCTAATACCAACAGACTGTGTAAATCGAGCATTGTGCCAGGACGAAGATTCCACACATGCCTAATCCATTCCAGCACCATGTCCTCCGAAAACCACCCAGTTTGGTTTGCTCATACACTTACAGTTTTTGGAAACACTTCCGATTTCGGTGAAGTCTTTCACTTTAAAACTATGAATGAGGGTAATTTATGTCCATCTGCCGTGCAAGCAAGCATGATAGACATCCACTGTTTTTCAACCCCTGGCGTAAGAACACTTATGTCTTTCTTCCCTGCGGCGTCAACCATATAATTTGACGGCATGTCAAAATATATGGGGGTTCGGTCAGCACTTCCTGTCTGACCAAGAAGGTATTGCTTTTCTGTGTGCCGCCTAATTATGTAGTGCTGAAATTCCACAAGTTTTTCTTCATAATTTTTCGGCAGCTTCTGTGCAACTGAAGTTTGTGTCTGAAGTGAAAAACCCCAGCGCTTCATAAACAGATCAATCCAGCTGCGACTAGCCTTAAAATTCTCGATTTTTTGTTCTCTAGCAATTTCATGTGCCTTAATTTTTAAAATTTTGGCGTTCACAGGTAGGAATTTCTGACACTGTTCCTTAACAAATTCATCTAAAATCATTTCTAGTGCATGACATTGGCCACACTTTGGCCCGCTAAATGCTTTCCTGCTACTTGAACATTCAAGTAATTTCTCTCTCTGCATTCGCCATTGCCTGCAGTTGCTCTCATCAATCCCGTATCGCAGACCTGCAGCATGATTAGAACTTTGTCCCACAAAAGAAATAACTCCCCTTTCGAATTTGGCACTATAATGAAAGCGCTTCATTATGGTCCACTAACAGCTACAAGCACTTCACAAAATTCCACGAAGCAAAAGGTGCCACTACATGAAATCTTAATGAGCCCCACTGTATCAACTCTTGCAACAATCAATCCTAAAGCCTTGTGCATTATTGGAATTTTGTGTAAAGAAATTTATTTTTGTTGCTACGAATATTTGAAAGGCTGCTACATTTGAAGATGAACAATACAGAATTTCTATTTACTTAGTTGGAAATGTATGAAAATGCAGGGGCCGAAACTCGGCCGAAACTGACGCAGAGGTTTTGGAACATGTATTTATCTTTGTGCCTGCAAAACATGCCCATGTAGCGCTACATATACTTGAGTGGCAGAAATTTGTTGTGGCGGCACCTACCAACATTTTTCAGAACTTCCACTTACTTTGCACTCGATTCTAGGCTGCATCTGGTATTTTGGATTACAAAAACCAGAAAAAAAGAACTGCTTAGTTTCGAGTAAATACGGTAATGGTAATTTATGAAGTTTGGTTGCAGGTGAATATGCAATTATAAAGACAATATCAAATAGGGGTAATGCACAAATACGTTTTATAATGAATAAGAAAATAGGAATGCAGGTAAGCTAGGTAGGCTCTGTCTCAGGCTGATACTGATCTTCGGCCTGACATGGCTGCTTGTCCTGTTCCAGAGGTTGCCCCTCAGTCTGCAAGATCCGGGCAGTTGCAGAGGGTGGGCTTACTGGTAGTTGGGAGCTCCAACGTCAGGCGCGTAATGGGGCCCCTTAGGGAAATGGCAGCAAGAGAGGGGAAGAAAACCAATGTGCACTCCGTGTGCATACCGGGGGGAGTCATTCCAGATGTGAAAAGGGTCCTTCCGGATGCCATGAAGGGTACAGGGTGCACCCATCTGCAGGTGGTCGCTCATGTCGGCACCAATGATGTGTGTCGCTATGGATCGGAGGAAATCCTCTCTGGCTTCCGGCGGCTATCTGATTTGGTGAAGACTGCCAGTCTTGCTAGCGGGATGAAAGCACAGCTCACCATCTGCAGCATCGTCGACAGGACTGACTGCGGACCTTTGGTACAGATCCGAGTGGAGGGTCTGAATCAGAGGCTGAGACGGTTCTGCGACCGTGTGGGCTGCAGATTCCTCGACTTGCGCCATAGGGTGGTGGGGTTTCGGGTTCCGCTGGATAGGTCAGGAGTCCACTACACGCAACAAGCAGCTACACGGGTAGCAGGGGTTGTGTGGCGTGGGCTGGGCGGTTTTTTAGGTTAGATGGCCTTGGGCAAGTACAGAAAGGGCAACAGCCTCAACGGGTGCGGGGCAAAGTCAGGACATGCGGGGACCAAGCAGCAATCGGTATTGTAATTGTCAACTGTCGAAGCTGCATTGGTAAAGTACCGGAACTTCAAGCGCTGATAGAAAGCACCGAAGCTGAAATCGTTATAGGTACAGAAAGCTGGCTTAAGCCAGAGATAAATTCTGCCGAAATTTTTACAAAGGTACAGACGGTGTTTAGAAAGGATAGATTGCATGCAACCGGTGGTGGAGTGTTCGTCGCTGTTAGTAGTAGTTTATCCTGTAGTGAAGTAGAAGTGGATAGTTCCTGTGAATTATTATGGGTGGAGGTTACACTAAACAACCAAACTAGGTTAATAATTGGCTCCTTTTACCGACCTCCCGACTCAGCAGCATTAGTGGCAGAACAACTGAGAGAAAATTTGGAATACATTTCACATAAATTTTCTCAGCATGTTATAGTCTTAGGTGGAGATTTCAATTTACCAGATATAGACTGGGACACTCAGATGTTTAGGACGGGTGGTAGGGACAGAGCATCGAGTGACATTATACTGAGTGCACTATCCGAAAATTACCTCGAGCAATTAAACAGAGAACCGACTCGTGGAGATAACATCTTGGACCTACTGATAACAAACAGACCCGAACTTTTCGACTCTGTATGTACAGAACAGGGAATCAGTGATCATAAGGCCATTGCAGCATCCCTGAATATGGAAGTTAATAGGAATATAAAAAAAGGGAGGAAGGTTTATCTGTTTAGCAAGAGTAATAGAAGGCAGATTTCAGACTACCTAACAGATCAAAACGAAAATTTCTGTTCCGACACTGACAATGTTGAGTGTTTATGGAAAAAGTTCAAGGCAATCATAAAATGCATTTTAGACAGGTACGTGCCGAGTAAAACTGTGAGGGACGGGAAAAACCCACCGTGGTACAACAACAAAGTTAGGAAACTACTGCGAAAGCAAAGAGAGCTCCACTCCAAGTTTAAACGCAGCCAAAACCTCTCAGACAAACAGAAGCTAAACGATGTCAAAGTTAGCGTAAGGAGGGCTATGCTTGAAGCGTTCATTGAATTCGAAAGTAAAATTCTATGTACCGACTTGACAGAAAATCCTAGGAAGTTCTGGTCTTACGTTAAATCAGTAAGTGGCTCGAAACAGCATATCCAGACACTACGGGATGATGATGGCATTGAAACAGAGGATGACACGCGTAAAGCTGAAATACTAAACACCTTTTTCCAAAGCTGTTTCACAGAGGAAGACCGCACTGCAGTTCCTTCTCTAAATCCTCGCACAAACGAAAAAATGGCTGACATCGAAATAAGTGTCCAAGGAATAGAAAAGCAACTGGAATCACTCAATAGAGGAAAGTCCACTGGACCTGACGGGATACCAATTCGATTCTACACAGAGTACGCGAAAGAACTTGCCCCCCTTCTAACAGCCGTGTACCGCAAGTCTCTAGAGGAACGGAGGGTTCCAAATGATTGGAAAAGAGCACAGATAGTCCCAGTCTTCAAGAAGGGTCGTCGAGCAGATGCGCAAAACTATAGACCTATATCTCTTACGTCGATCTCTTGTAGAATTTTAGAACATGTTTTTTGCTCGCGTATCATGTCATTTCTGGAATCCCAGAATCTACTATGTAGGAATCAACATGGATTCCGGAAACAGCGATCGTGTGAGACCAAACTCGCCTTATTTGTTCATGAGACCCAGAAAATATTAGATACAGGCTCCCAGGTAGATGCTATTTTTCTTGACTTCCGGAAGGCGTTCGATACAGTTCCGCACTGTCGCCTGATAAACAAAGTAAGAGCCTACGGAATATCAGACCAGCTGTGTGGCTGGATTGAAGAGTTTTTAGCAAGCAGAACACAGCATGTTGTTATCAATGGAGAGACGTCTACAGACGTTAAAGTAACCTCTGGCGTGCCACAGGGGAGTGTTATGGGACCATTGCTTTTCACAATATATATAAATGACTTAGTAGATAGTGTCGGAAGTTCCATGCGGCTTTTCGCGGATGATGCTGTAGTATACAGAGAAGTTGCAGCATTAGAAAATTGTAGCGAAATGCAGGAAGATCTGCAGCGGATAGGCACTTGGTGCAGGGAGTGGCAACTGACCCTTAACATAGACAAATGTAATGTATTGCGAATACATAAAAAGAAGGATCCTTTATTGTATGATTATATGATAGCGGAACAAACACTGGTAGCAGTTACGTCTGTAAAATATCTGGGAGTATGCGTGCGGAACGATTTGAAGTGGAATGATCATATAAAATTAATTGTTGGTAAGGCGGGTACCAGGTTGAGATTCATTGGGAGAGTGCTTAGAAAATGTAGTCCATCAACAAAGGAGGTGGCTTACAAAACGCTCGTTCGACCTATACTTGAGTATTGCTCATCAGTGTGGGATCCGTACCAGGTCGGGTTGACGGAGGAGACAGAGAAGATCCAAAGAAGACCGGCGCATTTCGTCACCGGGTTATTTGGTAACCGTGATAGCGTTACGGAGATGTTTAATAAACTCAAGTGGCAGACTCTGCAAGAGAGGCGCTCTACATCGCGGTGTAGCTTGCTCGCCAGGTTTCGAGAGGGTGCGTTTCTGGATGAGGTATCGAATATATTGCTTCCCCCTACTTATACCTCCCGAGGAGATCACGAATGTAAAATTAGAGAGATTAGAGCGCGCACGGAGGCTTTCAGACAGTCGTTCTTCCCGCGAACCATACGCGACTGGAACAGGAAAGGGAGGTAATGACAGTGGCACGTGAAGTGCCCTCCGCCACACACCGTTGGGTGGCTTGCGGAGTATCGATGTAGATGTATATGTACAAACAGCATAGCGAATGCTTTGTTGTAGCCAAGGTAGACATGAAGCCCACACCTACCACAATAGTGCAAGTTGTATGCTAACTAGCTCCACAGATGATGATGAGATTGAAGAAATGTATGATGATATAAAAGAAATTATTCACACAGTTAAAGACAAAAATTTAACCGTGATGGGGGACTGAAATTTGATAACAGGAAAAGAAAGAGAAAGAAAAATAGTAGATGAATATGGATTGGGGAAAAGGAATGAAAGAGGAAGCTGCCTGGTAGAATATTGCAGAGAGCATAATTTAATCATTGCCAACACTTGATTTAAGAATCATGAAAGAAAGATGTATACATGAAAGAGACCTGGACGTACTGGAAGGTCTGAGATTGATTATACAGTGGTTAGACAGAGATTTAGGAACCAGATTTTAAATCATAAGCCATTTCCAGGAGAAGGTGTTGATTCTGACGACAAAGCACCCCCCGCCACACACTGTTAGGTGGCTTGCGGAGTATGGATGTAGATGTGGATGTAGATGTAGAATTTAGTGGCTATGAACTGTAGATTAAAATTGGAGAAACTGGAAAATGGTAGGAAATTAAACAGATGGAACTTGGATAAGTTGAAAGAACCAGAGAGTGTTGAGAGCTTCAGAGGGAGCATTATACAACAGTATACTAGAACAGGGGAAGGAATGCAATAGAAGATGAATGGGTAGCTTTAAGAGATGAAATAGTGAAGGCAGCAGAGAATCAAATAGGTAAAAAGACAAGGCCTAGTAGGAATCGTTGGATAACACAAGAGATATTGAATCTAGTTGTTGAAAGGAGAAAATTTAAAAATTAAGCAGGTGAAAAGGAATACAAACGTTTAAAAAATAGGATTGGTAAAGTGCAAAATGGCTAAGCAGGAATGACTAGAGGACAAATTGTAACATCTGTGAGTTCCTGAGAGTGGATCATGAATGAGGTTGCTTAATGTTACATTTCCAGAGGTAAAGTGGACTCTTCCAACTGGTAGTTCTCTGGAGTTAGAGCTGCAAGTTGAAAAGGTTTCGACAAGGAAACTTGGTATGCAGAGGAAATATTTCTCTAAAAAGGAAGTACAAAGTAAAGTTTATGATGTACTGTCAGCTTGTGAGGTACTGTGAAAATAACTGAGACACTGAGAAAACAGAGAGGTATCGCTACCCTGTGCAACTGTTGTTGTTGTGGTCTTCAGTCCTGAGACTGATTTGATGCAGCTCTCCATGCTACTCTATCCTGTACCAGCTTCTTCATCTCCGAGTACCTACTGCAACCACATCCTTCTGAATCTGCTTAGTGTATTCATCTCTTGGTCTCCCTCTATGATTTTTACCCTCCACACTGCCCTCCAGTACTATATTGGTGATTCCTTGATGCCTTAGAACATGTCCTACCAACCGATCCCTTCTTCTAGTCAAGTTGTGCAACAAACTCCTCTTCTCCATGGTTCTATTCAATACTTCCTCTTTAGTTATGTGTTCATCCCATCTAATCTTCAGCATTCTTCTGTAGCACCGCATTTCGAAAGCTTCTATTCTCCTCTTGTTCAAACTATTTATCGTCCAAGTTTCACTTCCATACAAATACTTTCAGAAACGACTTCCTGACACTTAAATCTATACTCGATGTAAACAAATTTCTCTTCTTCAGAAACGCTTTCCTTGGCATTGCCAGTCTACATTTTATATCTTCTCTACTTCAGCCATCATCAGTTATTTTGCTCCCCAAATAGCAAAACTCCTTTACTAGTTTAAGTGTGTCATTTCCTAATCTAATTCCCTCAGCATCACCCACCTTAATTTTACTACATTCCATTATCCTCGTTTTGCTTTTGTGATGTTCATGTTATATCCTCCTTTCAAGACACTGTCCATTCCGTTCAACTGCTCTTCCAAGTCCTTTGCTGTCTCTGACATAATTACAATGTCATTGGCAAACCTCAAAGTTTTTATTTCTTCTCCATGGATTTTAATACCTACTCTGAATTTTTCTTTTGTTTCCTTCACTGCTTGCTCAATATGCAGATTGAATAACATTGGGGAGAGGCTACAACCCTGTCTCACTCCCTTCCCAACCACTGCTTCCCTTTCATGTCCCTTGACTCTTATAACTGCCATCTGGTTTCTGTACAAACTGTAAATAGCCTTTCTCTCCCTGTATTTTACCCCTGCCACCTTCAGAATTTGAAAGAGAGTATTCCAGTCAACATTGTCAAAAGCTTTCTCTAAGTCTTCAAATTCTAGAAATGTAGGTTTGCCTTTTCTTAATCTAGCTTCTAAGATAAGTCGTTGCCTCAGAATTGCCTCACGTGTTCCAATATTTCTATGGAATCCAAACTGATCTACCCCAAGGTCGGCTTCTACCAGTTCTTCCATTCGTCTGTAAAGAATTTGCATTAGTCTTTTGCAGCCGTGACTTATTAAACTGATAGTTCGGTAATTTTCACATCTGTCAACACCTGCTTTATTTGGGTTTGGAATTATTACATTCTTCTTGAAGTCTGAGGGTATTTCGCCTGTCTCATACATCTTGCTCACCAGATGGTAGAGTTTTGTCAGGGCTGGCTCTCCCAATGCTGTCAGTAGTTCTAATGGAATGTTGTCTACTGCCAGGGCCTTGTTTCGACTTAGGTCTTTCAGTGCTCTGTCAAACTCTTCACACAGTATCATATCTCCCATTTCATCTTCATCTACATCCTCTTCCATTTCCATAATATTGTCCTCAAGTACATCGCCCTTGTATAGCCCCTCTATATACTCCTTCCACCTTTCTGCTTTCCCTTCTTTCCTTAGGACTGGGTTTCCATCTGAATTCTTGATATTCATCCAAGTGGTTGTCTTTTCTCCAAAAGTCTCTTTAATTTTCCTGTAGGCAAGATCTTTCTTACCCCTAGTGATACGCGCCTCTACATCCTTACATTTGTCCTCTAGCCATCCCTGCTTAGCCATTTTGCACTTCCTGTCAATCTCATTTTTGAGACGTTTGTATTCCTTTTTGCCTGTTTCATTTACTGCATTTTTATATTCTCTCATTTCATCAATTAAATTCAATATTTCTTCTGTTACCCAAGGATTTCTACTAGCCCTCGTCTTTTTACCTACTTGATCCTCTGCTGCCTTCACTATTTCATCCCTCAAAGCTACCCATTCTTCTTCTGCTGTATTTCTTTCCCCCATCTGTGAATTGTTCCCTTACGCTCTCCCTGAAACTCTGTACAACCTCTGGATTAGTCAGTTTATCCAGGTCCCATCTCCTTAAATTCCCACCTTTATGCAGTTTCTTCAGTTTTAATCTGCAGTTCATAACCAACAGATTGTGGTCAGAGTTCACATCTGCCCCTGGAAATGTCTTGCAATTTAAAACCTGGTTCCTAAATCTCTGTCTTACCATTATATAATCTGTCTGATACTTTCTAGTATCTCCAGCCTTCTTCCATGTATACAACCTTCGTTTATGACTCTTGAACCAAGTGTTGGCTATGATTAAGTTATGCTCTGTGGAAAATTCTATGAGGTGGCTTCCTCTTTCATTTCTTACCCCCAATCCATATTCACCTACTACGTTTCCTTCTCTCCCTTTTCCTACTATCGACTTCCAGTCACCCATGACTATTAAATTTTCGTCTCTCTTCACTATCTGAATAATTTATTTTATCTCATCATACATTTCATCAATTTGTTCGTCATCTGCAGAGCTAGTTGGCATATAAACTTGTACTACTGTGGTAGGTGTGGGCTTCTTATCTATCTTGGCCACAATATGCTGTTTGTAGTAGCTTACCCACATTCCTATTTTCCTATTCATTATTAAACCTACTCCTGCATTACCCCTGTTTGATTTTGTATTTATAACCCTGTATTCAGCTGACCAGAAGTCTTGCTCCTCCTGCCACTGAACTTCACTAATTCCCACTATATCTAACCTTAACCTATCCATTTCCCTTTTTAAATTTTCTAACCTACCTGCCCGATTAAGGGATCTGACATTCCACGCTCCGATCCATAGAACGCCAGCTTTCTTTCTCCTGTGCAACTAGATGCTGAAAAAATATAAGTCCTGCACCTAGAAGAGTAACTCAGAGACTGCATTGAAGGCAGAGTCTAAGACGGAATCCCTCAAGCTGGTCAGAAAAAAAAAAAAAAAGGTTCAAATGGCTCTGAGCACTATGGGACTTAACTTCTAAGGTCAGCAGTCCCCTAGAACTTAGAACTACTTAAACCTAACTAACCTAAGGACATCACACACATCCATGCCAGAGGCAGGATTCAAACCTGCGACCGTAGTGGTCATGCGGTTCCAGACTGTAGCGCCTAGAACTGCTCGGCCACCCCGGCCGGCTCAAGCTGGTCAAGCTGTTGTCTATATATGCTCATGTGACATTTCCACAAACTCTGGGGAACTCTTATACCCTGGACACTTTCTGACCTTCATTTGGTCATGTAGTCCCTCCATATAGAAGCTTACTCTTATCACATGCTACGCAGCTCTGGTTTCTTCCGATCTGCTACTTGTGTAACCACCCTGTGAGTGGAGGCTTTCCAGGCCTCCGAAGGATATGAATCTAGTGAGCAGCAACTTCCACCATTGTGTTACAATATCACAGATCTCTATTGAATGACGACAGCTTAATCTATACCCAACTGCAATTTATTTGTGACACCTCCCCCTCCTGTTGAAAATTTTGCAGTCTCCATCTCTGAGAAAGCAAAATTTTCATGTGTTATATGTATCTCTTAAACTTATTCAAACAATGGAAACTCCATATAGGAATATCAATAATGTTGGAAAAGGTAGATTGCTGCTTACTTTAAAAAAGGCACACCAAGTTGCAGACAACCATGATTAAAAGACACACACATATAGCTTTCTGCCACAGCCTTCATCAGTAAAGACACACTCTCTCTCTCTCTCTCTTCTCTCTCTCTCAAGCGAGCTTGTTCTTTATTGATTACTTCTTTTATACAATAACATGCTTACATTTCTCTTTTACAATGTTATTCAGTTCTTCTGTGCTTCTTTGATTTGATTACAAAGCATAATTATAAACACAGCTTATTCCATTCTTGTAAGACAAGTATTCAATTTTCCTGTTCATTCACAGTTTACAAGTTTCTGACACAAAATATACGATTACACACAATTATCAAAATTTGCAACCCTCTGACACAAAAGATACAAGATGATTACAAAATATACAATATTACATACAGAAAGCATTTGTTTGTCAAATTTCTTGAACACATAAAAGATACACAAACAGTTTTTTTGAGGTGAGTGTACGCATATTACTATTTTCCCTAATGACACTCCATTACATCAAAAACATGTTTGTTATACAATTGTAGATTGATAACTACATTAAAACCAATGCAGAATATACCCTTTTATGCACATAATTTATATATATAAAAAATCTGATTAGTCAGTTGCAAGAATATGCACTGTATCTCATTAACACTTATAGTTTTGAAAGTAACATTAATGGATTTATTTGCTCGGCATCAAAATCTTTGTTTGGAGTGCAGGGTCATTCCCATAATATTGTTTCACTTGGTCTGGTCTCATATCAACTTGGCATGAGCTCAACGGTAACCCTTTCAACCTGACTGGCTTAATATTGCACCAGCTCACAATTTTATTTCTCACTCAGATTCTGGTACAACAGTCATCTCCCACGTTCTACAGAAGAATTTAAAATAATCTCAACAACATTTACAATGTCTACAAATATATAACATCATGATTAATATGACTGTACTTGACCCCACATAATCCCAAGTGGACATATTATCAACTGTGAACAAATTAAGTACAGTTCTTCATTGATATGAAACTTCACTTTCTAACTCGTCTTGTTTATATCCTGGAGGCGTCAGATCATCTAGTTTCTTACTACCAGAGCAATAGTTAAGTACAAAGGTAATTTAGTTTTCCTTAGTTCACTAGACAACAATCAGTATCCATATTGAAGTTAGGTACCAATATCATTAATTGTGACATTCAGTCTAGTGATATGTTCAGACTCTATCAGCATTTGAGTTCCATACCCTTTACATTTACTCGTGAACTTTAATTTACCTGTTCTGCTAATAGCTGTGGTGGATGGTTATTGGTCGTTACACAAAATTGTAAATCCTTCTTCTTTAGGCACTACAAATAGCCATTCATTACCTCTAATCTGCATCTATACACTCTCATTTAACACAATGTATTTTTGTATACAATTGTCAGGAATCTCAGTAACAGGTTGAAGCATTCTTGCTTCACACACTTCTTGGTCATAGGTAAATAACAAGACAAAGGTTTGTTTACAGATGCTAAGATTTGGTTCAGTCTTATTACATTATATTTGCTCATTACTTCATTTTTCTTATTGCCTCTTAACATTGTCCCTTAATAGAATTTTCTTTTCCAGAGCTATATACACGTACATTCTTTTAGTGCTACCTATTTCGACTGGTAATGGCCACAGCCTATAAACATGAAGTATGCTGGTGTCGACTAATAGGATATTTAACAAATAACTCAATATATTTCCAGCAATAAATACATCTAAGTCAGTTACCTTTATTTCTTTAATAAGTGCTAAAGGAAATTGCTTGTCTTTAATCTCATCTTTAATTAGTTCCAAATATTTAACTACCTGTATGGGATTAATTAAATGCAGTTCGAAGATACCCTGCTGTGCATTTACTATTGCTGTGGTTAACAAATCATACTCTTGTTCCAATTCATTAAATATAGATATTAACTGTATAAGGTGCTCATTTAGAGTGACAGAAATAGTAATTTTTTGCAGCCATCGATCAGTGGTATTTTCATACTGTTTTTTTTTTTTTTTTTTTTTTCATTCCAATTGATCCGCAGTGAGGAGGTCCTCCAGGATGTGGAACATGTCAGAAAAACAAAACAATACATGACAAATATTTACAACTAAAACAAATAAGCTAATGTACGATTACAAATACTAATGCACTGAATTTAAAATAAAAGTTTTTTATTTATTTATAAGGTAATAAACATGTAATACAACTACTATAATACTTATTTACAATGAACACATTACTGCACTGAAATAGTGCAGAAGTTATTTTGTACTTATATACAAATCAGTTGGTTTTACTAAGAAATTCATCAATGGAGTAGAAGGAGTTGGCCACCAATAAATCCTTTAGGCTTGCCTTAAACTGAATTTCATTGGTTGTTAAGCTTTTTATGGCTGCTGGCAAGTTATTGAAAATGTGTGTTCCTGAATAATGCACACCTTTTTGTACAAGACTAAGTGACTTTAAATCCTTGTGAAGATTATTCTTATTTCTAGTACTGATTCCATGAATTGAGCTGTTGGTTTGAAAAAGTGATATATTTTTAATGACAAATTTCATTAAGGAATAAATATATTGGGAAGCAGTAGTTAGTATCCCTAGTTCCCTAAACAGGCTTCTGCAGGATGTTCTTGAGTTCACACCACATATAATTCTTACTGCATGTTTTTGTGCCCAGAAAACTTTGGCTTGGCTCAATGAAGTACCCCAAAAAATAATCCCATATGACATTATGGAATGAAAGTAAGCATAGTATGCCAGATTTTTCATTTTTATATCCCCTATGTCTGACACAATTCGCATTACAAATAGAGATTTGTTAAGACGCTTCAGCAGTTCTGTGGTGTGCTCCTCCCAGTTGAATTTATTATCAAGCTGTAATCCCAAGAATTTAACACTGTCCACTTCTATCTTCTTGTCATCATATGTTAGACACATACTCGTGGGACACCCCTTACAAGTTCTGAACTGCATGTAGTGTGTTTTTTCAAAGTTTAGTGACAAAGAATTGGCTAGGAACCAGTGATTAATGTCCACAAATATTTTATCGGCTGATCTTTCTAAGACTACACTTGATTTGCTATTTATTGCAATGTTTGTATCATCGGCAAACAAAACGAACTTGGCGTCTGGTAATGTTACTGATGAAAGGTCATTGATATACACAAGAAAAAGTAAGGGCCCCAAAATGGAACCTTGTGGGACCCCACATGTAATTAGTTCCCAGTTGGATGATGCTTGATACATGTCTCTTTCCTAATAACACCCTTTGTTTCCTGCCAGAGATATAAGGTTTGAACTATTTTGCAGAATTTCCTGTTACACTATAATATTCTAATTTACTTAAAAGGATATTGTGATTTACACAGTCAAATGCCTTTGACAGATCACAAAACTACCAGTTGCCTGCAATTTTTTGTCTAATGAATTAAGCACATTTTCACTGGAAGTGTAGATAGCCTTCTCAATATCAGAACCTTTTAGAAATCCAAACTGTGACTTTGACAGTATGTTATTTGAAATAAGATGGTTACAAAGACGACTGTACATTACTTTTTCGAAAATTTTTGAGAATGCTGGAAACATTGAAATTGGACGGAAATTTGATGCTATTTCCTTATCTCCCTTCTTAAACAGCGGTTTAACTTCAGCATATTTCAGCCATCCAGGAAATATTCCACTGATAAACGACTGGTTACACAGATAGCTTAATGTTACTTAGCTCAGAATCACATTCATTAATTAACTTTGTTGATATTTCATCATACCCACTAGATGTTTTTGATTTTAAAGATTTTATGATGGACATTATTTCTGTTGGGGTAGTGAGGGTCAAATTCATATTATGGAAGTTAGTTGAAATGTCTGGTCTGAGGTATTCCATAGCAGCATCTACCTAACCTGACAACCCCATCTTTTCAGTAACAGTTATAAAATGTTTGTTAAAAAGTTCTGCAACACTATACACATCTGTCCCCAATGTATCATTTACTCTTAATGCTATTTGTTCCTCTTCATGTCTAGTTCTACCGGTCTCCTCCTTCACTATATCACATATTGTCTTTATTTTGTTATCTGGTATGACTATCTTTTCCTTGTAATATATTTGCTTTGACATCCATATTACTGTCTTTAATATTTTGCAGTATTTCTTATAATGTGCTGTAGCATCAACATTGGAAATGTTTCGGATTGACAGATACAGTTTTCTTTTTGTTTTACAAGATACACCTATTCCTCGAGTAATCCATGGCTTCTTTGTAGACTTTGTTCTAACCTTGGTAAGTTTTGGGGGAAAGCAGTGTTCGAATAAGGTAAGCACTTTATTAGCAAAAATGTTATATTTTTAATTCATGCCATGAGCAATGTAAACATCAGTCCAGTGAATCTCTCTGAGGAGTGTCCTAAAATAATCAATTTTTGGCTTACTGATTACCCTCTTGAGCTCAGATTTAACAGATTTTATATCATGTTCAGTATTAACATTTAACAGAAGAAACTGCATGTCATGGTCTGAGAGGCCATTGACTATTGGTTTTGTAATATAATTTTGTTCATTGGACTTTTCTATAAAGATATTATCAATGGCTGTTTGTGAGCAGGTGGCTATCCTAGTGGGGAACTTTACAGTGGGAATTAAGTTGAATGGTAGTGTTACTAACTCAAATAAGTTCTTATTGGGAGAGTCTTTAAGGAAATCTACATTGAAATCACCAGCAACCACTATTTCTTTGTTTTTGGTTGTTAAATGGGCCAGTACAGCTTCAAGGTGGTTTACAAACAGATTAAAGTTACCTGCAGGTGCTCGATATACACTTAATATTATGAAGGATTTTTTGTGGAATTCTAATTCTGTTGCACATGCTTCCATGTGCTGTTCTAGGCAAAATTTATGAATGTCTATGTTTTTAAATTTATGACAGTTCCTGATGAATGTGACAACTCCTCCTTTCTCCATTTCTGATCTACAAAAGTGAGATGCTAACCTAAACCCTGTAACACTTAAAAGTTCTATACCAGTGGTCACATGATGTTCAGAGAATCAGATTATGTCAGCTGGGTTTGAAGACTCTAATTCATCTATGCAGATAGTTAATTCATTAATTTTATTTCTCAGCCTCGAATATTTTGATGCAATAAAGATAGCTGACATTTCACATTGACTGAGTTAAAATTGGGCAGAGTTAAAATATCTGCTGACTGTTGAAAATTCTTAACCAATGGCTATTTATGCTGATGTAATAAGCTGGAATTATGTTTTTTGATTTCTTTCTCAAACTGAAGGTTTGTCTCAGTTCTAACCTCTCTTAAAATTTGCTTTCTTTCTGTCCTCCCTACCCTAAAAAAGGGTCTTTTCTGAACCCTATAACCCCTGGTATTTTACCACTCATAACAGTGCCTCCCCCCTTTAACTTTCCTGCTATTTTCCCAGCCAATTTACCTTTCAACACATTGCTGTAGCTTCAGCATTCCTTCTGCAATAATCTTCTAATTTCTTGCAATTGATCTAACAGCATGATTAAAACTATGTAAAATGGCCTTGATGATCATTACCTGTTGTTTTGATAATTTTAATAATTCTTTTTGTCCCCTACAAGAATAGTTCAAACCTGCATCCATCCATCCTGATTTACATTTTCTGCGATTTCCCTAAATTGCTTCTGGCAAAAGCCAGGATGGTTCCTTTAAAAGCGCACAGCTGACTTCCTTCCCCATCCTTCCCTAATCCGATGGGACCGATGACCTCAGTGTTTGGTCCCCTCCCCCGAATCAACCAGATTGTTGATCTTATCCTTAAAATAGGCAGCATCATTTTCATCCAAAGTCCCAAATGGTACCTTGCTTATATCTCCAACAAAATTTAGAATTCTGAACTTTTGAATCTTGTGCTCATGTCTAGCTAACTGCTCAGTTACACTTTGTGAATTTTATACCTTGTGTACATCCCAACATAAAGCCTGTTTTGCACTAGTACATTTGAAGGTGCTCTTATTAAGTTGTAACAATTTCTTATGGCAAAAATCGACATCTCTTGGTACAAAATTTTTGGTTGATTCAAATTTCTACTTAATTCTGATAGATTAAAATAACTTACAATTCTTCAGGGTGACACTGTACAGACTGCCCATACTTTTGTCATTATAATATAATCCTAAGGATGACTGAAATTTTGTCACTAGCAAGTCTTGCTGTTGCACTACTGATGTAATGCCAAAAACTAAGATGGCCAATCCTACTCTTGAGTGCATTACCATGACCCTGTAAATTAAAAGAACTGTTAATCTGTTAGCACGCACTTTTAGACATTTATTTTGTCTTAACGGAATGACTACATTGGGTCCTTTAACTTCAATAACAGTGTTTGGACTGCGCCACTGACTAACTTTTTAGAGCGACCACGTCGCATGCTTTCATCAAACAGAAAAACTTTACCATCTTGTCAGAGCGTTTTTGGATTCTGTGTCTTATCATAATATTCTTTGTTTTTGATTTTCATTTGGGCCATTACTTCTCTTGCATTCTGATGCATTATTCTCAACCTTACCTTCAAATTAATTACATAATTATTGTGATTGTAGATGGCCTCTGCCAGCTTTTTCTTTAATACTTCCAACACATTACATACTCTTCCAAAGAACAATTCTGTGGAGTATAGATTGTTGTACTATGAGGCGTGGTATTAAATATAACATTGCATATGGAACCCAAGTGTCCCAATTTAGTTGATCTGTGTCGACGTATTGTGGTACAATGGGTTCATTCTAATGCTCCTTTGGCTTGAGGGTGATAACTGGTAGTATTGATTTTGTCTGTATAGTATTCTGCATACCTGATGCATTGTTTCACTCATAAAATTACTATCCATGTCACTGAGTAATATCGGCAATATATTGTACTTCTTCTCTACCAGTACTGTAGCGACTGTTTCTGCATCTTGCTGTTTGATCAGTTTTACTATTAAAAATTTGGTTAAGGCACCCTGAAAGATAAGTATATATTTATTACGTAGATGTGTTTGAGTGAGTGGGCCTACAATATACACATTACAATGTTCGAACATGTGTTCTGGGTTTTATGATCATAGGCATCTTTATTCTATTTTGCTTTATCTTATTCCTTTGACAGCTTTCGCATTTGCAAATATGCTGCTTGATATCAGCTTTTGCACCATCTCAGGTAAAATACACTCCTGGAAATTGAAATAAGAACACCGTGAATTCACTGTCCCAGGAAGGGGAAACTTTATTGATACATTCCTGGGGTCAGATACATCACATGATCACACTGACAGAACCACAGGCACATAGACACAGGCAACAGAGCATGCACAATGTCGGCACTAGTACAGTGTATATCCACCTTTCACAGCAATGCAGGCTGCTGTTCTCCCATGGAGACGATCGTAGAGATGCTGGATGTAGTCCTGTGGAACGGCTTGCCATGCCATTTCCACCTGGCGCCTCAGTTGGACCAGCGTTCGTGCTGGACGTGCAGACCGCGTGAGACGACGCTTCATCCAATCTCAAACATGCTCAATGGGGGACAGATCCGGAGATCTTGCTGGCCAGGGTAGTTGACTTACACCTTCTAGAGCACGTTGAGTGGCACGGGATACATGCGGACGTGCATTGTCCTGTTGGAACAGCAAGTTCCCTTGCCGGTCTAGGAATGGTAGAATGATGGGTTCGATGATGGTTTGGATGTACCGTGCACTATTCAGTGTCCCCTCGACGATCACCAGTGGTGTACGGCCAGTGTAGGAGATCGCTCCCCACACCATGATGCCGGGTGTTGGCCCTGTGTGCCTCGGTCATATGCAGTCCTGATTGTGGCGCTCACCTGCACGGCGCCAAACACGCATACGACCATCATTGGCACCAAGGCTGAAGCGACTCTCATCGCTGAAGACGACATGTCTCCATTCGTCCCTCCATTCACGCCTGTCGCGACACCACTGGAGGCGGGCTGCACGATGTTGGGGCATGAGCGGAAGACGGCCTAACGGTGTGCGGGACCGTAGCCCAGCTTCATGGAGACGGTTGCGAATGGTCCTCGCCGATGCCCCAGAAGCAACAGTGTCCCTAATTTGCTGGGAAGTGGCGGTGCGGTCCCCTACGGCACTGCGTAGGATCCTACGGTCTTGGCGTGCATCCGTGCGTCGCTGCGGTCCGGTCCCAGGTCGACGGGCACGTGCACCTTCCGCCGACCACTGGCGACAACATCGATGTACTGTGGAGACTTCACGCCCCACGTGTTGAGCAATTCAGCAGTACGTCCACCCGGCCTCCCGCATGCCCACTATATGCCCTCGCTCAAAGTCCGTCAACTGCACATACGGTTCACGTCCACGCTGTCGCGGCATGCTACCAGTGTTAAAGACTGCGATGGAGCTCCGTATGCCACGGCAAACTGGCTGACACTGACGGCAGCGGTGCACAAATGCTGCGCAGCTAGCGCCATTCGACGGCCAACACCGCGGTTCCTGGTGTGTCCGCTGTGCCGTGCGTGTGATCTTTGCTTGTACAGCCCTCTCGCAGTGTCCGGAGCAAGTATGGTGGGTCTGACACACCGGTGTCAATGTGTTCTTTTTTCCATTTCCAGGAGTGTACTTTTTGACTTGTTCTTATAGGTGTGTCTATGCCTTGGTGTCCACCAACTGGGGAGACATGATACTGTTTAAGAATTTTCAATTTGTCTTTCTGACTTAAACTATCCTTATGCTGAATTGCTGTCATGTCACCCTTTGGGAACATCTGTCATGGTCTCTTGGTCATTCATGGTCACGTTTGACTCTGTGTTATCACCTGATTCTTGCTCATTAACATTCCTTGCAGGATGTTTTGTACCATTATTTCGGTTGCCCTGATGTTCCGTATTCTTGAGAGGACATCTGCAACCAAATTCCTTTTACTGCCTTTATAGATAATTTGGTGATCATACTCCTCTAATTTTATCCAGAATTTAAACAGCTGGGATGACGGATCTGAGATACTGCTGATTCACATTTGTGGCTTAAGATTCATACAAATTGTAAACTTGTGCCTGAACAAATAAGGTTGGAATGGTTTGATCACCCAACATATGACCAACATTTCCCTCTCAATAGTACTGTAATTTCTCTCACTACCAAGTATGCCCCGACTTAAAATGGCTCCTATACAGCTCAGACTCACATCAGTTGTGACTATAAAGTCTTTATTAAAATCAGAATAATTCAGTATTGAAGGGTTCAACAACTTTTCCTTCAGTTGTTGAAATGCTTCTTCTTGTTCTGTTCTCCATGTATAGACAGCTCCCTTTTTCAAGATGTCATATAATGACTTTGCCATTTTACTGCAATTACTTAAAAATCAATGATAATTTCCACTTAAACCCAGGAATGCCTTCAATTGTGTTGTAGTTTTTGGTCGTGGATATTGCTGTATCACTTCCACTTTCTTTGGATCTGTCTTTAATCCATCACCCTCACCAACGTTCTTTGTAAGCTTTAATCCATCAGTCCCACCAACATTCTTTGTGATCTGCTGTAATGTATGGTGTGTCGGCCATTGGGTTGGGTCCTGGAGCCATGTGGGCTACTGGCTCATGTCAGGGCAGCTTCCACCAGGGTCGCTCTACCACTGATAATCTTGTGTCCCTCGAGTCTGCCAACTGAATAGCCTTTCCCAGATGCCAATAAGTGGTTGCCATCTCTTTGATTTACAAAAAGCGTATGACATGACCTGGCATCATCATATCCTTGCCACATTATACGAGTGGGGTCTCCGAGGGCCGCTCCCAATTTTTATCCAAAATTTCCTGTCACTTCGTACTTTCCATGTCTAAGTTGGTGCCTCCCATAGTTCCCCACCATATCCAGGAGAATGGGGTCCCGCAGGGCTCTGTATTGAATGTATCTCTATTTTTAGTGACCATTAATGGTCTAGCAGCAACCGTAGGGCCGTCCGTCTCACCTTCCCTGTATGCAGATGACTTCTGCATTTCGTACTGCTCCACCAGTACTGATGTTGCTGAGCAGCACCTACAGGGAGCCATCCATAAGGCAGAGTCATGGGCTCTAGCCCACGGTTTCCAGTTTTCGGCCACAAAGTCATGTGTTATGCACTTCTGTCAGTGTCGTACAGTTCGTCCAGAACCAGAACTTTACCTTAATGATGATCCACTCACTGTAGTGGAGACATATTGATTCTTAGGACTGATTTTTGATGCCCAGTTGACTTCACTTCCTCACTTTTGTCAGTTTAAGGAGATGTGCTGGCAGCACCTCTAAATGCCCTCCGCTGCCTGAGCAACACCAACTGGGGTGCAGATCGCTCTACGCTGTTGCAGCTCTACAGAGCCCTTATTCAATCTCGCCTTGAGTATGGGAGTCTGGTTTATGGTTCAGTGGCACACTCAGCATTGCATTTTCTCAACCCACTGTGGCATTCACCTAGTGACAGGAGCTTTTAGGATGAGTCTGGTGACCAGCATCCTGGTGGAGGCCGAAGGCCCTCCACTGCAGCTTAGGTGTGCACAACTGCTGGCCAGTTATGTTGCACATGTTCATAGTTCTCCCGTGCTCCAAATTACCGTCTGCTTTTCCCACCCACGATGGTTCATCTCCCACATTGGCGGCCCAGGACAGGGCTTCCAATTGTAGTTCATGTCCGACCCCTTCTTTCCGAACTGGAGTCCTTGAATTTACCACCTATACTTTGCCCTAAGAACTCAGTTAACCCCGCGGCTCTCTGCTGCTACTTCCTCACTGACGGCTCGATGGCTGATGATCATGTCAGCTTCATGTATGTCCATGGAGGACATATTGAACAGCATTCCTTGCCTGATGGCTGCAGTGTTTTCACTGCCAAGCTGGTGGCTATATCTCATGCTCTTGAGCACATCCGTTCATGCCCTCGGTAGTCGTTTCTTCTGTGTACTGACTCCTTGAGCAGCCTACAAGCTATTGACCAGTGCTAACCTCATCGTCCTTTGTTAGCAACCATCCAGGAGTCCATCTATGCCCTGAAATTGTCCAGGTGTTCAGTAGTGTTTGTCTGGACCCCATGTCACATCGGAATCCCAGGCAACGAACTTGCTGACAGAGTGATCAAAGAGGCTATGCGGAAACCACTTATGGAGCTCGGCTTCTCTGCAACTGACCTGTGTTCAGTACTATGCTGCAAGGTTTTGCAGCATTGGGAGATGAAATGGCATAACCTTAGTATGCACAACAAAGTGCATGCCATTAAGGAGACTAAAAATGTGTGGAAGACTTCCACACAGGCATCTCACAGGGACTGTGTGGGTCTCTGTCGTCTCCGCATTGGCCACGCTTGGGTGACACACAGCTACCTCCTGCGCCGAGATGACCCACCTCAGTGTCAGTGCGGTGCCTGGCTGACGGTGGCCCATATCTTGGTGAGCTGTCCTTCTTTGGCTGCCCTGTGATGGACTCTTCAGTTACCGGACTCATTGCCATTAATTTTAGCTTACAATGGCTCATCGGCCAATTTAGTTTTTATGTTTTATATGTGACGGTGGGTTTTTATCACTCTATACAGTTTTTGCACATGTCCTTTGTCTCTTTGTGTTCTCCACTCTAATGCATGTAGGCTGGAGGTTTTAATGTGTTGCAGAGTGGCTAGCTTTTTCTTTTTATTCTCGTGGGTCGGCCAGCCATGGTCATCTGCTCTCTTGTTTTTATCCCTTCTACCTGTTTCTTGATTCTCTCTGTGGTTTTCTTTTCTTCTTTTGTCCATAGTAGTATTGGTTGTCCTCCTGTCATTCTTTTGGTTCTTCCATTCTCCTGTTATTGTGCTGTACATCTCCTTTCTTTTCTTCTTTCCCTTGTGTAATTATTTTACTGGAAACAAGGGACCGATGACCTCGCAGTTGGCCCCTTCCCCCCTTCCTTAAACAAACTAACCAAACCAACCAACCAGATTTAGCCCTCAGATTATTTTCTGTTCCCAAACTTGAAAAAATGGCTCGGTGGTCGAAGAATTTCAACAAATGAAGACGTGATGCTGGCAGTTAATGGCTATTTTGAGGAGTTACACAGTTCTCATTATAAAAAGGGTATAGAACTTATTGAACATCGCTGGGAAAAGTGTATAGAGTTGAAACGAGATTATGCTGAAAAATCCATTTTTTTCCAAAATTTTTATGTTTTCTTTGTTGGGTAGGATACTTACGGGACCACCCTCGTATTGTTATTTCCACTGAGTGAGGGCAGTAGTAAGCATGCCTCTGAGGTGATCAGACATATTTTGTGTGAACAGTGTAATATTGGCTTTGTTAATGTGAAAAATCAAAAGACTATGATATACTAAAATATGAGAACATATATTAACATAACAACAAAAATTCTGCAACAACAATCTTCAAGTCTATTTAGATCAATTCAATCATGAGGACCTCAAATGTGAGAATTTCAGCTTGAAGAATCAAACCCCTAGACAAGAAGAACTGGAGCCAACTCTACATGAAAAGATAAGTAAATTAGAAAGCTTATTGTAATCTTTGCACCTCTTAAATCTTCATAAAAGACTAATGTGGACAACAGCTGCAACTAGGAAGGAGGGGGTAGATTACAAATATGGGCGTCATCCATGACTAATTCACTAATAATGAAGTTTTGTATGTTGTAGAAATTGCTTTAGTTCATTGATTTTTGAAATTTATCTATGAATAAATTTTTGACCACATGGAGCAAAAAACTGAAGGTTGCTCAACAAAGGATCTCTATATCAACAGTGATGATGTACTGCCAATAATGATGGACCAGATCGAATGAAAGTTATGAAGACTTTATGACTACAACCATGGACATCAAAAAGGAAAGAGAAGTACAAACGATTTTTGAAGTTAATTTGTTCGTGGATTGGTGTGCCTGTTAACAAAAATGAATAGGGACAAAAGCAAAAGTGAGGTAGAAAGGAAAGCTGCAGGATACTGTCAGGACATGTTTGAGTTTAGTGAAATCATAGTCAGTAAAGAAACAGTAATGACTGATGTTTTGCAGTTAATTTTGGCAAAACTAGAGGAAATGAAGACAGATAACAATGGTAAATGTAGTGCAGTTAATGATCAGTTAACTGAAATAAGAACTGAAAACAATAGCAAGATGGACAGAGTACAAGATCAGATAGATCAACTTAGTAATCAAATTTTAGAGTTAAAAAATGGGTTATCAGAGGGGTTACAAAGTGTGAGTGAAAAAGTTGATGTTTCAGAAAATAAATGTATTATTTTAGAAAATGAGTTTGTTGCTGAGTCAGTGAAACAATCAGAGAATGTTGATGATATCAGCATTGAACACAAGGGCATAGAAGGAAGAAACCAACAAAATATCGCCAGTTTAATCCAAAAAATTTTAAATGTAGAAAACAATATGCAAATGAATGTAGCTGTTTTAGAGCAAAATTTTCAGCAGTTCATAAAATTTATATTAACTAAAATCTGTGTTCAACAATGGTACTACATGGTTCAACACTCCTACCAAAAGTTTTCCATCAAATAATTTACATCCAGTGGATCTTCTGCACTACTGCAGAGATAGTTTTGTGTCAGGCATGAATGACAATCAAAAAATTAAATTTGTTAAAAGATTTCTTGGAGGTGGAACTCTGTTACTGGTAAATTTAAATTTAAGTCAGCGGGAAACATATCAGAACTTTGAGAAATGATTTTTAAATAAATTTTGGTCAGAAGCAGAACAGGGGAGAATCAGAAGTGAATTTTTGAATGGTCTTAATTATAGGAATAGGGACAGCACTTTTAAAGAGTTTTGTAAGAACCAACTTAAAAAATCAGCACATCTTGACAAACCATTTGACAAAATTGCCTTGATTGATGCACTTAAAAGGAGATTACCAGAAAGAGTGCAGTGAGATTTAGGGCACAGACCTGATGATTGTCTAAAACAATTTTTATGATATGTTGACAGGCTGGATAGGACAGTAGAAAGAAGTATGTACCATAATAATAGGAATGATGGAAATCACAATGGGAGTAATCACAGAAACAGAAATAATGGTAACTTCTATCAGAATCAAAGTGTCACCAGAGAGAGAAGTTCTGAACATGGGGATAACCATGGGCATTTCAGAAGAAGAAACAATCATAGAAGTAGTTACTCAGGAAACAGCAGTTCGCCTCAATGAAGGGCTACAGTTTTGGGGGAGGAAACATAACAAGCACATGACTCCCAAGTTACACTTGCAATTAGACAATAATAACAATGTTAATGATATTGCACATGTATCTGAAATTGAACAGAAGGAATATCAGATTTCTCATTTATGTTTTGATCAAAAGTTTTGGGATAGTATATTTAATTATGGTGATGTAGCACTTACATCTTGGGAGGAAAACAGGTGATGACTGTATTGGATCTGAACTAGGTGGTATTTTTGATGTAGATGTGAACAACAGCTGTGAAGTAACTGAGGTTGGTAAGTCTTGAGACTGATGGCTTACTGCAGATGAACGTAGGTGAGGTAAGTGACTTTGATGGAGATGAGACTTGTATTGTCAGTGATGTTGATGATGAGGTAATTTTGGAGGAATATGATGCTGATGAGTATCAGGTATTTGTGGAGTTTAAGAATAATGCAGTTTTAGAGTTATTTGTAAATGACATTGACAATACAGTTAAGGTAAGTGGGGTATGTGATATTGTATGTGAGAGTCATGGTATACCAGTCCAGTCAAAACAGTTTTTCATTAATGTCATGCAGAGTAATGATCCAGACAGTAAAGGTAAGGTAAGTGTGAGCCTGGAGAATAAAGGTGAAAACCTTTTGAAGTTTGTTTGGGACCAGATTGATGATAACGTAGATAATGGTGCATTCTGGAATAAGTTAGCTGTGGCTGTTCAAAATTTGCATCTCAATTGGTGGAATGAAGTGAAAGAACATCTAAGCAGGAAGTGCAATTTTAACAGTAATGTGTTTTGTGTTCCTTCTGTAACAAGTGATGTTAATTGTGCCTTGGAATCTGTTCATTATGTCTAATCTTTACCTTACAACATAAGTAATCAAAGTAATGTTATGAGACCTGTAAAGCTGACTGTGTGGATGTAGCATTTGACGAAACTGAAAGTGATCTCTTGCATGAAGTGTCTGACAACAAAGAGGATTATTCAGATTTTGGGTGTCCTTACATTAAAAATTAAGACTGATTAATGGGAAGGCAACTGTTTGATTGATACAGATAGCCCAATTTGTGGTGTATCTGAACAATTTAGAGACAATACCAAGTATAGTAAGAATTTTGTGGAAATGCCCATTCTAGGTGTAAAGATAAGAGGAGCTACAGGTAAGCAAAGCAAATTGGTAAAATCTCAGATACTTTTAACTTTTAGTATAGAAGACAAGACCTTTGAACATGGATGCGTAGTGATCCCTAGTCTGGAAGAAAATGTACACTATATTTGCAGGTTCATACAACTATATAATTTTGTTATGTTCAAATTAATGATATCAATATAATAGAAGGAAACATTCCACGTGGGAAAAATTATGTATAAAAACAAAGGTGAGGTGACTTACCGAACGAAAGCGCTGGCAGGTCGATAGACCTGTCTATCGACCTGCCAGCGCTTTCATTCGGTAAGTCACCTCATCTTTGTTTTTATACATAATTTTGTTATGTGATAGATTTATGATTTAGATTTTGACACATATATGCCATGTGACTAAATGGGTAGATCCTTTTACAGTTTTGAAATGTGACAATGCCATTAAATATCTAGTATAAATTTCTTATTTTAGAATGCTATTAGTGTTAAATAATATCATTATTATTCTTGTGTACTCTGCAGAAAGTGATTAAATTTAATTGTCATGAACTCTTGTGGGTAATGTCATGAGTGTTGTGGTAAATTGATTGAAGACTCATTTTATTCATGTATACTGTAAATACTAGAAATACTATCTTGAAATATCATGTGTGCAAATCAAACAATGTGTAAGCTAAACACAGAATTCTTATGTCAGCACATCATGGACTATGGTCCATACTCATTTTGTAGGCATTTGTTGGATGCTGCGTCAGTGAAGTCCAGTTTGTCTTGCTTGTGTACATAAGTTTGTTGTATCTGCTAATTGCTAAGTAAATGTTACTTTGAGATATTTTTAGTATATATGTGTATATTACCTTGCTAGTTCATTTTTTTCATTGCATTTAGCTCTGTTTATTCTTTTTAATCCATTCGGACGAGAACCCTGAATACTTATTTTTTTTCAATATAGATAGGCAAAACATATGCTGTGTGATGTGAGGGAGGTATTGAACAGCATACTTAGTATATAAAATGATATTTCAGGATTTGATGTGAAAGCTTGATAGGAAATTACCTATCTGTTGGAGTGTGTGATAAGAAATTTAGGGAGGAAGCTGAAAGATGTGGGTGGATCCACTCCCACATTCCTGTATGGCTGCACCCTTGTTGATCCAGTCAACTCTCAAGAGATCATAGATGCTGGGTAATTTTTCAACCACATCAGTCTTGTGACTGAAATTTGCAAATTGTTAGCCAAGAAATTATCCTGTATGCAAAATTCTTGTATTTATATAAATTTCAAGGAACTATTTGTTTAGAAAAGTAGTCACTGCTATGGACAGTGTTATTCCACATAATGTATGTTTTTTTCAGGTAGGGGGATTAACTTCACAACACATTGTGTAACTTTAAATCTTGTTTGACTTGAATTTAATGCTGTGGAGGGTTGATGTTCTATGACTAATCATTTGTTATGTTCAGCACAGGAAAGTGAAAACTTTAAAACGTTCAGGAGTATATTCTATGAACCATGTTGTAAATATCAGAATCTGATAAAATTATGCACTGTTAGGTTGGCAATCATTCATTTCAATGAACTTTCTGATCTCAATGCTCAGTATGTATTTTCTTATCAATTGTAAATGAATTTCCTAGGTTTATATGTACCTAGGTTAGTTTGTAAGAACAATTAGCAAATAGTGTGAAAGACATTTACATCTGTGATCATGAATTATGTATAAACTATATTATATAACAAGATGTACACATTTCTGATTTCACAGACTGATTTTGGTCCTCAAGCTACTTGATTATGTCACTATTCAGTACTATTTATGACTCTCATTATCTGTATTTATTTTGAGTAGTGCATTATTGTATCTCATTGGCACCTAAGTTGTGTGCAGACTCATGCTTAATTCTGTTTTGGTACCCCTGATCATCGTGACTGCGTGTGTGTACTCAGGACGAGTGTACAACTACTGATTGATACTAGATGCTTCCTCTAATTATTCTTTACACATGATTAAACTTATTGATATATGATTATGAACTTTATTCATTTTGTTGTGTCAAAACATTTCTGCTGGTGTGTACCCAGTATGGTATGGATTCATGGGTCGTTCCCCATATTGTAAGCATAGGCCCTAATATTTTTTTAAATTATTTTCTCCTTTCATGAGATAACTGTGGTTTATGTGGCTCATTGATTCTGTTGTATGCTCCTACTTGTGATCAAGTATATTCTTCTAGGCAGTACCCGTCATCGTGAGTTTTTTGTCGGCTCACTCGTCATACTCTTAGGATCTGAATTTTGATGATGATTTTGAGGAAGTGAATTTATAGATGCAAACTTGCAATTTGTAATTCTAGTAATTCACATAATCTCTGCACTTATCTCTGTAGTTTAGTGTTGTAATATTGTAGTTTTGACTTTGTAGCATTTGTCTTGAGAGAGAATGTTCCACAGATCCAAAAATCTGAATAACATGTCCTCATATACACATAGATTATGACATTCATAGTAGATATTTTTCTTATGTTTTCTGTAATATGTTATGTATCAGATACTTCTATACATCTGTAATCTATCTTTTGGCATCATTTTGTGCACCATATGGCAAACCATATAAGTAGGATACAATATATTGTAAACACATTGTTTGCATATTATGTGAGGGGGGATATTGTAATGGGACATCCTCCTCTAGCATTACTTTTTCTCAACATTAGTTCTCGATACCAGTATTATTTTTCGAATTTTGGATAGGTCAGTACTACCTCAACTGCTTTTCTGAAAACTTTCATGCAGTTTTATACACAGTATGTTATATTTCAAGCTAAAATTCATGAAAAGGAATTATTTTATTTTGGATGTTATGATCAATAAGTACTAGTTCTGAATGCACAGTTAAAATTTTTTTTTAGAAACATTTGAAATTACGAGTTATTTGGCACACTTAAAATTTCTATTTTTAATTATGCAATCTAGAACTATTTACTATGTTTATTTCTGGATTCATTTATGAAATAATAATCGAAACTAATAGAAATTCATTTGTCAAGAAAAATTGTAAACCCTTTGGAATATTGTCATTTCCACTGAGTGAGGGCAGTAGTAAGCATGCCTCTGAGGTGATCAGACATGTTTTGTGTGAACAATGTAATTTTGGCTTTGTTAATGTGAAAAATCAAAAGACTGTTTGATATACTAAAATATGACAAAATATATTAATGTAACAACAAAAATTCTGCAACAACAATCTTAAAATTTATTTAGATCAGGTCAACCATGAGGACCTATAATGTGAGAATTTCAGCTTCAAGAATCAGGCCCATAGACAAGAAGAACTGGAGCCAACTCTACATGGAAATATAAGTAAACTAGGAAGTTTATTGTAATCTTCACTCCTCTCAAATCTACATAAAAGACTAATGTGAACAACAGAAAAAGGCAATGCAGTATGGACATCCACTAAGTGTTACATATAGACATGCTACATCATTTTTGATGCTCTACACTGAAGTAGTTCATTATCAAAAACCCCGGTGATCACATTATCCAGACCTTTGCCACAAGCTGCCCCATTTAGCTGCATTTTAATTATTTCAGCATAACTCCAAATTTGTGCTTTTTTGTTGGGTAAGGAAAGCACATACAACAATTTCTGTTTTGGGAAATATTATGCTGGAAGTAGCCTACTACATATGATAACATATAATTTTTTCTAGAAAATGTTAGCTTTTTAGCAAGTAATTTGTCAATGATGACTCTTGTGAACTTACTGGTCAACATTGTCCATTAGCTGATACTGTTTCTTCAAGGATTTAGTCTTATGTAGTCCTTAGATTCATTAACCTTCACACTGATTATACAAAAAAGCAGAGTTTTATAGAATGACCATGATAGTTATTTGAAAATACAGGGTGGGTGAGGATTAATGTCCTACTGAAAACTGTTTATAAGTTTTTAAATACTTAACTAATTTTCATGAAACAAAACATTTTGTTCCGTACAGTGGTAGAACTTATTATATCTCATTTACGTCATTGCAAATATCAGTGGTAGACCATGGCACAAGTCTAACCTTTAATGAGTAGGCTCAGCTGGCATCCCAGTACAAAGTATGGCAATCTGTGGTACAAGTACAGAGATGGTGCGAAGTGTGAAAGGACCTCGCGCGTCAGTATGTGCAAAGATCCTAAGGAATTTCTACATAAAACTAACTGACACAAGTTCTGAATGAGATGTTATGAGCATTTGTGTGCTCTCAGCATGCAGGATGAAGGAAAATGTGCAAGAGGTTCAGGAAGTCTTCAGAAATCACAGAGCCAGGCATCTTGCAAAAGTGGGTCAACCTGATCCCAACTGTTGTGAAGAAAGAGTTGAATTTTCGTCTGAGGAAATCACATTACTGCCAGGAATTATTGCCAGAATATTGATTATTGGTTGGATTACAGGGAGGTGATGCTTGCTTGGTGTGAAGACTGGTCTGATATTTTTAGTAATATCCTGTGATCAGATGAAGCCATGTTTCAAGTTGGGGAGTTTAAATGGCACAATTGTTATTATTGAGCAACAGAAGATCTGAGGGTAGTTGTTGAACAAAGCCAGTATTGCCCAAAGATTACTGTGTGGTGTGCTACGACATTCATGAAAAGTTGTGGATTTCTATATCATTCGGGACACAATAAATGCAGAACAATTCCTTGATATGCTGGAAAATTATGTTAATGGTATTGTATCCACATGGAACAACTACAATGACCTAATCTTGAATCAAGATGGGGCCCTGCCTCACTTTGGATATCCTATCCATGTGTGGCCCAACACCTATTTTCCAGGATACTGGTTCTGATGTCATGGCTCCCTTGATTGGCCAGCAATGAGTCCTGACCCAATGTCCTGTGATTTCTTCACTTAGGGGTAGGTAAAAGGAGAAGCTTATCACAGAAAACCAAAAACTCTTGATGAACTGGAGAAGGAAATTTGCCAAGTTCTTGGAAATATACTGCTCTATTATCTGCAGAAGTCTGTTACTAACATCCACCACTGTTTGCAGAACCTGGTAGATAATGGTGGTGCTTATGTTGAATTTTAGCAATGCATAACAGTTCTACCATTGTAATGAACAAAATGTTTTTGTTTCCTGAAAGTTGGTTAAATATTAAAAGAAGTTATAAACAATTTTTAATAGGGAGTTAATTCTCACCCACCCTGTATATGTCCATGATTTAAAATAATTGTTGTTTAGTTTTAGTAATTCCCTTTACTTTAGTACATCCCTTTATTATTAGCAAAATATAGGATGTTGAAAGCAACAGTAATAAGATGAGGATGTGTAACAAGAATCAACATCTCAAAAGTAATAATAGCACAGAAATATCATGAAAAAAAATATGAAAGGATGTATGGTGGACATCAATGGATGTAGTGATAAGAAAAACAAAATTATGGAGGAAGAAAAATAGTCTGAATTGTTTTCAAACTAGTGATTAACAAAATGTTAAGTTTTGGACACTTAACAGAAATCAAAGTAAATATGTAAATTTCATTTCTTATCTCCTGTAGCTGTTTGTGTTTCAATGAACCTTACCATAAGTATTGAAATCTAATATGAGTCAAGATTAAAAGGCTTTTATGCTTTTCTGTTCTCCGTTTATAATTGTATTCTGGAAGTTAAATGTAGAGGAAAGACTTTCTTTTGTATTAAAATATCTTTTATTTAAACAAACTCTTATAGACTCAGTGTGAAAAATCAATATTTTAAAAATGAAAAAAAGCTTTATTAAAACAAAATATAGTTCATTTTTTAAATAATATGCTACAAAAAATTTCTTGCATCACTAGTGAGAAAATGTACCTCTCTGACAACATACTAGACATGGGCGTACCATTTATACCACAGATATATAAACTGTAGCAGTTTTCCATTCATGCTGTTGTAAAGAACCTGCATGATGTCAAGCACTTATTTTACATTTTTTTAAAACAAGTTAACTGTTTGCTTTCAGAAATCAGCAGTAAGATATGTGATGTTCCCTTATAGAGAAACTCAGTTGTAACAAGCAACAGATTATTGAAAATAAATACAATTCCATATCCAGAAAACTCTACAAAAAATAATTTATAATTAGATGTTAGAGGTGCTATGACTATTAATAAATCTGTCTCTTTCATGTGAGTTAAAAGAGTTCAAATTTAGAAAATTTTGGCTTTGTATTTAGTTTTTATGTGACACAGAATTCTGTAATATTGTACATAAAATAGCATTTAAGTATAGGAAATTAAATTGTGCTTTATGTTCTGTACAACTGGCAATTGTAGTATTGCTAACAGTTGCCCCTGGTGTCTTGAATATGCATCTGTAGTTAAATCACAAACATGTCAGATGACATGTGATAAAAATTATTGATCATACATTCACAAATTACAGTGACTATGAAAAATCTTTATTTTCATGAAGTATGGTTAATATACGCAGGTCTTTCTCCTTGTCATCAGATGATATATCACAGGATGAAATCATCAACTTATTTCTACATATTATTTTCTTGAAGGAAGTAATGAGTCAGTACTAATACTTCTGAAACTGACAAAAGTATTTGTCTATATCTTTCATATAATACCCAGATAGTGAATTCTGTTAAATTATAGATGAAGAGGGAAAGGAAACAAGATAATAACTGAAAAAAGTCATCCCAGTTTGAAGAATAACGTAACAAGGAGAGCTGAAAGTGCATGCAATGGTGATATTTGGAATGAGTTTTAGAGAAAGGCTGCATAGACTATGTGATACTGAACTAAGAGGCAATCATGAGAGATCAATGAAAAAAAGTTAATTATGGATGAGGATGGAAAGCTCTTGAAGAACCATTATTTTTGAGGGAACAAGGAAACAGATGGAGGACCATCTAAACAAACTCTGTATCACTTCAGCATTATTATATTTAGAAATAATCCAACTCTTATGGAACTTCATTGGCAAACATCTATTGCCACTCCTTAAATACAATTTGCATTGATGACTGATGGTGAGAGTAGCAATTTATTTTCTCTAATTGAAACAGAAACCTGAAAGTCACTTTTCATGCTTAAAATATACTTTGTCACAGCCTCATATTTGAGGAAAAAATTATATTCTCTTTTGTGTTTGTATTGGAGATATCCTGGAAATCCATAACGCAGAGCCTTCATAGAGAACTATAAATCCAGCATGTAGCTATACCCAACATTTCCAAACACAGACTATGTAATAATTCACACAATTGTTTCATAAAATTGCACATTAATTTTACAAAACTGCTCATTCTAGATACATCACATAATGACCTATGTTGTATATCACACTCCACTATTATTTTCAGCACAAGCTTCCAAGCATATAATGTCCTGCATTGCCGGTGCCTTTGCTACTGCTGGTATCCTGTACAGCTTGAGCTCATGACTAGCTCATTAGGTATTATTTTGTCAATGTGTATGTGATGCCCGTGCTAGCAGAGCTAAGAATGCCAGTAACCTGAAGACCACAATCAGTGCAAAAAGGCTGATAATGTCCATGGAAAAATCATCCTGCAATGAAAAATACAATTTTTTTAAATATGTGAATTTAAAAATTAAAACACAAACACAGTCACTCACTCATGAACTCTAATGCTAACTCTCTCTCTCTCTCTCTCTCTCTCTCTCTCTCTCTCTCTCTCTCTCTCTCTGAGCACCTATTGAAGAAGTAGCAAAAATGAAAATGTAATCAGTAAATTAATACAGAAAACATAGTTATGTACCAGAAAGCAGCAAACTGTCTGAAACAAACAAATACAGATATATTCACCAACTGTTAAAACCTTTGACCCCTCATTTTGTGAAAGAAGCAGACAACTGAAAGATGAAGCAAGACTTCAGATTAAGCAGGAAAGTCACTCTTTTCCTGCTTTAGAAAGTGACAGCACATCCCAAAAGCCCAATAATTTATAACTATTTTATGTTTACTTTCTCTACCTGCTTTTATTCGATCATAAGAGGATATTTGTAGGCCAATAACTACAACAGAAAATTTGTACTGAATATCAAGATTTTTGAACCACAGGTTCATTTATATTCAAATAAAGAGAATCATGAGAAAAGAGAAATGTTAGGAAAAGCATGTGAAACATAAAATGGAATGATAAGATTCTGAAAATCATGTGTACTTAGAGACAAAGGGAAGGGGAGTCTAATGGTGATTAGAACATTCATTGTTATTAAAGAGAAACAGTGATATACTGCAAGTAGTTAGCCAGTATACTGAATAAGCTAGAAGAGATTTTTAATCTACTACAGCTAATAATATAGCTCCATAAAAATATTTCTGTATCAAGCACACTAACCATCAATAGCATCTGCATTTTAATAGCTGCCATCCCTTCTATACTAAAATGTCTCTCCCATTTAGCCCAGCTGCCTCTATGTAGTGTGCATCTGTAGGGAGTGCCAGTATGCAGAAGATCTTACTAAGGTCTTAAAAGACAATTATTACCGTCCATACCTAGTCCAAAAAGCACATCTCCCATGCCATAGGCGCACATACCCCCCCTCCCCCCTCCCCCCTTTCCCCATCTGAATCCTCTAAACACACCCAATAACCCAGTAGCAAAGGAGCAACCCCTCATTTCCCAGTATCACCCTGGAATGGAATGACAAACACATCCTTCCAGTGCTTCAGCAGCCTATTATCATGTTCAAAAAACATCCTACCTGATATCTCTCCCACTCCCCTGAAACACGTATTCCTCTGCTACCCAACAATACACAAAATATCTCGGTCCATCCTGCTGTCATACCTGCTCCATAGCCCTTTCCACATGGCTCAAATCTGTGTGCAAGACAGGTGCAAAATCTGTCCCAGACACCCAACCAGCTCATCCTATTCCAACTTCATCACCAACATATCCTGCTCTATCAGAGGCAGGGGCAACTGTGAAAGAAGTCTTACCATAGGGGCAGCTGTTAAAGAAGTCTTACCATAGGGGCAGCTGTTAAAGAAGTCTTACCATATAAAAGCTCTTTTATGTGAGCACAACTACCAGCTAGCTGTCTCCCTCTATGAATAGCCACACCTAAGTATGGCCAAGGGCAGACTTTACACACCAGTGGCAGAACATACTGCAACCACAGTCTTATCTCCACCACAACTTCACTGCCGGCCGCAGTAGCCGAGCGGTTCTAGGCGCTTCAGTCTGGAACCGAGTGGCTGCTACAGTCGCAGGTTCAAATCCTGCCTCGGGCATGGATGTGTGTGATGTTCTTAGGTTAGTTAGGTTTAAGTAGTTCTAAGTCTAGGGGACTGATGACCTCAGATGTTAAGTCCCATAGTGCTCAGAGCCATTTGAACCATCTTTGAACCACAACTTCACTCTCCCTCATAACATCTTCTCCCCCCCTCCCCGTCCTTCACTTTCCACCAATTCATTGTGTGTGGTGCAATTCTCCCTCGTTGCTCCAGGGAAAGCTCACTGGTGGCACATAACACATTACCCTCCGCCACACACTGTCAGATGGCTTGCAGAGTATGGATATAGATGTAGATTCCTGTATCATCTATTGCCCTCCCTCACTCCCTCTCTCGGACAACTCCTACCAACACAGTCTCTCACTCCCAGCTGAGCTGCACAATTTCTTTTAGCTCTGAAGATGTTTTCAGTCTGGTTTGTGCCAATCAACCACTCAATGTACAATGAGTTCTTTACCTTTACTCCTTCTAATATTTATATTAATAAGTCATTTGATTTGTACCAGAAATGGGTCACCCTGTGTATCACTGCTAAAATAGTGGCTACAAATATGTTAATTACCAAGGAAGGTATCCTGTCATCAACCCACTGCTTTACTACATACAGTGATGTTGGAAGTGGTAGGCTCTTGCCTTCCTCTGACTTATTAAATGGCTTACCCAGCCAGTTAGAGGGTGATTAAAAATTTAAAATGGTCTCTGAATCATGGTTCAGCTTCACATTGTTCACTAATACAAATCATTGCCAAAGATCAAACAAGTGAAGTTAGCAGAAACACTACTGCAAATTGTTGTAAACTGAATGCTAGACATTTGGATTTGTAATATGGCACTTAGTCATTAAGCTGCTGAGCCACACATTGAACTATAGCATTACATTAATATTGCTTTCTCATACAGTAGATATGGAAGAGTTGGAAACATTATGTTACATGTTTGTACCTGTAGCAGGGAAACAGTATCATTTCAGACAAGAGTTCTTGTTCAAAATAGTACCTACTCCAACCACACTACAGGCCTTCAGACTGTGTAATGGAAATTTGAAAACATCTTATAGTTAGGCTTTGGTTGGGTGACTAACAATCACCATTAGCTTTAGCAGTGTTTCTTCTAGCAGAATGCATAACAACATAAGCTTAACTTGTAAACATCTCTGCTTGTTGTGTGGACTAAGTACCACACATTTCTGTATTGAAGTGCAAGGATGAAAAAACAGGGAAAAACATAAAGCAATTACACCAGGGAAAAGCAGATAACAGCAATGTCTGTGAACAAAAGCAATGCAGAAAAGTCGTGAAGCATTAAAAAGATACTATTTCAAAATAAAAAAAGGAGGAGGGAAAGAACAGAAATTCTTAGAATAAAGACTGGCAAAGAGAGAAGCAAAAGTAAGGTTCAGGTACTAGAAGAAACTACAAATCATAGTTGATGATGATAAAAGAATGGGGTGAAAGAACTGCAATAAGTGAAGACAAGAGAGAAAATTTTAAGAGGAAAATGAAAGAAGGAAATAGATGTTGCTCAGTTAGAGTGAACATACATACTGTGAACACAGTAGGGCAGACTGATATTCAAGATTTAGTAACATACTAAAAATAGTTACAAAAGAAGAAAATTCCATACACCAGAGATAAGTTGTTTCTTTACTTTCAAGTATGGTAATTTAAAAATATCAGTATACTGCAGTTACTCTGCACTTTGTGCATTTTCAAAGAATAATTATAATACTTCAAATATTGGTATGACAAGGCCAGTAGAATTCACATTAATTCTCAAGCAGATGTAATAATATTACTGAAAAGAAATGAGGGATTTATTGATGACTTTTCTAAACCATGACAAAATATTTGATTGTATGGTTGAGTTATACAAATCAATCAAGAAAGCATTCTGAAACTTTAGTGTTTCAGTAGCTGAACAGATGTGTTAAGAATGTATAAGCTGAAGAATCAGCTGGAAACTAACAAAATATCCTATTAATCAGATTTTTAAGGATATAACAAGTTATTTGAGAATTGTTGATGGCTCAGGGCCATAGACTGTTATATGAGGCTTTTGATAAGAAAATAAGAAATTTTAGAATTAACTCTGGTACTGTAATAGGAGAGCGAAGTCAAAGAAATGTATGGAAAGGCTGTTGAAAAAAATGTAGAATATAATTAAAAAGAGATTTAGAATGTACCAACTGACAATGAGGTCATTAGAAGTGGAGCAGAACAAGACTGGATTTGAAGAATGAGGAAGGAAATTGACAATGGTCTCACTTAAAACTTCCAGGCTATCAGGCTGTAGTCAATGTATAAAACTTTCTCCTGACATTTCCTCTCTGTTTGCAGAAGACATCTTCATATGCAAAATTAGTACCGGCCATGAAAGCTTACATTGTATGACAATGGTCTATACAAAGGAGCTATCTGGGGTTTATCTGAAGAGGTACGGCAAACAACAGAAAACCTAAGTCATAATTACCAGATGGGCATTATTAGTGAACACTAGTATACTTTAATCACTTTAGAATTTGTCAGGGAAGTGTAAAAGGGATAATTACAAATATAAATGAAGAAAACTGGAAAGTAAAAGTACTTGAAAGACATAAAGAAGGAAAATAAATTCTAAAAATTTTTCAAAATCACAGTTCATTGTGAATGGATCTCTAGGTCCTTGACAACCAGCCAGCAGATATAAAACAACAGACTGGTGATTCTTATACAGGCTAGTAGATAAAAGATGCAACTTTAGTGGCATAAATCAAAACTATATTGTTTTTAAATTTAGGCATTTTTATAGACCCTGAGGAAGACAATTCTTTAAATATGTAATAATAAGAATGTTCATTACATTATAAATAAACACTTTGTTCAAATTTTTTAACTGTCTCTATACATAAAAGCATTCCAGCATGTCCATAAAAGTAAAAAAACAAAGATAAGTACTGAAAGTCTAACTAGTGTAAAGATCTGTAGAGGCTGTACAATAGCTCATTTGGTAATGGTGGGGAAAAAGGAAAAAAGCAGTTGCGGCATCCTTAAGGAATGTATATGGTGCTATTCTGAAGTGTTTTAGGGAAACCATGAAAGACTACGTGAGATTCTGAAACCACCAAAACAAGTTAACAGTCCCAATGTTTGGCTTGATTACATGTGGTAAATGAAAGATAATTAGTTACTTTGGGCTCTTTGCAGTTAAAATTAAGAAAATCTGCATTAACATGGTAAGGATACCATCATAACAAGTGTCAAATATCTCACATGAAATTGAGAAAGAAGGAAAAGGTTTTGGAACCATAGAGAGGAGAGGGGAAAGTGTATCTCAAAAACTGTGTTGGTGGAAGAAATACATTAAAACAGACAGTAAGTTAACTACTCAA